>NC_059340.1:29507209-29844084 GCF_018350155.1 Leopardus geoffroyi | reverse complement strand
CGGCCTGAGGCCACGCTGCATGCAGGGGGAGTCACCACGGGGTGTTTAGTCAGGGGGAGGGATGTGATCTGATGTGTGTTTCTACAAGACCGCTGCCCCTGATGGGGCAAGAACAAGAGGAATGGAGACAGCCCGAAGTAAGAAAAGAAGTCATAACAGAACTCCAAGGAACGCCAACACTTCCTCATCATACACGTGGGGAAGCGCAGGCATGGGCGCCCGGGAAGCCACAGGCCAAGGAGGAGTGGGACTAACCTAGAGAGCACGGCTCTGTGGAATCCAAGAAGGAACAGGACAGGGGACGGAGCGGCCAAGGCCAGAGGAGGGGAGAGCCTGGTGGCTTTATGGCACGGAGGTCACAGGGACATTTGCCAGAGTGACTGAGTGGTGCGCGGGGTCCACCGACAGCCGAGTGAGGGGGGACACGGGGCGACACATGCAGGGCACTTGACTTTGCAGAAGGAAAGCCATCATCAGGAGCAAAGGCGAACTGGGATCTTGCGAGTCTTTTGAAAAGACAGAAGGGATTCAGCAGGTTTCCACGCTGTTGGGAAGAAGTCAACGGGTGGACACAGGGACAAGGCGTAGCACAGGGCCCCGGAGAGGACACGGGGCCCCAGGCACACGATGGGATCTGCTTCTGAGAGAAGGGAGGTGTGGCGCAGAGCTTTAGGAATCCAGGGGTGGGAGGCAGCACCCGGAAGTTGGCTGTTCCGTGGGTGAGGGACTGGGTCTTCCTGAGAGCACCGGGGTGCAGATCGAGAGAACGGGAGAACAGCCGTGGGGCCAGCTGCTGACGAGATGAGGATCCGGCCTGAGACAGCGGCCATCTGTGCGGACTTACCGACGCGCCCCTGCACCTTCTCTTCAAAACAACCCCACGAGCTGGGCAGTAAACTCTATTTTGAAAGACGCCCCTGACTTTGATGCCATGCTTCTACGACTGTTTTAACCTACCCCTCACGGCCGTCCACAAAGCAGCGGCTCTAAACCTTAGCCACACAAACAAACGAACAAAAGCAGGTCTCAAGTGCCGACACAGCTCCTTACAAGTGGTGTTGAGGCGTGGAGACCAGACAGGAAGAAGGGATTTCACGATGGAGTCACACAGGAGTGGACCAACTTCCAACAGAGTTTAAAAGTGAGAGTTACTTTGAGGGAGAGTGGGGGCGGGGAGAGAGAGAGAGAGAGAGAGAGAGAGAGAAAGAATGCCCCCCACCCTTTTATTTAAGACACACAACTTAAAATAGGACTTGGGAAGAATCCCATACTTACTAGTCTCGGTCAACCTGACAGCTGAAAGACCTAAGTAATTGACACCATTCTTCATCCTCCCTGGGAGAAGATCAAGACTGATGTCTCAACTACACAGGAATAATTTAAGGTAAAATCAAAGATCTCCGAGATTCTGCAGCACAGCAGATTTGAAACATCAGACCCTAAACGTCAAGACCACTGAATAAATTCTACTCCGGGGAAGACTAAATATAAATAGTACATGCCTCAGTTACACCATTTTCTAACAGTGTCTTTAAGGTCTGGCCATATACATCACAAAGGAGCACAAGTAAAAAATCATCATGGCTTACGGAACGGTTACCGTGCACAAAGTGTGATATTAGCTCCCACCCCCGGTATGTTACCCTATATTCTGTAGGATCTTAATATATTAATCTTAACACACACTCCGTCTGTAACCCTACCTCCACAGAAGTGCCCTATTGTGAACATGACAAGACAGAGCCCCAGACGAGTCACTTGCCTGATGTCACAGTGTTAGACAGTGGAAATGGACAGACTTAAGTCACTGCGGGCACAACGCCCCTGCATCAGAGTCCTTGGGGCTCCAAAGGCAGCAGTGCGCGGTAAGTTTTAAGCTGTGACAGCATCGCCAAACAACACCCACCTTGACGACACGCAACCCACTCTGATGTCTTCTGCTCTGTTTCTTTCTACCTTCTTTTTTCATACTGCTGTCGACCAGCATTGATTTCCTGGCCCACAAATGGGCCCTGATCCGAAGTCTGAGACACCCCACGGCTCACTGACGCCCACCATTCAAAACGGCATTTCTGTGCGACAATGAGCTTTGTGTTCTCAAAGGTTAGTCAACAAAGGAACTTTTAGGACACAACCTATTCACCGACCAGAGCGTGCCTGTAACTGAACTGCGTGCCGGCTGGAGGCAGCGGCTGGGCCCGCAGTCTGACTTAAGTGGGTTCTCTAATCCGGACTAGCTCTCGCTAACACTTCGGATGCCAGATCCAGATATGCGCCCAGTATCAACGCACACCACACACGCCAGGACAATACTTGTGGCGGCTTCTTGCGCTGTTTATGAAGCATTAAATCTGCCACAATGTCAGTGCCGTTGCGATAAAGCATGAGCGTCCCATCTTCCCTCTACTTCCCAAAGCCCTGTCTGCAAAAAGCCTGACAGGGCAGCTCCATTTTCAGATTTAAAGGTTTCAGGAGTGAAAAGCTTAAAGTCTGTTTGTTTATAAGCCAACCAGATACGGGATGCTGGGCTGTAATATTTACACCTTCATTAAATGTCTCTGCTAGATGTTTTGATGTGGTTTTCATTGGATAAAGGCATTTATTTACTTACACCTCATGACTCAGCTTATTCATTAACCAAGTGAACCGGGGAGGGAAGGAGAGCCCTGGAGAGACAAGAATGACAGGCCCTTATCGGCCAGGCAGGGCCAAGCCATCTCACCTGCAAGGTGAGTCATCACCCCTGGGAGGGAGGGTGTCAGCCACCAGAAGCCTTTCCCAATAAGGAAAGGATTCCACATAAACCCTGACAGTTCTGCGTGTGGGTCCCGTTAACTGTTTCCTGTCATGCCGCCAGTCTGGCCCCACTCGGCGCTCTCATGATGGCACCACGAGGCCACCATGTGAATGCGAACGCTCTCTTGAGCTCTACCTTTCATCTCCTCTACGCCTGCGATGTGCCTACAGAACATTCTGAAATGCACCCGCCTCCTCAGCGTCTCCGGGACACCCCACGTAGGATCTGTCACCACCAGAAAGGTTCGGAAAAATGCCAAAACAACCTCACCTAACACTGTGGCCAGCCACCTCCGCGCCTTCACGGAGCCCTCCTGGCTGGCCCGGGGCCCACCCTTTGTGGGGAGGTAATCAGTTCATAACAAAAGGAATGAAATCTGCTCTTCAGATACAGGTTGCCTTGACACAATGAAATGCATTTGTTGTAACTGGCAATGCTTGGCCTCAGAAGAGAAGTATCCAAAAAGAAATCACACACTTCTCCAAAGGGCAAACAAAGAATTACAAAGTGAAGTCTCATTTTCCACATCAAGTTTACTCTGCTTTGCTGAGATGTGCCCAAAGACTAATGTATTTCACGGGTGGGTCCAATGTGTAGGGGACACATTAAAACGCTAAGGATGCCCAAACACGCCAAAGGGGCAGCAGGAAACTGGATGAGAACTATTTCAATTTCCAAGCCCCTCCCCACTCGGCACTTAACGCGTTCATTCTGCGCCTGCATCATTTTTCTCCTTTCATGTTACCAAATCACTTCTCTAGGGACTTCACAATCTGAGGGAGACTGGTCACCTCTTTATTTGCTAAGTAAGTCTGTGTCCCTGTGATGGTAGGCTCCCGGTGCCAGCAATCCGTGGTCAGCCCGACAGGCAGTGTTGGGCTCTGACGAGGGCACGTTAGGCTGTCAAAAGCTGCTGAGGCCGACTCAGTGACATTTCTCTCCAGTCAAACATATGTATACACAGGAGAGCGAGCGGGAGAAGGAAAGAGAGAGAGGAAGAGAGGGACAGAGGGACAGAGGGACAAGAAGGGGAAGTGGGTGGGGAGAGCCAGGAGAACAGCTTTTCCCATGTGGTAAGTGCTTTCAGAAGGCGGCGCCTCCCAGAAAATCAGAGAACGAGCGCTTCTCTGCTCCTGAACATTTGAAGAACCTACGAGCCTCTCTGCCAGCAGGAGAAAAAGGAAGGTTTGGGGGTTTTTTTTGAAGTTTTATTTATTTATTTTGAGAGAGACAGAGACAGCGCAAGTGGGGGAGGAACAGAAAGAGAGGGAGAGAGAGGGAGAGAGAGGATCCCAAGAGAGTTCCACACTGCACTGTCAGCACAGAGCCTAATGCGGGACTTGAACCCACGAGCCATGAGATCATGAACTGAGCTGAAACCAAGAGTCAGACACTTAAGCGACTGAGCCATCCAGGCGCCCCGAGGTAGATTTAAAAACTTTTTTTTAATGTTTTCAACTATTTTTGAGAGAGAGAGAGAGACAGAATGCGAGGAGGGGAGGCACAGAGAGAGAGGGAGACACAGAACCCGAAGCAGACTCCAGGCTCTGAGTTGTTAGCACAGAGCCGGATGTGGGGCTCAAATTTGTGAACCACAAGATCAGGACCTGAGCTGAAGTCGGACGTTCAACCGACTGAGCCACCCAGGCGCTCTGATTTTTTTTTTTAAGTTAAGCTTTCCTGCTTCGAGTTGTTAATATCTCTTAAGTTGTTCTAAATACTCATTTTGTCTTCTACATCCTAAGAAGAAAGTAATGTAGATATTTTTGTCTATTTGGACATTCAATGCCAAATCCGACTGGTTAGATAATGCAACCAAGTGTCACACTTAAAAACATTTAGGGGTGCCGGGGTGGCTGAGACAGTTGAGCGTCTGACTCTCAATTTTGGCTCAGGTCATGATCTCGTGGTCCTGAGATCCACCTGTGTGCTGGGCATGGAATCTGCTTAAGATTCTCTCTCTCTCTCTCTCTCTCTCTCTCTCTCTCTCTCCCTCCCTCCCTCCCTCCCTCTCTCTCCCTCTCCTTCTCCCTGTGACTCTTATCCCTGCTCGTGTTCTTTCTCTAATGAAAATTAATTAGTTAATTAATTAATTAAAAACATTTACATGCAGAAAAGAAAAAAGCAATTAAAATAACTACCTACGTACATAAATAACAAAGCCGTTTACATGAAAAACAACAATAGAGTGGCAAGCGTCATGACATCACTACACTGTGACGTATTTTGGAATGTTCTGTAACATTTTTCTCTTAAAATTCCCAACGACCCAAGGGTTTCCCACAACGTCAAAACAGCCGACACAAACTGGGAAGCTGGACAATGGCTTCTGAAAATCTCGTATCGATCCAGAACACAGAGTGTTTGATCATGTGGCGTCCGTGGATTTTTAAAAGTACTCTACGTTTACTTCTCCCTACAAAAACGGTACCGTCCTTTGAATCATACCTCTGAGGCCCTGCATCTAGGGCCTCTGACACCAGCCGTCTCGATTTAAGGCCTGACAGCTCCAGCATGTTTGTGTAGTGACTAGACGTGCTCACGCTGCCTTTGCAATGGCACCGTGCTATGACCGTAACGGAGGAAGACGGGAGTGTGCGACAGCGACGTCCCTGGGACCCAGAGGCAGAGCTCCACAAAGCACATTTTCTCAGCAAGCTCACAGGCAGCGCCCTGTGCCAGGATGGGGCAGCCGTCAGAGGCCTTCAACCGCAGGACAAGGACGAGCCAGGCTGGCTCCAAAGGCCACAGTGGCGTCGCCAAAACCAAATCCGCAGGAAGGATGCGCCTGGCCACAGACTGCTGCTACGCGGCAGCCGCTCAGGGAGACCGGCCATGGGCCTGATTCACAAATGAAGTAACGCTGGATGTAAATTAAACGATAATTAAATTTAAAAAAGAGGGGCGCCTGGGTGGCTTGGTCGGTTAAGCGTCCGACTTCGGGACTTCGGCTCAGGTCATGATCTCACGGTCCGGGAGTTCAAGCCCCACGTCGGGCTCTGTGCTGACCGCTCAGAGCCTGCAGCTTGTTTCAGATTCTGTGTCTCCTTCTATCTCTGCCCCTCCCCTGTTCATGCTCTGTCTCTCTCTGTCTCAAAAATAAATAAACATTGAAAAAAAATTTTTAAAAAAAATTTAAAAAAAGAAAAACAAAGTAATGCCGACTCCTCTACACAAAAGGGCGTGTTTTCGGGAGCTAACTCCCCTCAGGACTCGATGTGGGAGTCAAACCGTCCAGCTGCTAAAAACATTTAGGGGTGCCGGGGTGGCTGAGATAGTTGAGCGTCCAACTACATGACACGCAAACAAGAACGGAAAAGACAGCAAATGTCAAAGCGCAGGCGGAGGCATGAACACTAAAGAGGCCGGCCCGCAGAGCCAAGTTTATCGGCTACTCCTCCCGGAGCGGTCGGCAGGCGCTGACGCAGGGCTTCTGGGTACGGGAGGGAGGAAAGAAATCCCCACCGCCCCACGTCCACATTTTCTCACAGCGGCGGGCGGCGGAGTCCGAGGGCTGGAGAGGGCTGGCCGGAAGGCTGCATCCCGGGCGCTCCGCAGCTCCCCCTGCGCGTTCTCTCCCCACAAACGTGGGGGGCGGGGGCGGGGGTGAACCGCCAGGAGGAGCTACCTGAAGGCGGCGGCCTTGCCGATCAGGGGGCATGTTCTTTCTCCAACTCCAGGCAGAGCACGGCCGGCAGGCACCGCAGTTGCCAAAGAGAGAGCTCGGGCAGAGCCTGTCCCCGGTTCCCTGGAAGCCTGGACTCAATGCTGTGTGGGTTATTTAAGGGAGGAAAACGGTGTGATCGCCTCACGGTTTGAAAGACTTTCCTAAGACCGCGTGCACACAGGCCCAGTGGGAGGATGTGCCTTCTGGGCTTGGGCAGTTACCGCTGGACTGAGTGGCTACCAGCACTTGAGCCTCCCCGGACAACTGTTGTCTTATCTTTGAGTCGAGGTGTTTCTGCATTCAGTTCGGGGCGGGCGACCAGCGCTGCGGAGTTGCAAGAGTGTGCACGTGTGCAGGGAGGCTAAAGAGGAAGACTGCGTCAAAGTTACCCTTGAAAACGTTTGCCCTTTGGGGGCACCTGGGTGGCTCAGTCAGTTAAGCGGCCCAGTCTAGGTTCTGGCTCAGGTGATGACCTCATGGTTTCATGAGTTCAAGCCCTGCGTCGGACTCCGAGCTGACAGTGTGGCGCCTGCTTGAGATATTCTCATTCTTTCTTTCTTTCTTCCACTTCCTCTCTCTCTCTCTCTCTCCTCCCCTCCCCTATTCACGCCATCTCTGTCCCTCTCAACATAAATAAATAAAACTTAAAAAAGAAGAGAAAATGCCCTTGGAAGGTGCCACATTGGCACCCCACGTGGCTGTTCCTCCCCGCAAGGTCAGAACGTACACCGCGTTTCCTCTTCCCTCCCACACCAGAGGCGGAAGACAGGGCGCACGTGAGGACCACGCGGCTGACCACACTCTAGGCAGCTCGCTACGGGCAGAAGGGGAGAACTGATATTCACATGGCAGAAGCAGATCCGTATTTCCCATTTCATCTCCGACTCACTTGGATGCATCCTTTCACTGGGTGGAGCGACCAGCAAAACCAGTATTGCTGCAAAAAAAAAAAAAAAAAAAAAAAAAAACACCTCCCCCAAATGAGTAAGTTTGAATGGCTGAATTCACTCAAGCTTAAAAATGTTATGAAGCAACTGTGGTTGGAAAACTAGTGACTACACAATCCACGCCTTGTGCCTGTCCTCTAACCACACACGCCCAGGCCAGTTCTCGGAAGACAAGGAACGTGTTTCAGTCATCCTATATCACCAGTGACGTTTCTCTGGGAGAGAATATCTCATACCGTTACCTCTCTGCTTCCGAACAGCCCCGTGCCTGCAGACTTACTACAAGCCACTGAATAACCACATCTGAACTTTCCCGGAGCATGGATTTTACTGGAGATCAGGAAGGAAAAGCTGAATAATTAATCTGGTAATTTAAAACATTTTAACATTAAAATAAAAGGTGTATTATAGAGTGGAATTTTTTAAATTTGTGAGAAGGGTTTAAATAAAACACGAGACTGCACAGAAATGCCAACTCCTTCCTCTATCTCTCCTTCCACTCCCCCACTCCTCGCCCCCAATGCCCTTGAGCGTTCCTACCGGCTCTCCTTTGGTGTTAGGGGTATTTAGTGGAAGTTCAGGGTTTTAAGAATGACGTTCTCCCAGAGGCCCTTGGGAATAAATATTGGCTGAATGAATGACCAATTCTCTTTTCTGCTAGAGTGAGAATATAAGAAGGAAGAAGGAACCCCCACTTTCTCTTGGCAGCCAGGAGGCGGATATAATATACATAGAGAGTAGCTTACACAGGACAATTTGTACTCTAGATTCACAAACGACATTCATGGAGCTGTTAGAGGAGTTCTCTATAGTTAGAAGCAGTCCTGGAAAGAGCTGACTGGTATGAGAAAAGGGTAATGGGTAATGCAATATCTACTTTTCCAGCAAAGGTGCCAGAAATGGATGTATCGTGGACCAGCTAGGAAAGGCAGGGGCAGCCCATGCTATGAGGGTACGGTCTCAAAGTTCAAATAAATCTGTCCAAAAGGGATTCTGACCCACGGAGGTGGGGGCACAAGGGAAGGTGGGCATCCTGTCCTGCAAGCTCACACCCCATCCCTCACTGACCGGACAACTATTTCTTGGCCTGGGTGAAGGGGTCCCCTTGCATCAGTCAGCTAGCTCGTCTGAATGGTACGGACCAGGGCCTGGGGGAACTTTGAGCAGCGGGGGCCACGTGCACCGAAGGAGCCGCTGACACTTGCTGAGACCACATCCGGCATGGTCCACACCGCTGACGCTACCCTCTGCTCCCCACATTGTGTAAGAGGAGAAAACTGAAATCTGCCAACTGACTGGACCAAAGTCTTGCAGCCTATGTAATGCGAGAAAGTGGCATTCCCAGACAAGGCATTCGGTCACTCTAGCGACCAAAGCAAGGAAGCTGCCACGCACTAGCCACCTACCCTAGCTGTTCTCGGATGCAGGGGACACAGTCCCATCCCGTCAGTCCTCTCTGTGTGCCTTCTGCAGCAGACAGTCCACAGACTGTCAGTGAATGTTCTATCTACGTGAGAAGGGGCTTAAAGAAGCTCATATCCTTTGACCTCGTGATTCTTCTTTTAGGAAACCAGTCCATGAAAACAACCTAAGATGAGAACTGATTTTTTATGCACAGAGACGTTTGGAGGTGAAAATGTATATACATACATTTAAAAAAACATAAATAGGGGCACCTGGGTGGCTCCTCAGTTAAGGCTCTAACTCTTGGTTTCAGCTCAGGTCATGATTTCACAGTTTGTGAGTCTGAGCCCCACAATGGGCTCTGTGCTGATAGTGCGGAGCCTACTTGGGATTCTCGCTCTCTGTTCTTCCCCTAGTCGTGCTCTCTCTTGCTCTCAAAATAAATAAATAAAACTTAAAAAGAGAAACATAAATAAACCTCCTAAATGTTCAACAGTAGGGTAAAAGCTAAGTAATGTGCTAGTCATATTCACTAAAAGTTATGCCTTTCAAAGGGATAATAGCCAAACAATAAATAATCAGTAAGTTCTCTGGCTAGTTATTTGGACAAAAGTAACTTGGATGCCTAGCCCACAGGTTACAATACTGATGCACCCAAGCAAATACGTGCTGATCACCCACTATACATGAGGCACTATTTTCGGCACTGAAAATACATTTAGAATAAAAATCTCTGCCCTTCTGGATGGTGGTTAGATGGGTATGTTCACTTTGAGATAATTCTTTGAGAAGTACATTTATGATACATGCACTTTTTAAAAAAATTTTTTTTATTTTGAGAGAGCATGAGTGGGGGAGGGCACAGAGAGAGACAGAGACGGAGACAGAGAGAGAGAGAGAGAGAAAGAGAAAGAGAAAGAGAGGGAGAGAATCCCAAGCAGGCTCCGTGCTGCCAAGTGCAGAGCCGGACATGGAGCATGAACTCACGAAACCATAAGATCACGAGCTGAGCCAAAACCAAGAGTCAGACGCTTAACTGACTGAGCCACCCAGGTGCCCCAATACATGCACTTCTCTCTATGTATGTTAAACTTCAATTAAAAAAAAAAAAAAGTCCTGCCTTCATGGATTTTGCATTCCAATAGAAGAATACAGACACTAGGGGCACCTGGGTGGCTCAGTTAGTTAACAGTCTGACTCCTGATCTTAGTTAGCTAAGGACTTGATCTCAGAGTCATGAGTTCAAGCCCCGCATTGAACTCTGTGCTGGATATGAAGCCTACTTAAAAAAAAAAAAAGAAAAAAAAAAAAGAAGAAGCGTGCATGGGTAGCTCAGTCGGTTAAGCATCCAACTTGGGCTCAGGTCATGATCTCATGGTTCCTGGGCTCGAGGCCTGTGTCGGGCTCTGTGCTGACAGCTCACAGCCTGGGGCCTGCTTTAGATTCTGTGTGTCCTTCTCTCTCTGCCCCTCCCCTGCTCACACTCTGTCTCTCTCTGTCTCTCTCTGTCTCTCAAAGGTGAATAAATGTAAAAAAAAAAAAAAAAAAAAAAAAATAGAGACACTAAACAAAAACTTGAAAATACACTATAGATGAGTCGTGCTTTGGAAAAAAGGAAAAGCAGGAAGTGCTGAGATGGCTTTACAGTTTTAAATGACATAGAGAAAGGCTTCCTGATGAGGAGGCAAATAAAAATACTGAATGCCCAGTTACAGCTGAATTTCAAATAAGCAACAGATCATTTTTTAGTATTAGTACATTGTATACAATATCTGGGACACACTTATTTTAAGCAAAATCTGGCAACCCTAAATATTTACCAACAAGTGTCATTTGAGCAAAACTCGTTCCTATTGGATTAAATACTTCATGCTTCTAAAGAAGATGCCAAAGGTAGAAACTATGAAAAAATAAATTAATAGCTGTTACTATGGAAAAATGCAAAGGTGTGGTGTAGTCAAATAGACCTATGTGAGGAAGTACATGACAAACGGGGGTAAATATTTGCAAACACAAAACCCAGAATTAATCTCCTTAAGCATCCATTTCTTCTGTGAAATGAAGGGGGGAAATCATACCTGTGTTCCACAGAGTTGTTAGGAAAATTTGATAACAGCATCTAATATCTAATAACCGATGGTTCGCTGAGTATTAAAAATAAATCACAATCATAACATAAGTATACTTACAAATCAGTAAGAAAAGCACACAATTCTCTAAATAAGAAGAACCAATTAAACTGTCAAAGTAACTCCAGGGCTGCTGGAACAAGTACAGTGAACAGATGACATCCTTGCACGAGTCTTATCTGTGGAGTGCTTATTAATCACAAAGGGGGAAAGCTACAGGGGAGAGAGAAGTCACCACCTAACGAACTCATCTACTGCAACATCAGTAATAATGGAACACACTGTCGCTGAGAACACATCGCCTAGGTAAGACTTGCGCCACAAGCTCTTACTTGGAATCTTATCATGGGACGGACAAAGCACACAGAGCAAAATGACCACTGGGCTGAACTCCTCAAGAATGTCAACGCTGTGAAAAACAAAAACGTGCTGGGGAACTGTTCTAGAATAAGGAACACTGAAGAGCCATGAGGACTAAATACGTGATGACTGGTTCTTGTTTCAAAATAATAAAAAACTCTAATAGGCATTAACTGGGACCTAAACATTAGATCATACCAAGATCATGCATTTCCTACAAAGAAAAATACACACACACACACACACATTGATATACGCTATTTTGTTACGAATGTACGTGTATATGTGTGTGTGCACATGTATGTGCCTGGAGACTAAGGAGGAGATAAAGCAGATACGACAAAGTTGCTATCTTATCTACAGGTCTGAAACTTTTCAAAGTATAAAGTTGGGGAAAATAGCAAAAACTAAACAAAATAAAATGCATCAAGTCCAACTGCAAGGAAAACAGAGAAAGAAAATACATCTTTCCTCAGCAATCAAAGAAGTGCTGATAATGTTTTGAAAAACAAACAAACAAAAAAAAAAAAAACCTAACACTGGATGGATTATAAACCGACATAACACCTTTGCACGGGACAAACTGGCAATATGATAAATTCTGATTTGTAAGCCTTTTATGAAACCAAAAATCGTGCCATAGACAGAGACCAAGTGACACTCCAGAGACTTGGATTTTTGCACATGGAATTTCTTCTTTCATATAACATTCTTGTGCCCAAAGAGGTCTGACAGTGTTATTGATAACACTACAAATGAAACACAGCTTAAAAACTCCATAATAATATTGTTGGGTAAATCATGGTATATCGACCCAGACTGATTTAACGAATGCAGCCAGTTTTCACAGAGTTAAAATAACTTGAGAAAACTTCTCACAACTGTTATTGAAAAAAAACAAAACCTCAAGCTCTGTGTATGGTATGATTCTACCCACATAAGATAAAGAGGCAAAATACAGCAAGAAAATATGCCTGAATGTCATCACGATTATTTCTAGGTGATTTTGTTTTTTAATTCTGTTGGTGTGTTGTGTGTCTCTACTTGATTTTCTACAATGAGCACGTATTCAGGGCACCTGGGAGGGTCAGTAGGTTAAGCTTCCGACTTCCGCTCAGGTCATGATCTCACAGTTCATGGGTTCAGGGAGCGTGTCGGGCTTTGTGCTGACAGCTCAGAGCCTGGAGCCTGCTTCAGGAGAGCCTGTGTCTCCCTCTCTCTGTCCCTCCACTGCTCATTCCGTCTCTCTCTCTCTCTTTTTCAAAAGTAAAACATTAAAGAAATTTTATAATGAGCATGTATTCCGATTTTTTTTTTAAAGTATTTTTAGGGGCATCTGAGTGACTCAGTCGGTTAAGTGTCTGACTCTTAGTTTCAGCTCAGGTCATGATCTCACGGTTCCTGGGTTCGAGCCCCACATTAGTAAAAAGGCTGCTTGAGATTCTCTCTCTCCCTCTCTCTCTGCCCCACCCCTGCTCGCAGTGTCTCTGTCTCTCTCAAAATGAATAAATCATCTTTAAAGATAAATAAGTAAATAGGGTTGCCTGGGTGGCTCAGTCCGTTAAGCATCTGACTTCCGCTCAGGTCACGATCTTGCAGTTTGTGAGTTCCAGCCCCGTGTCGGGCTCTGCGCTGACAGCTCAGAGCCTGGAGCCTGCCTCAGATTCTGTGTCTCCCTCTCCCTCTGCCCCTCCTCTGCTCGTTCTCCCTCCACCCCCCCCCACCGTCTCTTTCTCTGTCAAAAGTAAACATTAAAGAAAAATTTTTTAAAGTATCTTTTAAAAATAAAAGACAGGGGCGCCTGGGTGGCGCAGTCGGTTGAGTGTCCGACTTCAGCCAGGTCACGGTCTCGCGGTCCGTGAGTTCGAGCCCCGCGTCAGGCTCTGGGCTGATGGCTCAGAGCCTGGAGCCTGTTTCCGATTCTGTGTCTCCCTCTCTCTCTGCCCCTCCCCTGTTCATGCTCTGCCTCTCTCTGTCCCAAAAAAAATAAATAAAAACGTTGAAAAAAAAATAAAAATAAAAATAAAAATAAAAGACAAAAAAAATTGGCATTCTTAGACTTGAAACACAGTGAAATTTTTGTTACTGTAGTTACCTTGTCTGATGACCTGAAAACTGGGTGCAGGGAATACAGGCTCATGTTCCTACAGTGCTGTCCTCTGTAATGACTAGGAGAGAGCTCTATTTAAAAAGAAAACTTTTTATCTGGCCGCGGTATAGCAAAGTTTCTGAAAATTACAGAGGAAGGCTATGAGTTATGAGTAAGTTTACACAAATTATTATTAATATGCTGAAATGCTAGATACTCAAAAGGATTGATTTAATGCCAGCCAACACCGAAATAAATGCAGTCTCAATATTTTATTTAATTAATTCGGTGTTTGGCTATAGCTCAACCTCAAAAATCCTAATCGAGACACAACCAAAATTCCACAATTCATTTCATTTATGACTACTCACTCACTGGCTTAAGAGATCACAAAGTAAATGGAAATCCCTCTATCATTTCTTTTTTAAAATTTATCTTTTTATTTGAGAGAGAGAGAGAGAGAGTGTACATGCGGGTGGGGGAAAGGGGCAGAGGGGGAGGGAGAGAGAGAGAGAGAAAAAGGGAGGGAATCCCAAGCAGACTCCATCCCAGCACGGAACCTGAGGCGGGGCTCGATCCCATGACCACGAGATCATGACCTGAGCCGAAATCAAGAACTGGACGCTCAACTGACTGAGCCACCCGGGCGCCTCTCTATCATTTTGGAACGTATGCAAATCAACATCTTAACTTGACAATTTCTACCATTTGATAGAATTTAAAAATTACTCTTAGAGGTACAGTATTCTGAGAATAATAAAATCATTATGAGGATCCCGGAGGTAAAATTTCCGAATAAGCTGAATGACTAAAAAATAAGAATTATTCTGAAATCATATGTAAAGTTTGCCATAAAATAAACCACGTAGTGGACTGTGCGTACTGAGACGAATCTCCCAAGAAAGCCCCCTCTACTGAGAAGGGAACCTTTCCCAGGAGGCTACAAGCTGCCAGAGTAAACAACACTGTGTCAACCTGCTTGTCTGACTTCCCCGGTCGGCCCCCTTGTCCATGCAGACAAGGACACCACCGCACAGACGGGTACTCTGACTCCAGCCTCCGTCGTGAGAATGTCGTCATTACACTGGCCGTGCTGCTTCCCCACAGAAAGAACAAACAGTATGCACTCAACAGTTACTGAACTGGGGGTGGCCAGAAGGGGAAGAGAAGACTCTATCCAAAAAATATGATGTATTGCATGATTGGTTAGTAAGTTTCTCTGCAGCTAGAAGAGATTATTCTGAAATGTCACAGATGGTAAAGCAGTGTAACTACCAATCCACTTTCATGGGAAGGAATACTTGGGGGACGAAATGTTTAAACCCTTAACCCTGCCTATCACGTAAGAGCTATCAAATGAATATCAAATTGTAAACTCTGATCATTTGTGTTATGATTTAAAACTCACAAATATTAAGCTCTAGCACTTGATCAAAGATCACAATATCTAAGAGCACCTGAAAAGCATTTTTATTTGTGATATTAACTGAAACACTGTGTTAGGGTAAAAATGTATCAAAGCAAATTAGAGACTTGCATAGCTGAAGTAAAACAAACAAACAAACAGAAGCCGACAGAATCTAGTGTTCCAGGCAGAAATTCCTTTCACAATAAAAGGTGCGTTTCTGGGGCCCCTGGGTGGCTCAGTCGGTTAAGCGTCCCACTTCGGCTCAGATCACGGTCTTGCAGTTTGTGGATTTGAGCCCCGAGTCAGGCTCTGTGCTGACAGCTCGGAACCTGGAGCCTACTTCGGATTCTGCGTCTGCCTCTCTCTCTCTGCCCCTCCCCCGTGGGCACTGTCTCTCTCTCTCAAAAATAAAACATTAAAAATTTTTTGAAAAAAAAAAAAGAAAAAGTGCATTTTCTAACCCTTGCGGGAGGTGGGGCAGATTATATATATTTTTCTAGTCTTGAAGGAATAAACACTTGGGTAGCAACTTTCATTAGTAGGGAAGGATATGGTTAAGTGCCCTTGTTCCTCCTGGTCCCTAAGAAATGGGCTTCACAACTCTCCAGAGTGGAGGCAGACAACCCATCGTGCTACCATGGTCCTAAATTTTCTTTCAGTAGAAAGTTCTAACTCCTTATCCAGAGCCAATAAACAAACAAAAACATCCCAACAAAACAGTGGCAGAAACAGCTGGCAGAAACACTTGTATTCAGAGAAGATTCCCAGAAATCCAACGGTTACTAATTTAACCTACTCAGTATTGCCACGGGGCACTTTCAAGCTTGTCTGCTGCCTAAGACTCTTCCCTGGAGGGGAAATACAACAGCAGAGGGCTGGGGATTTGTTCTTTTGTGAGGAAAAGAAAAGGTCAGGGCCATTTCCAAACCGTGGGGGTAATAATGAGTTTCAGGAAACAAATTTCAACAAGAATTGCAGAAAAAGAGATATTCTCCTAAAACTATAAACTGCCATCCAGGGCAACTCCTAATACATATTATAATAGCTAATTTAACCAGTACTGTGTTTCTCTATCATTCTTACAAATTCTAGAAAAAAATGAAGGCTGGGAAAACTATCTACTTAGGGATAATTAAGTCCCTGTGTAGAACAACAAATGATACAGGGATTTATAAAAATTCACTTTTTTAAAAAGTTTATTTAATAATTTTGAGACAGAGCGAACAAGCAAGCATATAATTGGCGGTGGGGGGCGGGGGGGGGGTGGTGGTGGTGATGGTCCATGACATCAGCACAGAACCTGATGCAGGGCTTGAACTCAGGAACTGTGAGATCATGACCTGAGCCGAGATCAAGAGTCAGATGCTTAACTGAGCCACCCAGGAGGCCCTAAACACTCATTTTTTTAAAGCACAAGAAGAGAGATTAATCTGTATGATTTGAAGAGGAAAAAGGATGATCTAGGCAAGGAAATAACTGCTTAGTGACAATGACAAAGAAGGAAGCCCAAACCGACAGCCGGACTTAGTTCCTTAATCTACCATTCTGCTTTTCCAAAGACCATGGGAGGTCCCTGCATTTGGAGCCCTGGGACTGCACACAGTGGAAGCACAGGGCATCAGACCATGTACCTACCACCCCCTTTGTGACATGGTGTTTTGACTTAGCTATGCAGACAATGCTTATCATCCAGCCAAGCTTGCTCTTCTGTTAGGATAAACCAGGAAGGAGGAAAGACAAGAGAAGAAAATAAACCCACACAAAGAGCAGAAAAGGTAGAAAAGAACGGAATCACAAAGCAAAAAAAATACGTTCACCAATTTCCAAAGTTCTGAACGCCACCCAATCATGAGGCTGTACAATAAAGGTACTTTCTGGATCATTTTCCATTTCAAAGTCCCAAGAACACACAAAAATCAGATCACAAATTCTTACTCTTATTTTATCTACAATCTATACAAATATTTCTTTAAGTTGTACAATGGTCTTCCCTTATACATAAAAAAAATTTTTTTTAATTCACTGCCAGCTCAGACTATAAAGCACAGACCTTGCTTATCTCCATGAGCTAACACAGGGCAGGGCGGAAAGTCCAAGGTCCTGTTATCTTTTAAAGGTCAAGGATGAGATAGCTTGGCTCGTTCTAGGGACACAGTCTATATCCCTAACACCCTGCTTGGAAATGAATTCTGCTGATCACAAAGAAAGGGGAAAGAGAGTCTAGACATATTAACACATGTATATTCCCATTGCTGAGAAAACCCCAAGCCACATCCTATTTGATGGTTCGTTAAAAAAAAAAAAAATTTCTTGGGATGCATTCAAGCAAGAGATGATTACAACATTAGTCAGAGAGGGTAGCTGATAAACACATCACACATAACATAAGCTTGAATCAACGCACTGAAATCAAGACAAAGTTAAGATTGAGATCTCTTGGCTCCCGTATGCCTCTGCAGTTACTACATTTAACAGATTCAAGTTGAGACCCATGGACCCAAAGGGTTAAATGCATCCAAAAGTAATTCTAAAAAAAACCTCCAGGGTCTAAAAATAAGTGATTTTATTTTCTCCTTTTGGAAGGCATAAATTTAAAAGCCATTAATTGTGTACAAAACCCAGTAAGACACATAACTTTGTCTTCCGTTCCCTACGTAAGAGCTACTAGCACTTAGCTGGGCGCTTCCGAAGGGCCAGGCCCGGGCTGAATGTGGCGCTAGTCAGCCTCTCACTCATCGTCACCCAGCCTCCGGGGCCTGTGACAAAGCAACTACTGGGAATGGGGCTCCATTCCCAGGAGGGGAAGCTCCTGATTCCGTGGAGGGGAGGCTCCCTGACTTGCTGTAGGTGGGTGGGCAAAGTAGGATTTCAGCTCTGTCTTAAACAGGAGGAAGCCTCGGCTCAGAAAGACTGCACAAGTAACTGGCCAACGTCGCACAGCCATTAAGAGCCAGGACCCAGAAGTCACACAGGCCTGTCCATTCTGCCCTAATGCCTTGGATACTTTTTTTCATCCATATGGATCTATAAAACTTGACCTTTCCGAGGGAGACTAGCACTGAAAGCAACCATCTAGTAGATTTTAAAGGTTTCCTCCCCCCCTTCTTTTTTTAATCTTACAACTTAAAATAAATGCTTCTCTTCCAGAAGCACTTAAAATAATACTTGCCAAAATTCAGCAAATAAGTGTACTAGTAAGAACAAAAACATCACAGTACCGTAACCTTGCTAACACATAATGCAAACATGAACCATTTACTGTACATAAGTTCATTTTATCCGAGGGCTCTCAAAATCGCTATGAGGGAACCATTTGTGGGCCATGAAGAATGGATTCCATTGTTAATCATTCTAATGCCATGCTGGATGTCCTGTAAAATCCTGTGTTTACTATACATCTTGTGATAGACCATACTGTCTAGGTTCTGACCCAAGCGACGTGACTGTGACTGGTATAGCTTTCCGGAAGTTCACCGAGAGCTAGTCGAGGGCTGGGCCTAAAGGGTCTGTTGGGCGGGCGGCTGCACCCAGCTGCCTGCTCACCTCTCTCCCGCTCACCTCTCTCCAGCTCCCCGCCGGGGCTCCAGCTGCACTGGCCTTCTTCCAATTCCTTGAACTGAACAGGTCAGCCTTACTCCCGCTGGCCACTGAGTCTTTGAGAAAGGTGCTCCGTCTTTCTGGAACACTCCCCACCATGGTCACAAAGCTCATACGCCACTGTTCCTTCACTTTATAGCTCAAAATTCTCCCTTGGAGAAGCCCACCCCAACTGCCCCGGACTAGCTCTGCATCCCTGCTCTGCCCTCTCATACAGCACTTTCCCCACTTGGACTAATTTAAGTCCCCTCTCCCACTAGCCCCCAAAATTCCATGAGGGTGGGGGCAACTGTTGCTCTCAGCACTGTATCCTTAGCACGGAGGTGAGGGCCCAGCATGCATGCACTCATTCAATAAATCTCTGCGTGCCGAGGGTCGATCCGGTACTGTTCTAGGATCCAGGGATCTTTCCTGGACCTTAGGTTCTGATAAGGGGAAACAGACATGGGGCAGGTGGGGCGGTGCTGGCAAAATGGAAAACCAAACAGTCACATTGCTTTGGAGAACAATAAGGCAAGGAAGCGGGCGGGGATGGAAGAGTGACTTTTCAGTGGAGTGAGGCAAGGCAAAGCACCACGAAGAATTTTTGAGCACTGATTCACAGGAGCTGAGGTGAGAGTGTGAGTCACCAAATTTCTGGGGGAAAGATCATTCCAAGTGGAAGAAGGAGCCAGTGGAAAGGCCCACCGCAGGAGTAAGACTGGAACAAGCTGGCATATAGTGGGCACTCGATAATGACGTTCTGTACAAAGGAGACGGCACAGAGGAGCCATGTGAAGTGAAACTATTCGTGATCACAGCTGTAGAGGTGAAGCAAAGTTTTCATCACAGAACCCCTCTGTCGGTAACAACACGTCACGTGGTCCAGGGAACATACGTCTTTACAGGAGGCCCAAAGCAACACTTGTCCGTTCCTTACTCTCCCCTTGAACCAAATTTGCCCATGTCATTGTGTTGGTCAAATTCTAAAATACGTACTTGCTGTTGACTCTCACTGTTCAGACATAAGCATTTCACGCATAACTTGGACCCGTGGACTCGGGAGATGCTCGCGTCCTGTTTTCATATTTTGTGGTTTTTAATTTTTTAATGTTTACTTATCTCTGAGGGGGAGAGACAGACAGAGCATGAGTGGGAGAAGGGCAGAGAGAGAGAGAGAGAGAGAGAAAGAGTCCGAAGCAGGCTCCAGGCTCCGAGCTGTCAGCACAGAGCCCAACGCGGGGCTCGAACCCACAGACGGTGAGATCATGACCCGAGCTGAAGTAGAATGCTTAACCGACTGAGCCACCCAGGCGCCCCTCACTTCATTTTTAAACAATGTCCCCAACATAAACATGAAATGGCTGTAACTCACCTCAGGAAGTGAATTCTCAGGTACGCTTCACTGCCGTTAGATCACTGGACTGACAAGTGAGCTCAAGTATGTGTACAAGAACATATTTTATTGCCAATTTAATGTTTCTTCAGGGGTTTTAGTAGTAAAAAGAAAAAGAGAGTACAGCCAAAATGAGTAACAGAAGAGGACTGTGCTCAAATCCCATGGGAAGTTATTATAAAGAAGCAGTGGAAAAATTATCCCTATAGCGAGTGAGAGCAGGCCAGTCAGACATGCCTGCAAAAGAGATGAAAACTGAACCTAATATTTTGAAAGGAACTGAAAGAATTTAAGACCATGATCTAATGCACGAGGACAAAATCACAAGGAGAAAAACTCAGAAAGGAGGTGACGGCGCTTAAGAGAACAGAACTCAAGAAAGAATGAGACACAAAAGAAATACTTTTATAGATGACGAAATCGGAATACAAAGGTGAGTACGTGCAACGTGTCTTAGGAGAGAAAAGAGAAGGAAGACACGTTTTAAACCAAAAGGAATGAAGAGATTCAAAATGACATGCAAGAAAGTGACACAGAAGACAGGTAAAAGAAGGCCCAAGTGGGTTTGTGTTTGCACAGACAAAGACAAAAGCAACGGAACAGAACAATGCTGACAATGCTAACTCAAGACAACTTGGCTGAAGTAACTACCAACAAAAAAAAGACACGGTTATTTCCTGCACAACGAAAAGACACACTGAGGGCGGGGCGCCTGGGTGGCTCAGTCAGGTAAGCGTCTGACTTCAGGTCACGTCATGATCTCGAGATTCGTGAGTTCGAGCCCCACATCGGGCTCTGTGCTGACAGCTCAGAGCCTGGAACCTGCTTTGGATTCTGTGTCTCCCTCTCTCTCTGCCCCTCCCTTGCTTGTGCGCTCTCTCTCTCTCTCTCAGAAATAACAAACGAATAAACTTAAAAAAAAAGAAGTCATTTAGAAGAGAAAAAAAAAAAATCAAATTGCCCTAACACTCCGAGAGAAGCGTTATAAGTCAGAAGGAAATGGAATACCATATTCAAAATACTCAAGGAAAGAATATTTGAACTCTTCTAAATAAAAATATATATCTAACTAAACTGGCTTTCAAACCAACATGCCAGAATTCTGGGAGCATTTTTCCCACGACTTCCTAAAAACTAGAGAAGAAGTTTCAGAAAGCCAAACTGAAGAAGCGTCATCGGAGGAACTAAAAGGGAGCACTACATATTCACCTGTCCAACTAAGAGCAAATGATCGCTGTGAGGGAGAGAGTGTGGTGTGTAAGGGCCATTTGCTCTGACAATGCAGGTACAGTATAGTTATTTAAAAAGAAAACAAGAGGGGCGCCTGGGTGGCTCAGTCAGTTAAGCGTCCGACTTCAGCCAGGTCACGATCTCGCGGTCCGTGGGTTCGCGCCCCACGTCGGGCTCTGGGCTGATGGCCCAGAGCCTGGAGCCTGCTTCCGATTCTGTGTCTCCCTCTCTCTCTGCCCCTCCCCCGTTCATGCTCTGTCTCTCTCTGTCTCAAAAATAAATAAACGTTAAAAATAAAAATAAAAGAAAATAAAAAAGAAAAAGAAAACAAGGGAGGGTATACAAGAAAAGCAGAAGGAGAGGGGTGCCCTCCCTACAGTTAACAATGGTGAGTAAAAGGGTATTTCTTCGAATCAGATACCCGGGAGAGGGAAGGCAGGGAAAATGAAAGATTACGGGCTAAATTTCAATACTGCTCACCGTGGGAAACCAACAGACAATGACAAAAAGTAGACCAGATAAAAATATTACATAGTGTTAGTTGTGGCAGATTATAAAATGGCCAAAAATTCTGCCTTATTTTTATGGTACACCCTTTGCAATGTGGCTTTCCTACTCTTTTCATCAAGAGTAAACTTACTTCTCCCTTGAATCTAAAATTGTCATGTGATCTGCTTCAGCTGAAGGCATATTAACAATCAGCATGCACACAAAGGGTACTAACAGATGATAAAACAAGGGGTGGCCAAGGAATTATTTACTGGCATTAGAATATGCAGCCCTCAGAATAAAAATGTGAGGTTGCTCTAAAAACAAAAAAAGACAGGAAAATAACCAAAAAACATACTAATTAAAGAAGAAGAGAATAAATAAAACAGACCATATAGAGAAAGACTATCTGTATAAAAGACTTGTGCACATACGTATGTAATATAAAATAATGACAGAACTGAGGAGGCTTTAAAACAGCTATCAGATTGGGCTTCCATCAAGGGAGATACTCTAAGCTAAAAAGGAATGCAAAAAAATATTAAACTATTCTCAATTGTCATACTGTTGGTGAATGCATTGGTTTTGTTATTCTGAGACTGCTGGGTATGTATTTTCAGATAATGCAAATGAATAATTATATGCTATTCTATTTATACCATTTCTGGTATCATTAAGAACCAGGATTCTTCGTATAGGATAAAGAAGATATATATGTAGGACACAGAGAGGTTAAATAAAAAAAACTGTAGTCTTGATGCTGAATAAGGAATACTAGTTTGAACTCAAGATGTATTTTTACCTGAAAGAGAGAGAAACAAAGAGAAAATAAATTTTCTTAGCTCTGTCTATTAAAGGCTCAGAAACTACGACCAACCGAGTACTGGTTAGCTAACTCTAACACTCAGGTTGTGGTCTTGAAACAGTATTTTAATGAAAAGTAACCAGAGCTTCTTGGAGAAGTGCTGACTGCAGGCAGGGGGCAGAAAATGTACAAAATGAGCCTAGGAATGTCTTGTCATATCACAGGGCAAGTCAAAAGGACTCAGCCAACCTAGAGAGGCTCTCACTTGCACTAGATCACTAGTAAGTGTCAAACTGTAAATGACTGCATCACACTGAAGATATTTAGATGTCATACGTCCATGAGTTCATAAGGACAGTAAAACAAAGTAAGTAACTGACTGGTCACCAATGGAGAATTCTAGTAAAGCAACTCACTTTTTCAACAAGCAGTAAACAAAAGGAAAGAATCAAATATATATTCTGCTTTTCCTATCCCAACTGCAAGCCACACAGGAGGGAAGTGAGAGTTTCTCTATATAGATGTAGCCCAACGAATACAGGAAAAGCAATGCGAGATTTACAATAGCTGCCATATAGCAACTGCTAATGAAATAATGGATCTAGGTTAAAGAGGAGGACAGAAGAATACGTAGAACAACACAAGGGGATACGATCAGTCAAATCAGGACTGCGGGAAACTGCAGACAAGTGACCCTGTCTCCTCAATAAATGAGAGGAAGAGACTCTGAGAGGGACCTACAGGTTAAGAAACCTAAGAGACATTTCAACAATGGCAATGTGTGGCCCTTACATGGATCTTGACTCAAACAGAAAAACAAAAAGTCATATTTGTGAGATAATTGGAAACTTTAACAGCAAATGAATATTTGATGGTATTAAGAACTTATTTTAACAGTAAATGAATATTTGATGGTATTAAGAACTTATGTGTTAAGAGCAATAATAATATCGTGGCTATGTTGCAAAAAAAAAAAAAATTGTCTTTAAGATAGACACAGTGGAGTATTTTTTTTTACCAGTGAATATGATGTGGTATCTAGAACATGTTTCAAAGTAACACAAAAAGGGAGAGAGTGAGGGTTGGTGGAGATCAAACAGGATTGGCCATGGTAGGGAGGAAGGGGGAAGGGGTGAGTCCTAGAAGGATTCATTATGACACTGTTCTGTCTTTTCTGGCTATCTTTAAAAGTTATCTACAATAAAAAGTTTACCCAGGGGCGCCTGGGTGGCTCAGTTGGTTACGTGTCTGACTTCAGCTCAGGTCATGATCTCGTGGTTTGTGAGTTCGAGCCCCGCGTCGGGCTCTGGGCTGACAGCTCAGAGCCTGGAGCCTGCTTTGGATTCTGTGTCTCCCTCTCTTTCTGGCCCTCCCCCACTCATGCTCTGTCTCTGTCTCTCAAAAATAAACATTAAAATAACAACAACAAGAACAACAACAAAAAACAGTTCACCCAAGCAGACAACCAGACCACGGGAGTCTCTGCCCTCCCCTCCTCATGCCCCTCAAAGAGCCTACAAGAATTTTCTGTGGCCCAAGACTCTCCATCGTACTGGCCTCTATGGTAATTATGCTGCAATGCGTTACCCTTCGGTTTTCCAGTCTACTTCCCCAAAGAGCTTAATTAACTAAGGTAAAAGATTTGTCAGAATGGCATTTTCGCTTCCGCTGCTTTTCAGCTCTTCCAAGAGCTGTTATAACAACACACTCTGGCAAACCAAAGCATTCTCTTTTCTTTTTCACATGTTAAAGGAAAATAGAGCACTTGACATGCAACGGACCAAGTTCCTCTAATCTTTTTTTTCCAGAATAATCCAGACGAGGCCTAGGCATCAGCTAAGACATCTTTGGCTTAAGCCACAATCTGGCTCCCCTGGAACATTCACTCTCGTGGGCATTAGAAGTTCAAGCAATAAATGGAGCCAACACATCCCCAAACTCAAGCTTTTATGGCAGTTTTCTGAAAGCAAACCAGGGTTGCCAAAAAATTCAACGGCCGCAGGTCCCAGCCACCCTTGATCCTCCAGCAGGGCAAACATCCGACGCGTGGTAAAATCTGGACAGAGTCACGCATCAGTAAATGAACACGCGGAGCCACTGAACATCCGTGCACGCCAACAGACAAATACGGCTATTTTCCACTCGGAATCTCTGTTAAATATCACCAGGGGGCCAAGTCAAAGGTAAAAGCAGTTCAGCAGGTAAAAGCAAAAAAGCCCGAACCACCACCACAGGAAGACCCACAGCCACAGCCGTCACTTATACCACGTGAAGAAGCAAAGAGAGGGAGGTGCCATCGAGGAGGCCGAGGGAGCTAACACACGATGCAGCGTCTCCTCCCACCAGAAACACACAGGAATGGCAGGGAAAGCAAACTAGCACCACGTTCCCCCCTCCAAACGTCCAGCGGAGCTAAAAAGAAAGAAAAGGAAACCCTTAGGTGTCACCAAGAAGAGAACATAAAGCCAGGAGTTCAGAAGAGAAGCAGCAGAGGCGGTCCTGAGAGGAGGACCAGAACTGGGGAGAGGCCCCAACACCAGCAGCCACACATAGATCCAGACCCGGGTGCAGGCGTGCGTGGGCGGGAAGCTGACCCGAGGGCCCCGCATCAAGCCGGGCACACAGAAGCGCTGCCCTCTCACAGAGACCAGCCAACTGGCCCGGAGAAGGGCCAACCAAATCTGTCCCCGACGAAGGCTGCAGCTGGGAAGAGAGAAGAAATCACACCTCGAGCCTCCTCCACAAGTGGGTGTGACGAAAAAAGAAACAAGCATGGTAAACAGTAAAGATAAATTGACCAAGTTCACCATTTATAATTTTTTTAAGTTTACTGATTTATTGCTGAGAGAGAGAGAACGCGCGCGCGCACAAGCTGGGGAGGGGCCAGAGAGAGAGAAAGAGAGGGAGACCCAGAATCTGAAGCAGGCTCCAGGCTGTCAGTGCCGAGCCCAACACGGGGCTCGAACTCACCAACTGTGAGATCATGACCTGAGCCGAAGTCAGATATTTAACTGACCAAGCCACCTAGGCATCCCGACCAGATTCACCATTTAAAAGACAAACATTCTTGGGGCACCTGGGCGGCTCCGTCGGTTGAGCATCCGACTCTTGGTTTCAACTTAGGTCATGAGCTCACGGTTCGTGGGTTCGAGCTCTCCAAATGAAGAGCTGACACAACAGTGGGAGCCTGCTTAGGATCCTCCCTCTCCCTCCCTCTCTCTCTCTCTCTCTCTCTCTCTCTCTCTCTCTTTCTCTCTGCCCCTTCCACGCACACGCGCACTCTCTCTCTCAAAAATAATAAACATTAAAAAAAATAAAGTTGGGGGCGCCTGGGTGTCCGACTTTGGCTCAGGTCATGATCTCACAGTTCGTAGGTTTGAGCCCCGCATCAGAATCTGTGTGGAGAGCTCAGAGCCTGGAGCCTGCTTCGGATTCTGTGTGTCCCTCTTTCTACCCCTCACCTGCTCATACTCTACCTGTCTCTCCCTCTCTCTGTCAAAATTAAACATTAAAAAAAAAATTAAAAAACAAAAAAGTTAAAAATTAAAATAAATAAAACACATTCTCAGACTGAAGAGATGCAAATCTGCATCTAGATGCAACTCACCAAAGACATATACGCACGCCTGGAGCTACGCAGAAAGGCTGGAAGTAAGAAGATGTACAAAGACATCTGTGGCAAATACTAGCTTAAGAAAGCAACAACTTACTGGCAACAAGTTATATCAGACAAAATTGGGTTCAGGTCCAAACCATGAGACAACAAATCACTAATTAGAAGGACAACATTCAACTATCCAAAGCAAAAACGGACAGAATTATGAGGGAAAACCAACCATGTCAAAAGCACTGTAGGAGTTAAAAAAAAAATCCCAATTATAGATTTATAGATCAAACAAACAAAAGTAATTCGCAAATAAATAAGACGTTAAAACTACATATTTAACAAGCTGGATCTGCCGGACATATGGAACCCTACAATCCACAGTTAGAAAACTATACTTTCTTTCCAAACACACTTGGAATTTGTATAAAAATGAACCTGGTCATAAAGCAAGATTCAACCAATACCATAGACTATCTTTTTCTTTTTATTGATTTATTCTTGAGAGAGAGAGAGTGTGCACAGAAGAGGGGCAGAGAAGGAGAGAGAATCCCAAGCAGGCTCCACACTGTCAGCACAGAGCCTAACTCGGCTCGATCCCACGAACCATGAGATCATGACGTGAGCTAAGATCAAGAGTCGGATGTATAACCGACTGAGCCACCCAGATGTCCCTAGACTATCTTTTTTTTTAGAGGCACTAGTGGAGGAGAAGGGCAGAGGGAGGCAGAGAGAGAGAGAGAGAGAGAGAGAGAGAGAGAGAGAATCTTAAGCAGGCTCCCCGCTCAGTGCGGAGCCCGACTCGGGGCTCCATTCCACAACCCTGGAATCATGACCTGAGCGGAAATCAAGAGCAAGACGCTCAATCAACTGAGCCACCCAGGAGCCCCTACTACCCAAGACCGTCTCAACCACAGTCTGTAACATGATGTGAATAGAGCCAGGAACTCTGCGGTGAGGACTGGGGTACAAACTGGAACAATCCTCACTTTCTGCCCCATTTCTCTGAGCACAGAACAGTCTGTCCTCCAGCTAACTTAACACGAATATTGTATATACGTAGACTTCCTGTACGACCACAGGAAAGGCTATACGTTCATATAGTACAAGGAATGATTATGACACAATATCAAAGACAGAGCAGCTAACCACATGAGCAAAATAAAACCTGCCTGACCCCAGTGTCTCCTGGGAGCCATGAAGGATCAAGGAGACAACAAAGGACTAAGTCGTTCAGGGGAGCCCAGAGACGAATCAAGTAGCTGGTTCTAACCTGTGAGCTTTATTTAAATTCTCTTTCTTCCTCAGTCTAAAACGCCTAAAACATTTCAGGAGCTGTTGTTTCCCCAGGACAACTACCTATGGATTCTTTTGTTTTGTTTTTCCTTATCAGTAAGCTCTCAAAGAAAAGCCGAGGCCTGAAGGCAAACCAGTATATTATCATACCCCGGTCCGTCACCGGCAGTTGAGATAATCAAGATTCATTACCAGGTGCACCTTCCTGTCCAAACATGAATTATGAAAAAAGATCTTTACTCCTAGGGGCAGCTTCTCACCGAGGCTGCTAGATGGCAGCGTTAAGAGGATTCGATTTATCAAGATAAGAAGCCGAAGATCAAGCTCTGACATAATCACTTTTCCAAATGCTAGCAAGCATGGCAGGGGAAAAGTTCCCTGTATTCAAATGAGAAATCCAATGAAAATTTAGAGGAAAGTCTTTAAAGTTACTTAAAATGCTTTCCTGAAAACACTTTCTCTCCACTTTTATGTAATTTCGCACACATTTTTCCCTTAAAATGTCTCTGAAGCAATATTAAAACTGATTATTGACTGGTTGTAAAAATTTCTCCAAGGAGTGAACATCAACAAAATATAGTCATCGGTGGTGCCATTCAGACCCTGGCCTACGGTTATGGTGTGTATCTTTCCTCATTCAGATCCACCAAATCTTTCTATTACTAGATACTGCAGTTGCACATCGTTTCAAATACAGCCCAACCCAGTATATGTAATAGCAAGGAAGAAAGGTCTAACTTCATGAGGAAGGACAAAAAGGAGGATTTAAACGATGACAGATTTTAAAACAGTCTAAGCTAGATATTTTCCAGAACAAATACTACTACTCCTAAGTTTTTTAAAAACCAACACACGGGGGTCTTGAAGTATTTCCTTGTTTCTGCCTGTCTGAC
This sequence comes from Leopardus geoffroyi, assembly GCF_018350155.1. Lineage (NCBI taxonomy): Eukaryota > Metazoa > Chordata > Mammalia > Carnivora > Felidae > Leopardus > Leopardus geoffroyi. Next base: position 29,815,994 of record NC_059340.1, on the reverse strand, counting down.
GTGATCCAGAATACTTACAGATAATCTTGTCACAGAATTTCAGTTTGGAGACCTCTGGGGAAAACAACCAGATTAGGTTCCTATGCCACTCTTAACTACAGATGAGGAAGGAAACGCACCAATGGATACAGGCCATTCTCTGCCAAGAAATGAAACAGAGGACGCCCTCCCATCTGAAAGATAGGGATGTGTCTGGAAAATGTAGGAAGCCTGGCTTGAAGTTGGCCAAGGCTTGTCAGTGTCAGTAGTTAATACTGATAATGGTCCCGTCGATGCAGCGGTCACCAAAGGGGCAACCCGTCCAAGACAGCAAGGCAGGGCACCCCGTCGTTCCCAGACGGAGGCAGGGTGCGCAGACACCCCACTCCCATGGAAGTCAGTGAGGCCGTGTCTGTGGAACAGGTTCCCGGGTGGATGAGTGAAGGTGGCAGCGGGCCAGGGTCACGGGGGCACAGGACAGCCCAGCTGGGCACGTCCACCACATTCCCTGCTGCCTCTCCTCATTATCGCCCACCTGGAAAGGGGTCCTGCGGGCCAAAGGACAGGTCAGAGCTGCGCAGTGAATCCAAGGATTTGATTTGCTTGACAGAGTAAACACGGCACTTTCCTTCACTGTGGGCTCCACAGGGGGAGGTCCGTGCGGCACATGTGCAGAGGTGGGAAGGCAGAACACAGAGCGCGACGTTGGGTATTCTTCCTGTGAATTCAACCAAATTTGCTACTCGTGCCTTTCCCAGCTACCTGCTGAAAGAACTAACGGAGTCCTCCACTAGGTTATACTGTTCTCCCATCTCAGCCCTTTCTTCCCTCAAGGGTTGAAATTTTCTCACCAGTTAAAATGAGCCTGAAATGAAAGGGCCGGCAAGGCAAACCACGTAGCCGTGCTTCTGCCAAACCTCACCCCACGATGGAAACAGTTAAGGTAGAAGTCCATCGGAGGACTGATCTGGAGACAGGAGGTATCGAGAGAAAAAGACAACATCATCTTTGACTACAGTCAAATTCAAGGCACAGAATAAAAAGCACAGAACAGATATTTGGGGCTCCGGGGTGGCTCAGTTGGTTAAGCCTCCAACTCTTGATTTCAGCTCAGGTCATGATCTCACAGGTTCATGAGTTTGAACCCCACGTCAGGCTCTGCGCTGAGAGCGTGGAGCCTGCTTGGGATTCTCTCTCCTTCTCTCTCTGCCCTTCTTTCACTCTCCCTCTCTCACTCTCCCAAAATAAATAAATAAAACCAAAATAAATAAATAAAAGCACAGATGTTCAATACACAAATAAATTTAATCTCGATCCTTTAGCTATAGGGACTACAATTTCTAAAAAGTGACCAAAGTTGGAATAAACTGAGAATATGGCTCGACATTCTCGTCTCACCAAAGAAAGACCCTATGTCTCCATCCACCTAATGCTCTATGACACAGCCAGTGAGTATGCGACTCAACTTGCGACACTGCGTCACGGAGACAACCCAGTGCTCCTGTCAAGTAAGGGCCAGGATGCTCTTATGAATAGGTACCTGACCTTGTAAAACAAATAAAAAGCAGGTGGCCCAGAAATCCTTTTCCCTAAGGGCTCTGGGCCAAACCCCCTGGAGGAGAAAGGAAGGCAGAAGGGAACAAACGGCGGTCTGTGACCCACTGCTCCCACGGAAAACCAGGGTTAGGTTCCTTCGCGGCTTTAGTCCCATCTCTGTAAACCAATCAACACGCACTCCTGATTTATGCGTGCTTCTGTTCCAAGACACCTTACTTGATATACATTGTTGGTTCATTAATACTGAACTTGCTAACAACAGCACGACGACTCGTGCCTGGACGAAGCGCGTCTGACACCCATATGTGCTCCAGAAGACACATCCCAGGCTTCTCGGGCTCAAGAACACTTGACAGCATTTGCACACTGTGCCGGGGGGAGGGGGGCATTTCAGAGAGCAAGACCAACCGGCAAGAAGCACAAAGATGTAGAAAACGTGGCGCTAAACAGACTGTGCGAGGACACTCGTTTACAGTCTGAGGGCTGCAACGGGAAGGCAGAGTGTCTCCTTGTTCAACCTCCACTGGGGAGCGCGTGCGTTGGGCGACTAGAATTTTCAGCACTCTGCGCAAGTCAGTGAGTGACCGCAGAAACTCCGAGAGTGCTGATTTTGAGGTTGCAAAAAAATTTTAACGAGTAGGTGAACTCGCAAACACAGAATCTGTGCAGAATGAGGACTAACTGTACTTTGGAGACCGTCCCCAGACCAGCTACCCAAACCAAGTCTGAGGATAAATCCATAGGCAGATCTCAGAGTAATCTTACAGAATTCTCTGTGTCTGCAGAACCCTCCTGTTACTGAGGAATCTGCTGGAGAGCCACCCTCCATCACGGACAGCTGAGCCGGGAACTGTCAGGTGGACCCACCGAGAAGGTTCGGGGGGAGAGCCCTCATTACAAGGATAAGGGATTCATTAGAATGGCAGTCCGGCTGTCGGAAGCCACGGAAGAGAAAAGGAAAGACAACTAAAAACCACTGTGGCAACAGTTCGGGCCTTCTGTTCAAAAGGTACAGGCAGGAGAAGCTTCTAACTGGAAGTCCCTTACAGCAACACACGTGGCCTCACCTGAAGGCCACATCATCCTGCAAGCTGAGCAAACGCCAAGAGCTTATTTTAATGTCTGAATTTCTGATTTTTCGTGTTTGAATATTATTTAATGTCTGAATTAATCCGATGTCCCTTCTGAAAGGGGTGACATGGGGGGAAGAAGTGGACACTGACCAAGCAGCCGGTGCCAGGCACTGTGTTGAGAACATTACCTTTAAGACCTCCGTCAATGTTTCCCAGCCCTGAGTGGTGGATCTTTCCAACGTCAGGTCGCAGCTGCAGGCTCAGAGGGGTGCAATCGGGCACCCGAGATCACACAACTTTACTCCCAAGTCCATCATCCCATCTGGGTTTCTTTCAAGAGGTTAAAATAAATCGAGAGATGGCTCAGGTATTTCAAGCTGAACGCTAGTTCAGGGTTTAATTAAGCCCTGAACCGCGCACAGTATCTCTTACAAGTTAATTCATGAGTCTTCCTCTAAGTACTCAGATCTTTTCCAAAAAGAGAACAGGAAAAAATGTTTTCCGTCTATGGAAACTGTTCTTGTCTCTATTCAGAAATCTTCAAACCAAATCATGGAAGACTGCACGCAGGTCAAATGCATGCTACGGGAGATGATGGTGAGGGCGTGATCCCCGGCTGACCCACAGGCTGGCTCCGGGCCCTCGGAGGATCCTCACCCCCTCCCCTGTCCTTGCCCGCCTACCGTTCCCACAGTGGGAGCTGTTCCAAGGACACAGCCTTGAGACCACAAGGTGGTGTTGCAACCATCTGGGCAGTATACGTGACTGAACCCCGTTAAGGCCTCTCCATAAACTTGGAAGATTCTGGCTGGCAGGAGCAGAGATCTATTTGTCTTATGGCGCCCATGACAAGCCTGGTAAGTTCCCTTATTGAACCTGCTGCCTACCCATTTGGGGCGGTCTGCCTCTTTCTGCCGTCTCCCCGTGTCCTCTGTGAGTACGGGCGTCAGTTTACAAACGCACACAGCACCTAAAGGATGTTTTCACTCTGACTCTAACAGTGTCACTTTACCCCAAGTGCAAAGGTGGCCCTGAGCGAGCACCTTAAAACCAGGGCCCCTGTGTCAGCTTTCTATAGCCCCAGGTCCTGAAGGTTTGATCCCTCGAATGTTCCTTGTTGCCTATCCGGCGACACACTGCGTGAGGGGTACACGGCGCACACAGCCTGCTAAATCTGTCTGCATTACTTAGCATGAATAAGCATTCGGCTGACAAGGTTCCCTTCAAGAGGGAACGGAGGACTGGCTTGCCAGCACGCCAGCACCATCTTCTGGTTGGTGAAACGTAACTAAGACACAAAGTCGGCTGTGGAGTTAAACAGCCCTTCAACAGTTTGGTAATTGACCCAGAGGGGAGGCAAACTAGAAAATGAAGCTTTCACAAAATCTGAACCATGTCAGTGGTAAGTAAACACCCTAAGAGGCCAATCATGGACAGAAAAAAAAAATTATTTTTTTTGTTTGGGGGGAGGGGTAGGGGGAGAGGGAGAGGGAGAGAGAGAGAGAGAGAGAGAGAGAGAACACCCTTAAGCAGGCTCCACACCCAGCTCGGGCCGATGCAGGGCTCAATCTCACTACCGTGAGATCATGACCTGAGCTGAAATAAAGAGTCAGACGTTCAACTGAGCCACCCAGGCGCCCCTGAACAGACACAATTTGAACCAGGGGTCCCTACTGGTTGTCATTCCACTTCTGGAAACTTTAGAGCCCCGCCCAGCCTCTCAGCCCTCCCACACTGCAGAACCTGTCATGCCCCGTGAAAGAGATTCCTCACCATGTCCCCAGGGTCACACCCATACCCTGCTGGGTGTGCAGAAAGCCTTTCCCGTGGCTCACATGCCACACCGAAATGTGACGGGGCCAGCCACCGCTACCCAGGCCGTCAGAATCTGGCCCTTTCCGACCACACCTCCCTCTGGTGCTGGATGGCAGGTGGGGAGCATCACCCTGTCTCAGGGGTCCTCACAAGTCGAGAGAAAGATGGAAGATGTGACTCAGCCTTGCTTCTGTGTCCCCCAAAGTCGAGGACTCCTCAGGAGGTGGTGTTGGAGATGGATCTTGGGGCTGAGGTAAACGGGGCCTCCTACTACACAGCTGCTACCACCGCCAAAAAGAACCAGCCCAGGAGACCCCATCCGTGAAGAGACCGGACGGCTGCAAGGAGCGTCTACAATCCCCACTGCTTCCTAGTCTGTGCTGCCACAAGGGACCCCAACAGCTGGCTTCCAGGCCTGCCTTCTTCAATGCAGCACCCCTACCTCCCGGCCAAAAAGGCCCTTGGCTGTGAGATAATCAGGTAATGACATCCGTCCTCCTTCCACAGGAAGGCCCGAACAAGGGGGACAGACAACAGGGTCAGATGTTTAACCGTAATCTCCCTTTCCTGGTGACAAGCATAAAGGTCTCCTCCTGGCCCTTGGAGATGCGACATCAAGGAATGAACGTGCCTCCTAGGTGCTGTCCACACGAACCTCTGGCGCCAGACTGGTCTAGAGACAGGAAGCACCCGAGGATCAAGATCTTTGTCCGTTACCCTCACTTCCTCCCCCACTACTAACACCAGCTATCATGCTCTGCATGCATGGCAGTCTCCTAAAGCATGTGAGCTCAAACCTTGGGGACCAAACCTGCAATGATATTGTTTTATTACAACCTGGTACACATACACATATATCTGCATGTACAGATTTATACCTAAAAAGGTTACATGAAAAAAAGCGAGCCTTGGGAATGCAAGCTGGTGCAGCCACTCTGGAAAACAGTATGGAGCTTCCTCAAAAAACTAAACATAGAACTACCCTACAACCCAGCAATTGCACTACTAGGCATTTATCCACGGGATACAGGTGTGCTGTTTCGAAGGGACACACGCACCCCGATGTTTATAGCAGCACTATCCACAATAGCCAAAGTATGGGAAGAGCCAAAATGTCCATCGATGGATGAATGGATAAAGAAGATGTGGTATATATACACAATGGAGTATTACTCGGCAATCAAAAAGAATGAAATCTTGCCATTTGCAACTACGTGGATGGACCTGGAGGGTATTATGTTAAGTGAAATTAGTCAGTTAGAGAAAGACAAAAACCATATGACTTCACTCATAGGGGACTTTAAGAGACAAAACAGATGAACATAAGGGAAGGGAAGCAAAAATAATGTAAAAACAGGGAGGGGGACAAAACAGAAGAGACTCATAAAAATGGAGAACAAACTGAGGGTTATGGGAGGGGTTGTGAGAGAGGGGATGGGCTAAATGGGTAGGGGGCATTAGGGAAATCTACTCCTGAAATCATTGTTGCACTGTAGGCTAACTAATTTGGATGTAAATTTTAAAAAACTAATAATTAAAAAAAAAAGCAAGCCTACCTTTATTATATGGGACTCACTCTGAAATTTCCTAAATCCTTCCTTTTATAAAAATGCTGCTCATGGGTGCTAGGGTGGCTCAGTCGGTTGAGCATCCAACTCTTGATTTCGGCTCAGGTCGTGATCTCACGGTTCAGGAGATTGAGCCCTGAGTCCAGGCTCTGTGATGAAAGCATGGAGCCTGTCGGTATTCTCTCTCTCTTCTCTCTCTGCCCCTCCCTGACTTGCGCGCACACACATGTGCACGTTCGATCTCTCTAAACAAATAAACATTTTTAAAAAATATTTTTTTAACCTTTATTGATTTTTGAGACAGAGAGAGAGAGCATGAATGGGGAAGGTTCAGAGAGACAGGGAAACACAGAATCTGAAACAGGCTCCAGGCTCTGAGTTGTCAGCACAGAGCCCGACGTGGGGCTCGAACTCTCGTACTGCAAGATCATGACCTGAGCCGAAGTCAGATGCTCACCGACTGAGCCACCCAGGCGCCCCTAAACATTTTTTTTAAAAAGCTGGTCATGCTCACTAAAATGATTTCACAACCCACAGAGAGAGTGTGAAGCAGCGTCTGATAAATGCTGCTGCCAACATCCACTTTCATTGGGCCCTCTTGTGCTTGCACACACCTCCCTCTTCTCCGCTAACCCAGAGGCAGCCCTCTCAAGGACCACACCCAGGCCTCTCCTCAAAGCCTCCCCAGCTCAGCGCCCAGCACCTTCCCAGATTCCAAGGATGTAAATGAACAACCACAGCTGGTTCCCACCCTAGTCTACTGAGACAAAGCGAGCGCGACAAGATTTGGCTCAGACACCGCCCCTGCCCTGAACACAAAACACCTGCCACCGGCATTCCTTCATTCGGTCATTTACTCCCCACCCTGACTCGCCCCAGAAATGCTTCTGTAAATGACATTTAACAGTTTATCAAAAGATGGATCCATCAAGTGGAATTTCTTTTTTTTATAATCTTGTTTGTCAAGGGATAATTTTCATGAACTCTAAATTGGGAACCGAAGTGCACTGTCACCAATTCTTGGAAGCCAATGGCCCATTTATTACTCTGTGCAGCATTTATAGAGGTGGCAGCTTCCCAGATAAATTCAATTTGGCCTCAGTCTCTCAGAGAGGGCTATGAACTAGAGTAAATGCAAAAACCACGCTTCTAGACTTTTAAAAATAAATAGAACTTGCTCGAATATGTCCGTCTATTTCTGACTCGGTACCACAACGCCACCATACACATATGGAGGAGTGCCGTGGGGACGGGGGAGCCAACTCCGACAACAATGAGGCTTTCCAAAGGCGGCTCCCTGTTTGGTCGACAAACTTGGCACTCAACACCTGGAAATTCTCTCAAAAGCCCCGGCTTCTAAAAGAAAACTAGTCAGACATAGTATTTTATTTTTAAAACTTGATTGAATTAAAACAAAACAAAGCAAAACACTGAACCAACCTTACTGCAAGATTTGCACAAAGGGTAAAATTCAAACACACAAACTTCTGTGTTTCTACCTTCTAACTTCCTCTCCAGCCAATCCACCACATGGACCCTCTGCTCCAGTCCCGCCAAAGGATGTGCCGGTCGTGCTCTCCAGCAAAGCTTTCTGAGCCTTCCTGTACCAGGTTACCTGCCGGGGTGAGCAAAGGCCAAAGGCGTCACCTGCTCCAGGAAGCCTTCCCTGTTCCCCCCCCCCCCGCCCCTCCCCCCCCCCCGTCTGCAACTCCACGCCAGGCGGGGCAGGTTCTCTCTCATCACGGCACTGAGCGCGTGTGGACGCTCTAGCTGCCTAGATACCCATCTGCATCATTAGGCCATGAGTTCCTTGAGTGCAGAGACTATTATTTCATATCTATTCCCATCTAAATTTAGTCCCTCCGTTCTTCAAGAGTAGACCGGCAAATATTTATGCAAAGATGAACACTGCAGATTTCAGAAGAAAACCATGTTATTAAAAACTGTGCAACATACCTTCATAATTATTCTCTTCTACGTTGTTACTATAAATAACACTAAACAATTAATTATTAAAAATTATTAAATTTTTGGGGCGCCTGGGTGGCGCAGTCGGTTAAGCGTCCGACTTCAGCCAGGTCACGATCTCGCGGTCCGTGAGTTCGAGCCCCGCGTCAGGCTCTGGGCTGATGGCGCAGAGCCTGGAGCCTGTTTCCGATTCTGTGTCTCCCTCTCTCTCTGCCCCTCCCCTGTTCATGCTCTGTCTCTCTCTGTCCCAAAAATAAATAAACGTTGGGAAAAAAAAAAATTTAAAAAAAAAATTATTAAATTTTTAATGATTTTAAATTATTAAATAATTATTTTAAATCATTAAAAATAAACAATTACCAAAATCAGCAGATCTCCTATAAGTGGCTCATATTTCTTTTTGCTATATAATATGCTGTCATAACTTATTTCCCTTCTCTTGTTAACTACATGGTAATAAAGGATGCATGTGGGGGAAAAAACTCAGTTTGAAAGTTTTATTTTAATGTGTTGCCTTTTCTAGGCTCCCTTTTCCTAATACTACAGCAGGTTGCTCCCTGCCTTTGATGCAATTAGAAAACAAACCAAGGGGCACCTGGCTAGCTCAGTGGGTTAAGCATCCCAACTCTTGATTTCAGCTCAGGTCATGATCTTGTGGTTCCTGGGATTGAGCCCCTAGTTGACTCACGGCTGACAGCACGGAGGCTGCTTGGAATTCTCTCCCTCTCTGCCCCTCCCCCACTCACAGTGTCCCTCTCTCTCCCCCTCCCTCTCTCTCAAAAATAAATATGTAAACTTAAAAAAAAAAACAGTACCCCACATTTCTCCAATTAACATGTAGAAAGGACAAAGGCCATTCCTTCTAACTGGACAGTGTTAATATAAAGCCTTGTTACTAAACAGTTATTTTAAGCAATGTTTGCTTCTTATAATCATACAACTTGAAAAACAGTAATACCTAGATATATTGAAGTGGGGTATGGAAGTTAAGGCAAAGCCATGGTCTGAAGTGTTAGGGGCCATCACCACCATCAATTATAAGTTACTTAACACTTCAGTTGTCTAGCATTTTCTGGCATTTTTGCTAAACATAATGAAGTGACGTTTAGCCTGCTACTAAAGTGATATTTGGGCTTCTTTCCAGGACAAACAAGAAAAGACAGGTTGTAAAAACACTCAACAGTGAAAATATTATCAACAAATATCATGTATCAAAAATGTTTCATATTCATCCTTTCAGAATAGCAGATTTAAGCCAAGAAACTGAAGGAGGAAAATCCAGAGAAACTAATTCCATAAATTTCAGGATTAGAAAACAGACACATAAAATAACTACAGTCAAACCGTATGAAGGAACTATTCTGCCAGCCGTCTGTTTCAAAAGCAAAATGTTTTCCTTTGCTGTGCTCCTGCACGTATATAAAGGCAAGTAATGTTTCAGTCTTAAATTTCAATATTTTAACACATAGGTAAAACCTGTTCACTCTAGAAAAGTCAGAAAATGAAAAAAAAGAAAAACCACAACACACAATAAAGTAAAACTACCTGTAATTCCATCACCCCAAGTGACTCGCTGGTGACATTTTTAGTAACAAAATAGTATTTTGAATTAGCCATTGATGTGCCCCCAAATTATTTCACGTATACCATTTCAGATTTGCTAAAACCAGATTTATTTCATTTTTAAAAATAATCAGGTTGTAAAATGTGGAATCACGGATGAGAGAACAACGTAAACGCGTAAAGACGGACACAGCTAACCTACTTCATCAGCAGTTTGCTATTTCTGATGGCAAAAACACAACACCTACTGGCACTGGAAGCCTCAGGAACAACACTCAGACACAACGTTCACACTGAGTCCTCAAAGTTTGTCTATCAGGGGCCTGAAAGCATTCAGACAGATCGGCCTCACAGCTTTAAACGTCCTACTACCACCAACATTCCAAAAATGTACTAAGAGCGACACGGCACTAAATCAGGCACGATTTAGTATTCTGCATAACCTTAAATAGTATGTACGATAAAAATAACAATGAAACATACAACTCCATTCAAGGATACAAAGAATTATCTGAGTGTATAAAGGGACACATCATATCCTTAGTCATACAGATTCAGTATGTCCAAATAAAGATGTCAATATAATTAATGGGTTAAGATGTCAGCGAAAAATACCAATGGGCTGTTTGACCCTAACAAAAGGATTCTAAAGCTCAATCAGAAGAATAAATAAAAGCTTATTTTGGAATAGGAGTCAAGAGGCCTAGAATTGCTTAAATGTCCAACAAAGAAAACTGTTAAAAGAACAAACTGTGAAACAATACGCAAAGCATACATTACTTTAGATGAAATATACACTTAAATACCATATACACAAGTGAAAGGTAAATCCCAAATATTACTGCAATTATCTTTGTTAATAAAGAGAGGGACACTAGACAATTTTTTGAGTTCTCTGGTAGTTTAAAATGTCACTATTAATAACAATAAATCATCACCGTTTACTAAGAAAAAAATGAGCTGTTTTTAGATTTTTTTTTCGTTTTCATTTGAATCTAATGATTTTTGCATCTCCAGAATTTATTTTAAAAATAAAATTGTGGGGCGCCTGGGTGGCGCAGTCGGTTAAGCGTCCGACTTCAGCCAGGTCACGATCTCGCGGTCCGTGAGTTCGAGCCCCGCGTCGGGCTCTGGGCTGATGGCTCAGAGCCTGGAGCCTGTTTCCGATTCTGTGTCTCCCTCTCTCTCTGCCCCTCCCCCGTTCATGCTCTGTCTCTCTCTGTCCCAAAAATAAATAAACGTTGAAAAAAAAAATTTTTTTTTTAAAAATAAATAAAAAATAAAATAAAATTGTGAGTCTGAGCCCCGTCAGGCCCTGCGCTGATGGCACGGAGCCTGCTTGGGAATCTGTCCCTCCTTCTCTCTGTCTACCCCCGGCTTGTTCTCTCTCTCTCTCTCTTTCAAAATAAATAAACTTGAAAAAAAATGTTTTGAAATGAAAGATAGACTAAGGCACTAATAAAGACACTCTTTAAATTAAAGAATTTAGGGGCGCCTGGGTGGCGCAGTCGGTTAAGCGTCCGACTTCAGCCAGGTCACGATCTCGCGGTCCGTGAGTTCGAGCCCCGCGTCGGGCTCTGGGCTGATGGCTCAGAGCCTGGAGCCTGTTTCTGATTCTGTGTCTCCCTCTCTCTCTGCCCCTCCCCCGTTCATGCTCTATCTCTCTCTCTGTCCCAAAAATAAATAAACGTTGAAAAAAAAATAAAAATAAAAAAATAAAATTGTGGGGCGCCTGGGTGGCGCAGTCGGTTAAGCGTCCGACTTCAGCCAGGTCACGATCTCGCGGTCCGTGAGTTCGAGCCCCGCGTCGGGCTCTGGGCTGATGGCTCAGAGCCTGGAGCCTGTTTCCGATTCTGTGTCTCCCTCTCTCTCTGCCCCTCCCCCGTTCATGCTCTGTCTCTCTCTGTCCCAAAAATAAATAAACGTTGAAAAAAAAAATTTTTTTTTAAAAATAAATAAAAAATAAAATAAAATTGTGAGTCTGAGCCCCGTCAGGCCCTGCGCTGATGGCACGGAGCCTGCTTGGGAATCTGTCCCTCCTTCTCTCTGTCTACCCCCGGCTTGTTCTCTCTCTCTCTCTCTTTCAAAATAAATAAACTTGAAAAAAAATGTTTTGAAATGAAAGATAGACTAAGGCACTAATAAAGACACTCTTTAAATTAAAGAATTTAGGGGCGCCTGGGTGGCGCAGTCGGTTAAGCGTCCGACTTCAGCCAGGTCACGATCTTGCGGTCCGGGAGTTCGAGCCCCGCGTCGGGCTCTGGGCTGATGGCTCAGAGCCTGGAGCCTGTTTCCGATTCTGTGTCTCCCTCTCTCTCTGCCCCTCCCCCGTTCATGCTCTGTCTCTCTCTGTCCCAAAAATAAATAAACGTTGAAAAAAAAAATTTTTTTTTAAATAAAAAAATAAAAAATAAATTAAAGAATTTAAAATAGTAAACACTTGTCATCCAAAAGGGACATAGATAAATAAGTTACGTGAAATGTAATGCATCCGAAAAAGAAAACACTCCCAGAAAACCGTGTGACAGCACGAGAAACGCTCATGACCTAATATTAACTAAAAAGCAGACTCAAAAATGCATCTGAAGTCAGATCCCAATTGATTTTTAAAAGTCATGAAAATACTCATCTCTACAAAATACAATAACTAAAAAGAAATACTTATCAAAATAATACTAGTATTTATGACTAGGTTGTGAGACCATGGTCGAATTTTCTTCTTCATATTTTCAAGTATTTTTCACATTTCCAACAATGAATTTCATTTACTTCTAAAACTGGGGGCAAGAGAGCACAACAAAAGCAGTTTGTTACAAGTGATACTACAATTAAATATGACAGATCCACTAAATACTCTGATAGTGTAACAGAAAGCCAACATTCTTAGATCCAGACAACATGGGCTTGAGAACACAAAAATCAAATCCCATGCTTTGCTATGGACCAGAAACAATTTAACAGAACATGAAGATTCAGCCTCCAGAGCTCTAACACTGCATTTCTTTCTCCTGGTTACATTCTCACTGCCACAGAACTCATTTTCTTATTGCTGCTTTAAAGCGGGTAATTATGTTAAGAACTTGGGAAGCCTTATCTGGCAGTCAGGAAGCTTTCTGCCCTATTCTCATACCAGCTAATGCCCTAAAGAATACTAATTAGGGAGATTTCAAGTTATCGCTACTCTCTTAAATAAACCTGCCTGATACAGATCTCATAGGACAGATGTGCAACACTGCTAATTCTCAAGATTAAACACATGGGAGAATTAGGAAAACAAGGCTCTTAATAAATATTATTAAAAATTTCCACAGTACTTTCTGCAGATTAAGTGATTTAGAGGAGTTAAAAAAAAAAGTCAATTGCTTTAAGAAGTTTTCAACAGAAGATATACATACACAAAACAAGACATTCACGCTATCTCACTAATAATGATTTTCCTTTACCAATAAGTCACTACTACAAAAACTTCGCCTGTATAAAAACAAATGCATTGTTTCTCGGATGCAGTACTTATGGCATGAAACTCATGTATCATTTAAACACACAAGTAATTTATTAGGGCCTCCCTCTAAAACGAGCTTATTTAATAGAACCATTAGAAAGTCATGTCACAGCTGAACTCATTTATCTATTGCTATATTTATAATTCAAGATAACTGTTGTAAAGTAACACTACACAGAGTTTAAGATTAGGAAAATTAACATGAAAGGAAAAACATTTTTTTTTTTTTTGGTTCTTTCTTGAATGTTCTGCACATTTCCTCTTTGACAAGAGTAAATACACAATAACACACTAGCCAACGATGAAAAAGGCAACAAATAGAAAGAAGCAAAGATATCAAATCCTTTGATTTTGTCTATTGGCATACATGCCTACCCAAAAGGAACTGAATTTAAGTCACTTTTAATTGGTTAAAGGAGCTAAGTCTCAGGTTGTCTGTTGTTTTTCGTTTTTTGTTTTTAAATGCATTAACATGAGATTTTAAAATGTTATTTAACATGGAGCGCCTGGGTGGCTCAGCTGAGTGTCCAGCTTCGGCTCATGTCATGATCTCACAGTTCGTGAGTTTGAGCCCCGTGTCGGGCTCTGTGCTGACAGCTCTGAGCTGGAGCGTGCTTCAGATTCTGTGTCTCCCTCTTTCTCTGCCCCATCCCCACTCAAGCCCTGTGTCTCTCTCTCTTAAAAATAAATAAAACATTAAAAAAAATTTTTTTTAATAAATGTTATTTAACAAACAGAAAGAGGTAGTTAAGCACGATATAATAATATGGCAGGAAGTGTTCCATCGAAATCATATAGTACACAATTTAAAAGCACAAATAAAGGAGCGCCTGGGTGGCGCAGTCGGTTAAGCGTCCGACTTCAGCCAGGTCACGATCTCGCGGTCCGTGAGTTCGAGCCCCGCGTCAGGCTCTGGGCTGATGGCTCAGAGCCTGGAGCCTGTTTCCGATTCTGTGTCTCCCTCTCTCTCTGCCCCTCCCCCATTCATGCTCTGTCTCTCTCTGTCTCAAAAATAAATAAACTTTGAAAAAAAAAATTAAAAAAAATAAAATAAAATAAAATAAAAGCACAAATAAAGGTATTCTGCCTCCAGTACTGGAGAAATACGCTTCTGACAAATCAACTTTTCTGCTGATCTGAGAAAAAGTGAAAAAACAAAAACAACCCCAAGTATCTGAGGGCTCTGGAATATAAACAGAAACAGGTAGATTTTGCAAAGGAGTCAAAAATTGGGGGAAGCCAGATGGCACAAAGTGAATTTCCTGGGTGTGTGTGTGTGTGTGTGTGTGTGTATGTGTGTGTGTGTGTGAGAGAGAGAGAGAGAGACAGAGAGAGACAGAGAGAGAGAGAGAGACAGAGAAAGACTATGCCCTCAAGGGAAATTGCAGCTAAAAGGGTATAGGGCAACTAAAACTCTGAAAGAAGAATCCTATGTCTTCCTGGTAAGAGGAACCAGAAGCAGGAGGCAACCAGTGACAAAGGAATTCCAGAACAGAAGAAACCAGAAAGTGGGAACTCCAAATTTGGTGTATAGCCTCAGCCCATGTGTCTGCATGATGCTTACTTAACCTTTTTAAGATTTTATTTTTAAGTAATCCCTACACCCAACATGGGGCTAGAACTTACGCCCCTGAGAACAAGAGTTGTATGCTCTACCAACTGAGCCAGGTGCTCCAACCCTTACTTAACCTCGCATGTGGCAGACTGAAAGCAGTCTGAGCTGAGATCTGAGCCACAGACCTGCCATAGACATGAGTTTGTAGTCTGAGTTTAATTAAACTAAATGCTTGCTAGAACTAAAACAAAATATCAACACTCTTCTGAGGGATCTAAGTGAATGCAGGGTCTCCAGAAAAGAATATTCACAATGTCCAGGAAAACAATCCCAAATTACTTAGCATGTGAAGAGCCAAGAATACATGACCCATCTCAAGGGAACCGTGATCAACAGGTACCAACACATAAGTGATGCAGATGCTAGAATTATTAGACAAAGACTTTAAATAAGCTATTCTAATTATGTTCAGTGAGGTAAAGGAACAGAGGCTCAAAATAAATGAAGACAGGAAACCTCAACAGAGAAAAAGGAAAGATAAAAATAAACTGAATGGAAATAACAGAACAGGAAAATATAATACACAAAGTAAAATTCACTGGATGGGCTTAACAGTAGAAAAATGAGAACTGAAGGAAAGGCCAGTGAGCTTGTAGATCAACAGAAATACCCAACAAGAAGAAGAGAAAAGAAAGGTAGGAAAAAAAATGAACTACTGGAACAACATCAAAAAGCCTCTAGCATATAGGTAATTGGAGCCCCAAGGAGGAGATACAAGAGAATACAGAACAGGAAAAAAATATGTGAATAATGTCTAAAAACTTCTTAAATCTGGTGAAAGACATACATTTATAGATTCAAGCAGCTCAGTCAACACCCAATGGGATAATTACAAACAAAGCCATTCCTAAATACATCATAGTCAAACTGCTGAAACCAAGGATAAAGAGATAATCTTGAATATCTATATTTCTATATGGCAACAATGATGCAATTATTGTACACTTCTCCTCAGAAACCGTTGGAGACCAGGAGACAGTGGAACAACATCTTTAAAATGCTAAAAGAGAAACCCAGAATTCCATACCCAGCTAAAATAACCTACATGGATGAAGACAAAATACAGATATTCTCATATAAAGGAAAACTAAGAGGATCAGCTGCCACAACAGCAGCATTATATGAAATACTGATGGAAGTTCCTTACACTGAAGCGACATGATACTCTAAAGAAACTTGGATCTTCAGGAATGAATGAAGACATCTGAATTGGTAAGTATCTGGGTAAAGAGAAAAGAATCCACCCTTTTAATATCTTAAAATAGATATGACTGTTTAAAGCAAAATTATAACACAACTTTGTAGGATTTATAATGCATGCAAATATTATACATACACCAAATATAGCTTGAAAACCAATGGGGACTGCAATAAATGAACCTATATGGAATGTAAGCTTTCTACATCATGTGTGAAGTAGTATAATATGAACTCTAATTACACTGAAAAGTTATGAACAGATGTTAAAATATCTAAAGCAACCACTAAAAAATAATGTAAAGTGAGCATTAGAAAGGCAAGAGAGAAATTAAAATGGTATTCTTTAAAAACTTCAAATAACCCAAAAGAGGACAGGAGAGGGAGAAACAAAGGAACAAAAGTAGAGGGAACAAAGAACAAATTTTAAAATGACAAAAGCACTGAGGCGCCTGGGCGGCGCCTTTGGGCTCTGTGCTGACAGCTCAAAGCCTGGAGCCTGCTTCAGATTCTGTGCCCCCCACTCCCTCTCCGCCCCTCCCTCACTTGCTCTCTCTGTCTCTCTCTCTCTCTCAAAAATAAATAACACTTAAAAAAATGTGTATGCACCTAATAACACAGTCTTAAAGCTGACACGATTAAAAGGAAATAGACAATTCCATAATCACAGGAGATTTTATTAACACCCTCTCTCAAAAATTAATAGATTAAATAAAACACTGGTAAAGACATTGAATATCTAAGCACCAGTAACCTTTATACACCAAACCATATACTGCAGAACTCACATTCTTTTCCGGGGCACACAGTATGTTCAGCAAGGTAGACCTTGCGTTAGGCCATAAAGCAAGTTTCGGTAAACTTTAGAAGACTGAAATCATAGTGAAACCTCTAATCACAACAGAATTAAATTGGGAATTAGCGTCAAGAGTTCAAGGAAAATTTCTAAACACTTGGAAATGAAGCAATATGCTTCTAAACAATCCAGGGTCAAAGGAGAAATTAGAAAATGCATCTAATTTAATAATAATGGGATTACAACACGTAATTTGTGGGAGGCACCTAAAGCAGTGCTTAGAGAATAATTTGTGGCTTGCAATGTTTATATTGGAAACAAAAAAGGTCAAAGTCAATGGCTAGGAAAGAGTCTCGGCTACATCCACAGTGCTAGCTGGCTGTGAGGGCTTGCACACCCACACAGAAAGTAAGAAGGTACAGCTGAGAGTAAGAAACGGGGCAGACGTGCAAACTGCTTACACGTCGCATGTCTTCCCCAACCCAGCTGGCAAAAGGTAGAAGCCTCACCGGCTCAAGGTGTTTAAGCACACACATGACCACTCCCTGGCTGACCACTGAGCTATACTGACCCAGGGGCGACCTTTAGGAAGCCAGGGGTGAACCAGTGTAGAAGAACGTTTTAAAATCAATCACAGAAGGCAGCTCTTTCTGCCCACGGGTCCTGTTCCTGTGCTTTAATAAAATCACCTTTTTTAACCCCCCCAAAAAATAAAATATAACATAAATAAAATAAAATAAAATAAAATAAAATAAAATAAAATAAATAAAATAAAATAAAATAAAAATCAATCACATAGGGCTCTACTTCAGGAAGTGGGAAAAAGAAGGGCAAAGTAAACCCTAAGCAAATAAAAGGAAGGAAAAAGGGAAGAAAAAAAAGGGCAGAAACCCAGTAAATAGGCAATAACAAACAATACAGAAAATGAATTAAAACAAAAGCTGGTTCTTTGAAAAGACCGTCGAAATTAGTAACCCCCACCAAGCATGATCAAGGAAAAATAAGAACACACATCACTAATATCACATATGAAGCAAGGCATTATCACTACAGACTCTGCAGGCATTAAAAGGAAAACAAAAAGCACAGGTAAATTTTAAAGTTATAAGCACCCTTGGGGCGCCTGGGTGGCGCAGTCGGTTAAGCGTCCGACTTCAGCCAGGTCACGATCTTGCGGTCCGGGAGTTCGAGCCCCGCGTCGGGCTCTGGGCTGATGGCTCAGAGCCTGGAGCCTGTTTCCGATTCTGTGTCTCCCTCTCTCTCTGCCCCTCCCCCGTTCATGCTCTGTCTCTCTCTGTCCCAAAAATAAATAAACGTTGAAAAAAAAAAAAAATTAAAGTTATAAGCACCCTTTAGCAAAACAATGCTGACTAATCGCCTCGGGTCATATCCACAACTCAAAGATTTGCCTGTTCTGCGCAAATAAAAGCTGTGCGTTTAAAAGTACAACTTAATATAAACATGCTCATACTCTAAAGCGAAGTGAAGCAAGTTTCTCCCTCCATCCCAACAAACTGTCCTGAACGAGCTCCTAAGGCAGCGTATCAGAAATTTATACAACTACCTGCTGGCTTTACAAAATAATTGTCAGATTTCTACCTCTTCTAAAGTGCCTTTATCAATTTCTGCTTTTTAAATATTTCTGGCAGTATGCTACAATTTCCAGCTTTCAACATAAGTGAAAAAGTTTTTTTTCTCAAGCTATTACTATGAAAATGTATGATGCATTTAGGACACTCAAGACAAAAATACTCAATGTCTAAACACTGAGGGTATGACTAGAAGGTTCTCTGAACTTTTGAAATATTGCTGGGCCCCTCCCTAACAAAACTACATTAGGTATATAAAAATCTTGGTTTTTTTGCAAGTTTATTTTTATTTATTTATTTTGAGCGAGAGAACACAGGAGAGAGGCAGAGAGAGAGAGGGAGAGAGAATCCCAAGCAGGCTCCAAGCTATCAGCACGGAGCCTGAGGCGGGGCTCAATCCCACGAACCATGAGATCATAACCTGAGCTGAAACCCAGAGCTGGATGTTTAACCAACTGAGCCACCCAGGTGCCCCAGGAATATAAGAATCTTAAATATGAATGAGCAATTCAGAAGTTACAATGAAAGGTGATTTCTCACTCCAGTTCTTTGAGGAAAATTCCCCAACAGTGACATTAAGTGACATTCTCCATGGTCACGAACTACCTTACCTCAAGAGCTACCGGGGAACAATGCTCAATGTATGGCTTGAATGGGCTATCACCACCTGAACACCCCAAAGCCACAAAGACCCTCACCTTGATGTTTTGCAAACAAACAAAACAATCAGGAATCAAACCAAATGGCACTCAGAAAGATTTTAATTATTAGTATAACAACGTTCCCTAGAAAAAGAGAACTTTCATATTCAAGATATTGAAAATGTTTTGGTTTTTTTTTTTTAATCTCGGTTAGACTTAGTATTATCAAAAGACAGGTGTCAGTTTAGAAGCCATTTCTTAAATGTAAATCAAAAATTAGTTTGTAACAGAGCCAAAGAAGCCATTACAAGCTGCTATATAAATAGGCATTTAATGATTTTTCCAATGTTACATTATTGATCTAACAGGCCCTTTGTTTCCGCTGAAATGAATAAGTAATTTGTTTAAGTTAACACTAATAGGATTTGCAGCACATTAGCTATCCTAGGTCTCTCTCATCATCAGAATTACTACGATAAAAAACAGATTTTTACACTTTCAATGAAACTGCATAATTTTAGACATCACGGCAAAAGACCAGAGACATTATAAATATCCATCCCATGCAAAAAGGCATTTTTAAAAAAATTTTTTAAATGTTTTTTTATTTATTTTTGAGAGAAAGAGACAGAATACAAGCAGGGGAGGGGCAGAGAGAGAGGGAGACAAAGAATCCGAAGCAGGCTCCAGGCTCCGAGCTGTCAGCACAGAGCCCCACACGGGGCTCAAACTCACGAGCTGTGAGATCATGACCTGAGCTGAAGTCAGATGCTTAACCGACTGAGCCACCCAGGTGCCCCAGCAAAAACGCATTTCCAAGTCATGATACTTTGACTATCATTTACCCAGCTCAATAAACATTTACTCTCAGCACTAAAAACACCACGGTGAGCAAGAGGTCTGGTTCCTGATCTCAAAGAGTTTACAGTTCACCAGGGAAGATCATCAAACAAGGTATATCCATGAAGGATGCCAGGCTGCACAGAAATGGGGCCCAGAGAAGGAGACATCCAGAGAAATGGATGTTTAAGCCGACATGAGGCAGGAAATGGGACATAGCCAAGCTCTGGAGGAAAAGGATGGTAAAGAGGTGGCTTGTGGCAAAGAAACTTATGGTCATAGGCACAGCATGTGCAAATGGCCAGGTATTTCTGTTAGGTGTTGTCCTCTGTGTAAGAGCCTACAATGGAAACGGAGTCTTTACTAGTAAAGCTGCATCTCTTGAGACACAATAGTCACCTACTTCAGGTAGGAGGAAAAAGGTAAAAAGGTCACAATTTCATCTTGGCCTCTTCCCCATGTTACTCACTCAAACACACGTTTCTACTCATGCCACGGTGCGTTCCGGGCACTGGAGAAGGAGTCAGTGGGGAATGAGGCAGACTCAATACTGCCCTCAGGGAAGCAACACACAAAACCAATCAAATGATGTGCCTCTGGAGCAACGTGATTCTGAAATGCAGTTCCCAGATTTCAGGTATCGCTGAATGAAATACTGAGCTCGAAAGCTACCGTTGGAGGCATATTGCGATCGTAAGTAAGGGAGCAAGCATTACTAGACATCAAACATGGTACCACAGGAACGTCACAAGACGCTGTGACACCGCACACACATAAACGAGGAGTCTGCTCGTGTGTGCAAGCAAATACCACCAGCTGGTGCTTTACACATCTCACGGCACGTTCGCACACTCTCATTTTTACTGTTCGCAGCAAGGGAGGCCAAGCAGATATGTGAATAATCACCTAGCATTTGTCAAGCACCGCTGGTGGAGTGCCAGGCCCCCCACTAATGTCCATGACCTCGCTTCACAAAGTACCCGTCACCGAATCCACCTCTCAGATGAGGAGCCCATGGCTTGGAGAGTTCACATAACCTGCCCAAAGACACACAGCCGAGGAGCGGTGGGGCGAGGGTAGGCCCCGGGGCAGTCTGCATCTCCTCTACCCCACCGTGTGGCTTCAGTGTCACACAAGTATGCGCTGTGAGGGAGGTGAAGGGTGATGCTGGGCCAAGGAGGTGTGGCTAGACTTCCAGCCAAAAGTTCTAGTTCTGTGTCCTTGCAGCCGCATGAAAGTCTTGTTACACTCTCGATCTCAGAGTCCCTTTCCCCTCCCCGAAGTTATCTTTGCCTCTCTAATAATCAATCCCTCTGGGGGCCATCTCAATGGCCTTTCTAAGGATCGCAGGAGAATGTATCACAGAAATAAGCAAATACCAAAACATTTAACAAGCAACATCATTCACACCCTGTATCCAACACTATTCTCGGTGTCACATGCTCCTGAAGGACATTTCATACTGAAAGCCACTACCAAGTAATCGTCATACACGTTCAAAGCTGTGCCAAGCTTCATGTACATCATCTCCTGATCTCCTGTAATCTTCACAATAACCCCAATAAATTCATACTGTCATCCTCACTTTACAGAGATAAGCAGAAGCTTGTCAAGGTTAAAGAACTTGCCCAAGGTCATACAACTACAGGTAGGGCAGCAGTGTGATTCCAGAGCCTAAGCTCTTCACTGCAATGTAACCTATATTCCTGCAGTGGTCATATAATTAAGAAGAAACACCAAAATACTCTGATCTGAATGGGTGTACTTGTGGAAGTTTTCATATATAGTTACTCATTTAGTTACCTTATCAGAATTATATAGTTTCAGTATGTGGTACCTTGTTAAATAAACAAAAGTTTAATTAGACATATCACTTTAGGGGAGCTTGGGTGGCTCAGGTGGTTGAGAGTCAGACTCGATTTCAGCTCAGGTCATGATCTCACGGTCGTGGGATCGAGCCCCGCGTCAGGCTCTGTGCTGCTGAGCATGGAACCTGCCTAAGATTCTCTCTCTCTCTCCCTCTGCCCCTCTGCCACTCACACAAGCACTCTCTCTCTCAAAGTAAATAAATAAACATTAAAAAAAAAAAAGACAGAACACTTTAAAATTCCACACCGCTTACATTATTAAGCACCAGGGAAACTTGAAATCTATTTGAGGAAGCAGCTGTTTAACAACACATATTTTATCAATAACTTTCAATCCTAAGGAAATACATTTTCAGATGGTTAATAGCAAAATTATTTAGGATCCGGTGAGAGATGTGGTGTTCCATCTTTTACCGTTCTATTTTGAAAGCAAATAAAACATCTTCCAGTGTGTTTGTAAAACAAGTATTCGAGACAAGTTTAATGAAATGAATAGATGACAAAAACATAAATAAATGGAAAAAGTACAGAGACGAACAATGGATACAGGTATCACTTTTTGATGCTCCCCATTCTGCTCAATTTGCTACTTTTAATTCTCAAAGCCAATCTGCAACTCGTTTTAAAAAAAGTGCAACGCGAGGGGAACAGAAAGGAGGCAATCTACACGTGATACTGACTGATTACCACCTTTATTTTAGACACAGCTCTAAACAAACCAGGCAGCAATGCTTGTGAATCAGAGGACTGGAGCCACCGCATAAAGAGGGCAAGCTTGCATTTTCATTCATATACAAAACCTCTACCCCAAGCACTCACCAATCTGTACTTGTTCGGGCTGGCTGAGAGAGACAAACGCTGATGTGTCATCAATCCAGGATATCTGAATGTTACCTGTAATAGCGAAATAAAAGTAAAGGGAACATGTGACCCTTCAGATCACTACCAGACTTCATTTGCATGTCTGATATATATTTCAGAATGTGTTAATTTTTTAAAAATTTTCCCCTAGTTTTCCTTTTTAATATTTATTTATTTTAGAGAGAGAGAGAGAATGAGCAGGGGAGGGGCAGAGAGAGAGAGGGAGACACGGAATCTGAAGCAGGCTCCAGGTTCTGAGCTGTCAGCACAGAGCCCAATGTGGGAGTCGAACCCACAGACCGTGGTGAGATCATGACCTGAGCCGAAGTCGGACGCTTAACCGCCTGAGCCACCCAGGCGCCCCTGTTTTCATTTTAATTAAAAAAAACAAATGACTGGTGTGATACTGGACAGATAATCTCTCTGCATCTCTGTCCTCATCAGATGCTGACGATGGCACTTACTGCATTAAGCATTTCAGGAGAGGCATAAGCTTTGAAAATTACAACTGGAAAACACAAAAGGAATCCAAGTAGCAAGAAGTGAGAAAAACTCAACGTTGATCTCAAGGCCAGGTAAAGCAAACAGGTAGCAGGTAGACGAGGACCAAAGAAAAGAAGGTGTCAGAGAGAGGAAACCAAGACAGACTAACGGAGGCAAGAAAAAACCGAGAGGGGCAGAAAGCAGTCTAGCGAAACCAAGTGATGTTCACATGAAGAGAGACAGACCTTCCAGAAAGGCTAACCACCTGCAGACAGACAGAAGGCACGAGGGCGCTGGGGAGAAGGAAGGACAGGCGTGGTGGGGCAGAAGCTCGAGAAAACTGAAGGGGAAGCAGAGGCCTAATTATTCTGCTACCGCTCTCCTCCAAAAGACACACAAGACTGGAATGATTAAAACTGGGTAAACATCACCGGAATTTAGTAGTGAAAAAAAATGTTTTTAATTCCTGCTGAAATTTTCAAAGGCTACAAATGCTTGCAAACTCATTGTCATAGGACAAAAACTCACTTCCTGTTGCACAGCAAGGTACCATAATGACTTCCTCAATGACTAAAGTCCCTTCTCTACTGTGTGTGTTTTAGATAAATAATAATAGTCAACATTTATTTAGTCGCTGTAGGCCACAAACTATGCTAAATGCCTTCCACGAATTAGCTCATTTAGTCCTCGTGAAATGCTGAATACAGTAAGTGGCATCATCAGCATCTCCGGTGAGGACACAGACACACAGAGAGATTATCTGTCCAGTATCACACAACTCATCTGTTTTTTAAGTAAAACGAAAACGGGGGCGCTTGGATGGCTCAGTCAAGTTAAGTGTCTGATTTAGGCTCAGGTCATGATGTCACAGTTCATGGGTTCCAGCCCCACATCAGACTCCAAGATGGCAGTGCAAAACCTGCTTGGGATTCTCTCTCACCTTCTCTCTGCCCCCTCCCACCCAGGCTTTTTCGCTCTCTCAAAATAAATAAACTTAAAAAGAAAAAATTGAGGGGCACCTGGGTGGCTCGGTTGGTTGAGCGTCCAACTCTTGATTTCAGCTCAGGTCATAATCTCAGGGTTGATGGGTTCAAGCCCCGCATTGGGCTCTGCACTGACAGCGTGGAGCCTGCCTGGGATTCTCTCTCTCCCTTTCTCTCTGTCCTTCCCCTGCTTGTGCTCTCTCTCTCTCAAATACATAAATACGCTTTTAAAAAAATGTTAAAAAAAAAAAAGAAAACAAAATTCTCCCCTGAGCCTTCTACTTAATTTACCCAATTAAAGGTTGACTAAATAGGGTAAGCACTTCGCAATTCGAGAAAGAACGGCAACAACATCAAAAGCTCTCAAAACAAATTAGCCATGAAATTCAATTGCATTTCCAGATCTGTATTTAAATTAACAAGCAAGGGGCGCCTGGGTGGCGCAGTCAGTTAAGCGTCCGACTTCAGCCAGGTCACGATCTCGCGGTCTGGGAGTTCGAGCCCCGCGTCGGGCTCTGGGCTGATGGCTCAGAGCCTGGAGCCTGTTTCCGATTCTGTGTCTCCCTCTCTCTCTGCCCCTCCCCCGTTCATGCTCTGTCTCTCTCTGTCCCAAAAATAAATAAACGTTGAAAAAATAAATAAATAAATAAATAAATAAATAAATAAATAAATAAATAAATAAATAAATTAACAAGCAAGACCAGAATTTCAGACGTCATTGAGATGGCTGCAAAGACTGGGAAACATACCTTGTTTCGCTTACGTTTCTAAAAGTTAAGTCTGTAAAGTGTTTTGCTTATAAAATCTAATACATATAGGGGCGCCTGGGTGGCGCAGTCGGTTAAGCATCCGACTTCAGCCAGGTCACAATCTCGCGGTCCGTGAGTTCGAGCCCCGCGTCGGGCTCTGGGCTGATGGCTCAGAGCCTGGAGCCTGTTTCCGATTCTGTGTCTCCCTCTCTCTCTGCCCCTCCCCCGTTCATGCTCTGTCTCTCTCTGTCCCAAAAATAAACGTTGAAAAAAAAAAATTTTTTTTTAAATAAAAAAATCTAATACATATATGCTTATTTTAGGAAATACAGAAAAGCATAAAGAAGCCTATCTCACAGTCAGAGAAGGGGCGCCTGGGTCGCTCAGTCAGGTGAGCGTCTGACTCTCGATTTCAACCCAGGTCATGTCCCAGGGTCGTGGGATCGAGCCCTGTGTCGGACCCCCACTCTAAGCGTGGAGCCTCCTTAAGATCCTCTCTCTCTCCATGAGCCCCGTTTTGGGTAAGCTCGATCCCTGCTTGGGGCAAGAAACATGAGCCCTGACTTTCTCTCTCTCTCTGTCTCTGTCCCTCATGGGATTCTCTCTCTCTCTGCCCCTTGCTCACTTGTGCCCTCTCTCTCTCAAAAAAAAAAAAAAAAAAAAAAAAAAGATTCTTTCTCTCCCTCTGCCCCTCCCTGCTCCTGCTCGCACTTTCTCTAAAAAAATAAAAAATAAAAAAACTCAAAACAGTCAGTGGTAATAGCATGAAGCTTCCTTTCAGTCTGGTTTCTATACAAAGTGTTAACAAAAAAAGTTATATAGGAATCCTACTTTGTACCTGCTTTTTACACGAAATGTTAAAATATAAACACTTTACCATCTTTTAATAAACTCTTCAGATATTCTTTAAATGGCTACATTTTAGAGGATATTAGCCCGGTGAAAAGGTACATAAACATTAACGGACAGTCTTAGTATTGGCCATTCAGATTTCGTGCTGCCTTTACCTAAAATTTCAAAGGAGAACAGTTTAAATATTTCGCTGGTTAAAGAGGAACTGCTGAAGACTCCAGAAGGGTCATTATAAACCCTCATCGGAAGACTGTTCGATTCCACCTATCACCTGACCTGATAAAACGGTGCCCTACCGCCCTCATAACTCCTATCTCGGTCCTCTTAAACATCTGTGTTCATGTGCTTGGACTATTCAGTGTCAAGCCGTGACTTGCCCTTACGAAATAGACGTTCTCTCTGAATTTAATCTTAAACATGATTTATCCTCTGCCTAGATTTATTTTCCATGGTCAGCACTAAGGGCAGTCACAGTAATAGTATCCTGCTTTCCGTGGATTAATAATAGCACTCTATTGTGGGGCGCTATTAAAAGTTCCTCAGGTCACATTAGCACAAAAATAGCAATATATCAAACCCTGAAATACTCCATGAGTGCGACTAAACTCTTGCAGAGCAGTACTCTTTCACGTCCGAGCTGAAGCTGTCATATACCTGTGGCCACCTGCACAGACCAAAAACATAGCAAAATCCTAAAAGTACATATGTACTTGTGATTTACTTACCAAAGGCACTAAAAAGCTGGTAAAGGTCGCTGGTTTTCCATTCTTTGGGGAATGTCACATGGAGAACATGATCACGTTTTGGTTGCACTAGGAGACAAGTTTTGGATAAAAGGTTGACAGCTGAAAAGTGAATGATATACCAGTGGTTCTTTAAAGGAACTGCCTCCAAGCTAACTTGAGGAATTGCTGTGAAGGACTCATGATTACCAAACAACTCCTAAAAGTATTCTTTGGAATGGCAGCACTCTGCCATCTCACCCTCGACTCGGGCTCTGATACTTTGTTGAACCCACAACAATCTGAATCCTGACAATTCTATTCAGACCACAGGAACTCATGAAATTCCCATGAAAATTATTTAAAGGGGAAAAATAAAAGGCTACTCTGTTCAAGATATTTCACTAAGTGTTTAACTTTCTCCTTTTAATCTAGTTGTCTGCATGTGTAGGTAACGCACCGTCCACATTCAATGGGCTGAGTTTAAGCAGAGGTAGTCCTAGGACTGAACCGCTCTGGCTACTCGTGGCTATAAACCGGGAATGAGGGCACTGAGGTGGCAGAATTCTTGTGACAAGAGTACACCGAAACAGAATTGTGATATGGAATGCAACACCTATGTCCTCTGATCATCACCGCAAGGACTGTTACCGTCAGTTACAGTTCTCCCACATCTATATCCAAAGGCAGGGATTGAGGCCCATAAACCAAGGTTAGAAAGAGAGCAATGGAGGGGTGCCTGGGGGGCTCAGTTGGTTAAGTGGCCGGCTTCAGCTCAGGTCATCATCTTGCAGTTCGTGAGTTCGAGCCCCACATTGGGCTCTGTGCTGACACCTCGGAGCCTGGAACCTGCTTCAGATTCTGTGTCTCCCTCTGTCTCTGCCCCTCCCCTGCTAGCGCTTTGTCTCTCTCTGTGTCTCTCAAAAATAAATAAATGTTAAAAAATTAAAAAAAAAAAAAAAAGGAAGCAATGGAAAAGGAAAGTGGGAAGGTGAGGAGGACGAAGTAGAAAACTAATCTGAAGCAGCAGTAACCATCTCCCTAAAGGACTGGACTTCCAAGGTTTTCAATGAAAAAGGAAAATGAAAAAAAAACCAAAAAAACCCTACCCAACCAAAAAATATACATACTCAAGTAACTGGAAAATAGAGAACTTATGGTTAGTAACACAGCTAACACATCTCAAAATTTATCATGTGCGCTTATGGAAAATGATGAATTTAGAGTTCTGAGTGAAAACGAAATAATGAAGAGAAGATATACATTTTTCAACATTCAACTCATGCATAAACTGGAAAATGTAACTCAAGAGATGAGTTAATCAAGACCCAAGGGTACCATTACGTTAAGCATAGTATTCATATCCACCACAAAATCACTGCCTATTTTTAAGTAAATAAAGCTCTTTCTTCAGTCGTACTTTTCCTGTTATCCCTTCCAGACCACACACTTACATGTGCAGATGCAAAGAGAAAATACAAATTCACTTACAGTCTGGTCCTTCCAAGTTGAGATAGGGGATATCCATGACTCTCATAAGAAATAACCTACAAAAAGAAAAGAAAAACAGGTAATGGGCTAATTCCTACTGAAAACCTGACATAGGCATCTATTAAATTCTTAAGTAGACACTTCTTAAATATATTACTCCATTTCTAAAATCATTTTAAAAAGCTCTTACAATTCACCTCAAAGATTTTTCTCTAGGACTAAATATTTATCATAAATAGAAAAAAAAAAAAAAAAAACAACCAACCACCAACCTGTGGCATCCCTCCACCTACAACAGTTCCTGGCATTCAGCAGCTGTTCAATAAATATTAGCTACATGGACGAAATTAGTGACCAGAGAGTCAAAAGAAAGTCCTCTGCAGGTCTGCTTGTTAGTTGAGAGAAACTGAGAGAAAACAAGTATCGGAGAATGCTAACGATCTTACCGACTTCTGAACAACTGTCCCTACAAATTATAAAGGGAACTCCTATGACTGGTGTTTGGAGAACTGAGAATGACAGCAAACATGTCTTTTCTTTTTTTTTTTACTGAAACGGAAAGTCACTGGATGAATACCAATACCAATCTTATTGGGTGAATTGCACAGTCTGAAATAAGTGACCATCTTAGAAGCTCATGCCATTACTGTCATTTAAAACATATTAAAAGCACAAAGCGAAACAATCCGTGGTAAAGAAAGCAATCACATTGATATAAAACATAGAACAGGCATTTTATGTATACTTTCCGAAACAGATACAAAGGCACTCAAAAAAGTATATTTGTAACTTACAACTCTCTGTAATGCATTTAATTTTTTTATTTGCAAGATTATGGACAAAATATCAGGCATTCCGTTGTTTGTAAGATGATTTTAATAAGCTTTGCTTAGACGACAATACATGGTATGTTTCTGGTGGAGACTGCATTATACAGCAAATTAAAAAGGCAATCCAAGAGCCCAACAAGCAATTAGTTTGGCTTCACTGACCCACAATTAAGGCATATTATTCAGGCATTCAAACGCCAAGCAGGGCATGATCTAGTTTACAAATGGAACCATCAGTATAAATAACACTGTTTGGTTAATGCCAGAAAAAACAAAGCCATGGCACTCTGTGGTTTAAGAACTTGTTGCCTGGCCTACAATTTAATAATCCAAATCCTATGGCTAAGAAACCAATTTTATTTTTAGTTCACTAATTTAGGCTCAAGCATATACTATTCTGGTTCTGGGGGCCGTTTTTGGTTTTGGTTTTTTTAGTTTTTACTTATTTATTTTGAGAGAGAAAGAGAGAGAATGTGAGCAGGGGAGGGGCAGAGAGAGAGACAGAGACAGAGAGAGAGAGGGAATCCCAAGCAGTCTCTGCACTGTCAGCATGGAGCCTGATGCGGGGCTTGAACTCACAAACCATGAGATCATGACCTCAGCCAAAGACAGACACTTAACCAACTGAGCCCCCCAGGCGCCCTTGGGAGCCTTTTACCCAATTCAATCAACACTACCTGGGACCCCAGAAGACACTATCGCACAGAGCACCCGTCACAAAGGAGTCTGTCACTGACGGCAGCTATTACTACTACTGCCGACCAGAACCTATGAAGTTACTCCTGGGTGAGAAGGCTCAATATTTTTATGCTTCATAAAGTTTTCAATTTTCCATTTAGTAAATTTAGAGATAGTCCCCGATTCTAAAAACCAAATTAAAAAAAAAAAAAAAAACCTTAATTTAAAAGTTAATGCAACATAGCAAGCACCATAAAAATAATTTAAAATGTTTACTCTAATTTCAACAGAAGAATAAAAGCTTGAATCAACATGTTCATTGCTACACAAACACCTCAAAAATCAAAAGTGACCTTAAGGTTCAATAATACACTGGGCTGTCAGTAAATAATAGCTCATCTTCTCTAACAGCATTAAATGATCCAAATTAACAATGAAAATTTTTTGCTTAATGTTTATTTATTTTTGAGAGAGTGAGGGCATGAGTAGGGGAAGGGCAGAGACAGGGGGAGACACAGAATCCGAAGCAGGCTCCAGGCTCTGAGCTGTCAGTACAGAGCCCGACGCGGGGCTCAAACCCACCAATGGTGAGACCGCGACCTGAGCCGAGGTCAGACGCTTAACTGACTGAGCGACCCAGGTGCCCCCACTATTACTTTTCAAACTTAAAAAATAAACTAAAGGCTAGCAGAACTGGGAGGCCCAGGGGAAATAACTAGAGACTGCCAGAGACACCTGACTGAAAATGCCACTTAGATCAATCTTGTGCCCCATCTTACCCGTCGTGGAGAGAGGAATATAAAGTAAAATCACATGTCTGAGTCTGAAATTGCTTGATTTCTTTTTTAAAGTATCATTTTGTTTCTAAAATCATGCGACCTCACTAACACACTGAGAAAATCAACGGTGCTATGAACTGCAACAAGAATTATACTTAAAAAGGAGACTTCCCCAATCCCTCTCACCATCTAAGTGTTTCAAACCCTTTTTTGAAAGGTATCTTTTGTCACCCAACATACAGGCTATTTGTTCTCTCATATTTCCTCTGACTGAAATAAATAAAAATCTGTTCTTGGCAAAAAGACTCCACAAAGATTTTTTTTTTTTTTAAGTTAGTTAATTCCACACTATCTTGTTTGGTTGCTCAACGCTTTCACTAAATAGAAACCCCTTTCAAATAAATTATTAATAGCGCTTCTCACTCTTCCCCGATGCCTCCGTGTCTGGGCTTTAGAGAGAAACGAATAGCCCTAAACCCTGGAAGAACACGCAAACCAAGTGCGCGTGTGACTTGGCCAACTGCAACTCTGGAGAAAGCTGTGTCATTGGGAAACCGACCCTAAAAGTGTAGCTGAGCGTTGGTGGAACTGAACCAAAGTCAACTCCCCGGTGGCCCCCCCACCTCTGTGTGCCAGGCTGTCTGCAAGCCACCACTCTGGTCACATCCCTGCCCTTTTGAAGTAAAAAATTACAACATTTGATGGTATGCTTGCCTCATACAAACTGGCTGTCAAAAGGCCTGAAACGATGTGACCAAAGACTTCACACAGGGGTCATCTGCTTGACAGTGTTCATTCTAACACACAAGACAACGCACTGGGCAGGCAGAAACGCCGGTAAATACGCTCAGGAGTGTTCCTTGGCCGTGAACTGTGCTGAACAATGCTCTTGCCGAAGGCCTTCAGAATCTGCGGGTGTCAAAGACATTTGGACCAACACTTGCACAACATGGTATTTCTATTTTCGAGAAGATTCAAGATGGCTGTAATTGAGTACAGACATGACAGGGCAGAAGTCCTGCCACATCCCTGCAAGCTTTCTGATGAAATATTATTTTAGCACCTACCCTCTAAAAGGGCTGACGCTACTAACTCCATCAAAGGTTAAAATTAAAACTCCTATTTGGTACAATCGCCAATTTTATACCAAGATTCTATTCTAAGAAACCGTAAACTCAAGTTCACATTCTAGATGCCGCGAAACAAAGTTTACCCTTGTGGGCGTCTGTCAGATTTTTAGTGTTCTCCAGTGATTCATGATGCTGTTTATCTCGGCTTTCAAACACGTCTGGAAAGATCCAACAGTAAAGCACAGCAAATTCCAAGGTCTTTTGCTCATCAGACGAGGTAACTTCAGCTCAGCCTCTTTAATGGGCTACTGTGCACAATGTTTTTATCTCTAAAGTCTCCCATATGCTGCATAGCACTCACAAAAAGCCATCTGCCCATATCCTTTCCAGCCCAGGGCAGTATGACATTGGGACCTAGACTACATGAGGAGGCTTGCTAGTCACTGAAGAAGCTCATTCCAGGTATAAAACTTCTTAGCAGCCCAGAACCTTGAGTTCTTATCAAAATGGGGTTCCCCAGACCATCTGTATCAGTACCACCTGGGGACCTGTTAGAAAGGCAAATCCCCGGGCCCTACTGAAGACCTACCGACTCAGAAACTCTACAGACTGAGAACCACCAAATTGAGAGAACAGGAAAAGAGCATGTTCAATCTCGTGCTAATTGCCATTAATGATTCAGTAATCAACCAGCATAAGAAGGACCAAGAAGCTGTGCCAACGGCTCCAAAAAAGCATCAGTCTTAATAACGTGTGTACATTAAATGAGTCTGGCTTAGAAAAACACAAAACTACCAAAACAAAAACCAAGGAAGCAATGACATAAGTCTTCCACCACTCCCTGAGACCAGGAGGTCAACTGTGACCAGCAACTAGCTTCTCTGCAAGAGCTAAACTGCGGGGACATTATTGCTGACAACTGTGGTTCTCATTTTTTAGAAAGGCGCAAAAAGATCACTAATATGACTCTCTTGCCAACTTAAGGCAAAAGTCCCCCCGGTTCTGTGAATTGGCTACAGATGAACACCTCTAGCATCACGCGTTAAACTTCAGCACTAACGCGGCACCGAAGATTGGCCAACACCTGGCATGAGTAACATGCCCGACACACGGAATCAGACACCTCTAACCTTATCGAAATTCTCTGACCTCACCAGCAAGTGTCAGACTCTGACTCTGGCAACCACAAAGCACACTGGGCTGCTCAAAGAAGTACACTTAGATTAAAGGTTATTCTTTGATGACACGACAGCTTGCCTTGGACTATGGCTTCTCTGAACCATCATTCCCTAGTTGTCTGGTGAATAAAAATGGATTGCCAAGCTGATGCCAGTGTTAACCCATTTTGTGCAGCTAAGCTCAAGAAAACAAAGACAGCAGGGGCGCCTGCATGGCTCAGTCAGTTAAGTATCTGACTTCGGCTCAGGTCATAATCTCAGGGTTCGTGGGTTCAAGCCCCACATCAGGCCCTGTGCTAACAACAGCTCAGAGCCTGGAACTTGTTTCTGTGCTAACAGCTCAGAGCCTGGAACTTGCTTCAGATTCTGTATCTCCCTCTCTCTCTGTCCCTCCCCTGCTCATTGTCTATCTCTCAAAAATCAACGTTAAAAAAAATTTTTTTTTAAATTCTTGCTAAAGAAAACAAAGACCTGGGCAGGGGCACCTGGGTGGCCCAGTCGGTTGTGTGTCCAACTTCAGCTCAGGTCATGATCTCATGGGTTTATGAGTTCAAGCCCAGCATCGGGCTCTGTGCTGACAGCTCAGAGCCTGGAGCCTGCTTTGGATTCTGTGTCTCCCCTTCTCTCCCTGCCCACCCCCCCACCTCAGAAATAAAATAAATAAATATTAGAAAGAAAGAAAGAAAGAAAGAAAGAAAGAAAGAAAGAAAGAAAGAAAGAAAGAAAGAAAGAAAGAACGAACAAAGAGGGCAAAAGTGATATTCAAAAATGCACGCAAGAAGTCCCAAAGGTGATTCAGGAACGCTATTCACAAGAGGCTCAAATCTCGGGGAACTGAAAAGATCATTACAGTTCTTTGAAATTCTGCATAACCACAACTATGTATAAGATCAATGATTCTATTTGGAAATGAAAGAAAATATTTAATTCTGCTCCCACAGTAACATGCTTTCCAGGGCTAAATCCAAAGGTAGAGAAAGAAAGCAAATCAGAGCGGTGTGTTGATGGCCACTTTAAGAAGCAACTTGGCAGGGGGGTGCCTGGGTGGCTCAGTGGGTTAAGCGTCCGACTTTGGCTCAGGTCATGATGGCATGGTTTATGGGTCTGAGCCCCACATCGGGCTCTGTGCTGACAGCTCGGGGCCTGGAGCCTTCTTCGGATTCTGTGTCACCCTCTCTTTCTGCCCTTCCCCCACTCACACTCCATCTCTCTCAAAAAAAAAAAAAAAGCAACTGGCAAAAAACAGTCATGCCCATCACAGTGCAGGGGACATGGTGACTGACAAGAGGCCCAAACACAAAGGTTAGGTTGTAAGAGGGCCATGATACATCCACCTGACGAACCACTGAAAGCCATCTACGTGATGCTGGCCACTGGCTTGAATATCTTTTGGAAATTCATTACTGTATTTTTTTAAGTTACAAAATTATAAAATGAGTACCATCTCAATCAGTAAATGAATCATACTGATCTCAACTAGTAAATGAAACAGACACAGAAAACACACTGCTGAGACATGCTTTAAAGTGAGGGGATTTTTTTTTTTTTTTTTTGGCTGGTGGAATTATGAGTGGGTATTTTGTGTTTCAATGAGACAAAAAAACATGAAGCACAAAGTGCCTGGCCAGAAAGACAAAATGTATTGGTGTACGTTTACCCTATCTCATCTGGTGTCTGCAGGACAGGCAGGTAAGTACCAGTCTCATCAGACCAGGAAGGAGGAAGGTTCTTCCAAGTTCACTGGCTTCCCTTTGGCCGCCACGGGAGCAGAGACAGGACTCAGGCCCAAAGCTTCTCACTACCAGCTCTACAGTAATGCCCACCCGCCTCTGCTGGGTACCCCTCTCACATGTGGCTTGTAACCTGAGCGGTTTCCAAAGCCTCGATGTGAAATGCTGAGGCTGGAGCCCCAGCAGGAACAAACAGGGACGAGTCACGTTTTTAGTCCTCAGTCACTACCCAAGCCCCAGGTGAAGCAAGAGCTTCAGACACAAGGTCCCAGAAACATTTTTTTGGTAATGCTCTAATGGCCGATTAAATTATAACCAAGCCCAGGCACATAATGAGGCTGCCGTTTGAGCAAGAGCTGCGGGGAGGCTGAAATTTCGAGGCAATGGGAAGGACAGGCCGCAAGGAAAGCCAGGCTGTCAACAGACGAAAAGGACAACCTTCTGGGGCTCCTGGGTGGCGCAGCTGGTTAAGCGTCTGACTCTCGGTTTCTGCTCAGGTCATGATCTCATGGTTTGTGGGTTCTGGGCCCGGCGTCAGGCTCTGTGCAGAGCATGCTCGGGATTCTCTCTCTCTCTCTCTCTGCCCCTCTCCCACTCGCACACACACTCTCTCTCTCAAAATAAATAATATAATCTTCAAAGAAAAGAAAAGGGCAATCTTCCCCTGTTTGCAATGCAGGAAGAACTGCTACCGTGGGCTGCCTGGGCCTCGGGCTTCCCAGGCTTCCCAGGTTTCCCAGGCACCGATGCCCCCACGCGCGGTGATCGCCCTCAGGAAAACTCTCGAACCGGCACATCCCAGCCTGGGAGACCTATAGGCGCCTGAATACGAGAGTCTGCCTCCTGTAACGTCAGAGTTGTACACATAACACCCAGGTCTGAATGATCTGGAAGGATCTCTAATGTTATGGCATGTCTGAATAAAGTACAACAGTGCTCATCTGATCCCTGCCCCCACCCCCCGCCACCCCAACAAAAAGAAAAACCTTCAGCCCCCGAACGCCTTGCTCTTCTTCCTAGAAACGCAGGATTTCATTCGATGAGTTAAACATTTGCGTTCGCTCAAGTGCTTTCTTCCAGACTGCGTTTCTGTTCCTAAGAAGCTTTGTCTCAGAAAAGAGCTTTCCAAGTAAAACTGCATTTCCCTCACACCACTGAAGACTGGGATACAGAGATGTGGAGTAAAATCTAATCTCTACACAATGTGAGTGGTGAATTAATTTGAGGCTCGCCCCACGTCCTGAGCCTTCCAAAGGAAAACTGCAACCTTTAACGGCGGCCAGCTCTCCTGTACTTGCAAACGGTCTCGGTATTTCCTTCAGGGCACAGCGGGAAAAGCACTTCATAGAACCCTGTATGCAAGGGCTCATCATTATACATATTTATGTGCCATAAAAAACTAATCTCATCATCCAGGGTAGGAAGCATGCAGACATCTCTCACAAAACAAGCTCATTTATTTTGCTCGCTAAAGCTCTCGTGTAAAATACGAAGACATCCGCGGGCTGGAAGGGACTGGCTGTGGCATCAGTTATTTTAATTTCACTCGGGCGGGAGGCACCCAATTCTCCATCTATAGTCACTTGATGTTTTGACAAATAGAGCGTTACCCGACATCTGTCCTGAAGCCAACTCATGGCCTTTCTTAAACAGATACAACACTAGAAACAAGGAAGGGGGGTGAGAGCAGCAGCTCATGTGAACAGTCCCCATCAAATGAACCGTATCAAATGGCATCACATAAAAACGTTAAACTAAGCATTATACAAAGAAGTCATGCGTGCGGCCTATGGAAGGGCGGACTGTAAAATGTCACAGGAAACTAGTCCCGCAGAACCCAGGGGTCAAAGTCAACATGTTTATGATCACTGCTCAGGCCAAACCCCAAGAGAAAAGGAAACCCTTCAAAGATACTGGCACCGTCTCTTACAAAAATGAGCAAACCACCATAGAACTGACTCTTTAGAAACCGCGTGCTGTGGAGGAAGAAACCATTCTTGGGCGAGAACAGACCTGGGTCATCCCCGACTCTGCCATTTCTGAGACCCTTGGCAGACAGTCTTAGCCTTAAAATGCAGACATGACAGGGGGGCCTGGGGGGCCTTCAGTTGAACATCCGACTCGTGATTTTGGCTCAGGTCATGATCTTAGGGTTGTAAGCATTGGGCTCCATGTTGGGTGTGGGGCCTGCTTAAGATTCTCTCTCTTCCTCTCTCTCTGTCTCCACCCTTCCCCCATTTGTGAGCTCTCTCTAAATAAATTAAAAAAATAAAATGGGGACATGATTGGAGCACCTGGCTGGTTGTCAGTACAGCATGTGACTCTTAATCTTGGTGTTGTTGTGAGTTTGAGTCCCACTTTGGGTGGAAAGATTACTTAAAAGTAAGAACTCAAGGGGCGCCTGGAGGTTCAGCCAGTGAAGCGTCCGACTTCAGCTTGGGTTCTGATCTCGTGGTCCATGAGTTCGAGCCCCACCCACATCAGGCTCTGTGCTGACAGCTCAGAGCCTGGAGCCTGCCTCGGATTCTGTGTCTCCGTCTCTCTCTGCCCCTCCCCTACTCACACTCTGTCTCTCAAAAATGAATAAACGTTAAAAAAAATTTTTTTTAATTAAGAACTTAAAGTGGGGACATTATTATTTACCTCTGAGCATTGCTGGAAGCAATTAGAGCGAATGTGAATAAATGATGTAGGGAACTCACCGAAGAGTGGAAAGTGTTCAACGGAGAAGATTTTGGGGTAGCCACTATCAGATATTAGGTACACTGGTGACCCGCGAATTGTATGAATGAAATGTTACATAGTCTTAAAAATAACTACCACCTGGTTTTTCCTCGCCAAAGCAAGGCGAGGAATACCTAAGAATGCTGATTTTACTACTAACAGCCTATAGTGAGCTGAATGGTGGTCTCCAAAAAAGACACACACTCTAATCCCGGTACCCGTCAATGTTGCCTTATATGGAAAAAGGGTCCCAACAGATGTAATTAATCACTGTTAAGCCTCTTGAGAACATTATCCTGGATTATTACCCAAGTGGGCCCTAAATGCCAGCCCAAGTGTCCTTCTGCAAGAGAGGCAAAGGGAGAACACACACACACACACACACACACACAGGAAGCCACAATGTAACCATGGAGGCAGAGAGCGGAGAGATGTGCCCAGAAGCCAAGGACTGCCAGCAGCCACCGAAAGCTAGAACAGGCAAGGGACGTATCCTTCCCCAGAGCCTCTGGAGGAAATGCAGCCCTGCCGACAGCTCAATTTCAAACTTCTGGCCTCCAGACCAGAAGGGAATAAGGAATAAATTCCTCTTGTCTAAAGCCACAAAGCTTGCTGTGATTTGTTACAGCAGCAACAGGAAAACTAATACAATACCCTTCTGTGGAAGAGGGAGCTGCTTACATACCTACCTGGGGGTTGGTTGATTTTTTTTACCTCTACAGGTGATATGTTTATCATAAGGATAAACAAGTTATTAAGCCAGGGGGAAATGTAGTTTAAAGTAAGGAGAGCCAACACAAGGTTGGCACGGCCCAGCAGGTGCACAGCCGCCGTAGGGCCCGCGGGGCTGACAACACAAGAAGAGGTGTGTGCGGTGTGCCCCTTACGTTTTCTTCAAAAGCAGCCTTTTGATAAAGCCGCAGACACATCTCAGCTGATCTCCGGCAATCAAGACAGCAAGGTCAAAATTAGACAAGGAGATACTAACTTGAGGCGACCCCTCTCTTCCCTGAAGAAGTCATGGAAACAACCACAGGGTCCCCGTCTTAAGCCAGACTAAAGGCCTGAGAAGAATTTAATGTGCCTGAGACTCAGCGGTTTTCTACCTTCCTGAAAACCAACGTACTTAAGAATTTCTGGGGTGATCAAACCAAGTCAATTCTTGGAGATTCTTTCTATCCTAGTAACTCGGGGAACCAAAAGTGAAGCAAACATGACTCGGGTTTAAACAAAGGGCTTTGGGGGCATCTGGGGGGCTCAGTCGGTTAAGCGTCCAACTCCCGATTTCAGCTCAGGTTATAATTTCCCGGTTCATGGGATCGAGCCCCAAGTTGGGCTCTGCACTGACAACACGTAGTCTCCTTGGGATTCTCTCTCCTCCTCCCCCCCCCGCCCCTTCTCTCGCTTGTGCATGTGTGCTCTCTCTCTCTCAAAATAAATAAACATTTTTTTTTTTATTTTAAATTTTTTTTTTTTTTCAACGTTTATTCATTTTTGGGACAGAGAGAGACAGAGCATGAACGGGGGAGGGGCAGCGAGAGAGGGAGACACAGAATTGGAAACAGGCTCCAGGCTCTGAGCCATCAGCCCAGAGCCTGACGCGGGGCTCGAACTCACGGACCGCGAGATCGTGACCTGGCTGAAGTCGGACGCTTA
This sequence comes from Leopardus geoffroyi, assembly GCF_018350155.1. Taxonomy (NCBI): domain Eukaryota; kingdom Metazoa; phylum Chordata; class Mammalia; order Carnivora; family Felidae; genus Leopardus; species Leopardus geoffroyi. The sequence continues at coordinate 29,777,637 of NC_059340.1, read as the reverse complement.
ACCGACTGCGCCACCCAGGCGCCCCAATAAACATTTTTTATAAATTAAAAAATTAATAAACAAAGGGCTTTGGTTAAGGTATGTGAGGATAAAATACATCCTGTGTACTAGAGTAAAACACATTCTGGAAGCTAGGGAGAAACCGGCTCTAATCCTTCTGGAATCTGGGAGGTTGCTCTAAGCATTTGCAGTGATGCGATTTTACTCCTCATGGTGCCAGACTCCAAGATTTGCACAAATTGGAGAAGTTGAAAATGGACTCTTTTTTTAAGTTTTTTTCTTTTATTTATTTAAGTAATCTCTATACCTAACATGGGCCTCAAACTCATGACCCTAAGATCAAGCATCACATGCTCTTCCGACTGAACCAGCCAGGCGCCCCCCAGACTCCATTTTTTTTAAGTTTATTTATGTATTTTGAGAGAGAGAGAAAGCATGAGCAGGCGAGGGGCAGAGAGAGGGCAGAGAGCAAGAATGAAGCAGGCTCTGAACTGTCAGCGTGAAGCCCGACGTGGGGCTCGAACTCATGAACCGTGAGATCATGACCCGAGCCAGAGTCAGACGCTTAACCCCCTGAGCCACCCGGGCACCCCCTGGACTCCTACTGCTTGGCTCTTCATGACGAAAAGGTCACCTCCAAAGTAGCACCACAGTCCCCTTCTACTCAGTTCAGAATGAGTGGTGGACTGTACTCCCTGTCCCTGGTGCAAAATCCAGTTTTGGAAGAAGGTGAGGGGCAGAGGACATGACCCCTTCATGCCAGCACCGCAAATACACAATTAAAGGACAACCGCTACATGTTTTTGGGGAAGCCAGCCCACTGGACACGAAGGGTCCTACGATCACCACTGCCACGGCCTGCCTCGGTCCCACCTCCCTGACCTCCTCGGCCCTGGCATCACCGGAGGCTGCTGGGGCAAGAGACGCGCACACGGCACAGCCGCTCCCGGTGGCGGACGAACGGAGGACACCGTGTGCTTCACTTGCCTGCCTCGCCGGCCTCTTAAGTCTCCACACGCACGAGCGTGACCGGCACACGGGCAGAGTCTCCGGTTCCCATTCACGACCCAACCTCGCGGCAAAACCTTTTTCACTCTGACGCGAAGACAGTTAGGCGGCGCTCTCTGAGCAGATCCCGGGCTGCTGTCTAGAGAAAGGTTTTCATGGGCATCGTGCACCTCGGCCCCAAGACAACTCAGCGACGCACACACAGCCTGCTTGCTTTATCTACCACTGCCCCTGCTATCAGGAAAAACGAGAATCACGTTCCCTTCTTGGAGGTTCACTTCGGTCAAAGTCACAGCGACAACCGCACTCTGTGCGCCCACGACAGACCACACGCCGCGCTAAGCGGCCTCGCCGATGCCGCGGTGCAGCCACAGGTCGACCCGATCAGGAGGAAGTTTATTAACCCCGTTTCCCAGACGCAGAAGCCCAGCGGCGCAAAGGATGACTGTCCCAGCAGCGTGGCGGGATGGCCCAGCCTGAGGCCTCTGCTCCGCTCCTCAAGCTTCCGCAGACCTGCCAACAAGCAACCCTCGGCCGAGGTACTCGCACAACGTCGCATCCACCTATCTCGAGGCGCGTGTGTCTAAGAAGTGACCAAAACAGAGGACAGCAAACAAATGGGAAAGAAAGATGCCCCAGGTGTTTGCAAAGTGTAATCTGTTCTAACAGATTAAAATCTCACTGAAGCAATGAGGTGCTCAAAAAGGAACAGCTCACGAAAAGGACAAAATTTATAAAGACAAAAAAGTAAATCAGAAGAAGGTCCCAGGAGCTGAGGGGAGGCAGGGGTGAGGAGTTATTGCTTAATGGTTACAGAGTTGCTATTTGGGGTGAGGAAAAAGCTCTGAAAATATAGGATGATGGTTGCACCAAACTGTGAATGTCCTTAATGCCACTGAATTGTACACTTAAAAATGTGTGTTTAAAACAGCAAATTGGATGTTACACGTATTTTACCATAATTTAAAAGAAGTAATAATGTCATATACCAAAAACCAGTGGATTGTATGATTTATTTACTTTTTTTTAACATTTATTTATTTTTGAGAGAGGAAGAGAGAGAGCATGAGCAGGGGAGGGGCAGAGAAAGGGGGAGACACAAAATCCAAAGCAGGCTCCAGGGTCTGAGCTGTGAGCAAAGAGCCTGATGCAGGGCTTGAACCTATGAACTGCAAGATCATGACCTGAGCCGAAGTCAGATGTTTAACCGACTGAGCTACCCAGGCGCCCTGGATCGGACACTTTAAATGGGTGGATTATATGGTGTGTGAATTTACATCCCAATAAAGCTGTTAAAAAAAAATAAAAAGAAACAGCTTCCCACAGGTCACTAAGTAAATGCTATCTCTTTCCTCTCTTCTCCCAGTAAAAATCCACACCTGGAAATGCTACACAGCACAAAGGCTAAGAAACAACCACAGGCCTCAAAGGACAAAAGCAATAAGGAAAAGAAGAAAACACATTCATGTCCTCTCCCTGGACACCACTCAGTTACAGGCAGCCTTTCCTCCCCGCCTTCCCTTTGCTGATCAACGCTCGTAAGTGAATAGAGAACCGCACTTTCAGGGTGTGGGCGGCACAGGAGGGATGATCGTAGGGTGTCTTCTATGAAAGTCAAACAGCCCTACGTGTGCTCCTGGCAGCTGGTCAGAGAAGCACATCCTCCAGGTATAAATGTCCCCACGGCAGCGTAGCAGCCCCAGGCTGACCGGGCGCCACGATTTGCCAGCCACTGTCCATTTTACACACATTCTCTCATTCTAAGCTCACTACAGGCCTATTAAATGAGCAGGAACGTTCTCCATTGACAGATGAGGAAGCTGAGGCACAGAGAGGGTAAGTAACTTGCCCAAGGTGGCACAGGTTTAAGAAATGGGACTGGGATTCAAATTCAAACCCAGGTACCTGACCACACAGACCACAAGTGCACTGTGCTACCACCCGATATCCCAAAATGAAACAATTCTACTGGAGGAGTTAAACAAGTCTTTTACAATTTGAGAAGCAAATGGAACCAATTATGCGGACTGTTGTGACAGCCCCAGCCATGCCTTACCAATGGTACAAACTGTGTTGTAACTCTCACTTATGTTGGGACATCGGAACTCTCATGGTGGGGGAAATCACTGTAACACTTCTAACGACAGACTTAATTTATACTCGACCTGAACAGTCAGTAAAGACACATATGACCCATCAGCCAGGATGCTAAAAACTGAGAGCCAACACAGGGAATCAGAACAGAGCAGACTCGTCCTCCTGTTATTCCAGCACCTTCTGTATGAGGGAGGGACCACCAGGAAGAGGATAAGCAATCACCTGGCAGGTGATTGGGTAGCACTCTTGAGAGACAAGCAGGGTCTGCACTTCTAAACACTTGTGCCCACGGACAACTCACGAGTGATCCAGCACTCCACGCTGCTCCGTACGAATGGCAGTTGCTAGCAAATGGGGCAAATGAGCGTGGCTCTCCCCATTGTCAGTGAAAGGGCTGGACAGAAAGGACATATTTTGTTTTCCTACAGTCCTTCAGTTCTGAATCTCTCTGATGTTAAGTGATGCACACGCATATATTACAAGGGAAAAAACGATGGCACAAAACAGACACTCAGATCAGTGGGACAGAATAGAGAACCCAGAAATGGGCCCACAAACGTATGGCCAACTCATCTTTGACAAAGCAGGAAAGAATATCCCATGGAATAAAGACTGTCTCTTCAGCAAGTGGTGCTGGGAAAACTGGACAGCGACATGCAGAAGAATGAACCTGGACCACTTTCTTCCACCAGACACAAAAACTCAAAATGGATAAAAGACCTAAACGAAAGACAGGAAGCCATCAATATCCTCAAGAAGAAAGCAGGCAAAAACCTCTTTGACCTCAGCCACAGAAACTTCTTACTCAACACGTCTCTGGAGGCAAGGGAAACAAAAGCCAAAATGAACTATTGGGACCTCATCAAAATAAAAAGCTTCTACACAGTGAAGGAAACAATCAGCAAAACTAAAAGGCAACCGACGGAGTGGGAGAAGATATTTGCAAACGACATATCAGATAAAGGGTTACTATCCAAAATCTATGGAGAACTTCTCAAACTCAACACCCAAAAAACAAAGAATCCAGTGAAGAAATGGGCAAGAGACATGAATAGACACTTCTCCAAAAAAGACATCCAGATGGCCAACTGACACATGAAAAGATGCTTAATATCACTCATCACCAGTGAAATACAAATCAAAACCACAATGAGATACCACCTCACACCCGTCAGAAGGGCTCACATCAACAACTCAGGCAACAACAGATATTGGTGAGGATGCGGGAGAAAGAGGATCTCTTTTGCATTGTTGGTGGGAATGCAAGCTGGTGCAGCCGCTCTGGAAAAGAGTACGAAGCCTCCTCAAAAAATTAAAAATAGAACTATCCTACAACCCAGCAATTGCACTATTAGCTATTTATCCAAGGGATACAGGGATGCTGTTTCAAAGGGGGACGTGCACCCCAATGTTTATAGCAGCACTGTCAACAATAGCCAAAGTATGGAAAGATCCCAAATGTCCATCAATGGATGAATGGATAAAGAAGATGTGGGGGCGCCTGGGAGGCTCAGTCGGTTAAGCTCAGTCCGACTTCGGCTCAGGTAGTGATCTCGCGGTCCATGAGTTCGAGCCCCGCGTCGGGCTCTGTGCTGACTGCTCAGAGCCTGGAGCCTGTTTCAGATTCTGTGCCTCCCTCTCTCTGACCCTCCTCCCCTGTTCATGCTCTGTCTCTCTCTGTCTCAAAAATAAATAAATGTTAAAAAAAAAAAAAAAATTTTTTTTTTAAAAAAAGAAGAAGATGTGGGGTGCCTGGGTGGCTCAGACAGCTAAGCGTCCGACTTTAGCTCAGGTCATGATCTCATAGCTCCTGAGTTTGAGCCCCACATCGGGCTCTGTGCTGACAGCTTGGAGCCTGGAACCTGCTTCGGATTCTGTGTCTCCCTCTCTCCCTGCCCCTAACCCACTCACCTTCTATCTCTGTCTCTCTCAAAAATAAATAAACATTAAAAAAAATTTTTTAAAGATATATAGATATAGATATATAGATATAGATACAGATGTAGATAAAGATATAGATATATAGATATAGATACAGATATAGATATAGATATATAGATATACATACATACATACACACACACACAATGGAGTATTACTCGGCAATCAGAAAGAATGGAATCTTGTCATTTGCAACTATGTGGATGAACTAGAGGATATTACGCTAAGCGAAATTAGAGAAAGACAAATATCATATGACTTCACTCATGTGAGGACTTTAAGACACAGAACAGATGAACACAAGGGAAGGGAAGCAAAAATAATATAAAAACAGGAAGGGGGAGAAACATAAGAGACTCAAATATGGAGAATAAACAGAGGGTTACTAGAGGGGCTGTGGGAGGGGGGATGGGCTAAATGAGTAAGGGGCATTAAGGAATCTCAAGGAGTCTTAAAGGAATCATTAAGGAATCTTAAACTCCTGAAATCGTGATTGCACTATATGCTAACTAATTTGGATGTAAATTAAAGAAATAAAATTAAATAAATAAGTAGAATAAAATAAAACAATGAATAGAGGTTTTAAACAAAAGGAAAAAAACCAACTTGCGGCGAGCACGTGATTGCTTTCCACAGAGGAAATGGGAAAAAACACGGTGTGTTTTATTTCAGGCATCATAATGACCCCTCCCCCTCTACGCTAATCACGTTGATTGGTACCTACACAACCTTTTGCAAAAACTGCTGTATTCATCTGACTATAGAACTTTAATATAAATGCTCCAAACCAAAGCAAACTTGCTTCCGCCATGGACCAATCTGAAACACTTCCTCACCACCTGATTTCTCACAGGCAAACACTAAAAGGTGGGTACAAGCAAGAGTGAACACTTTCCTGGGGCACCCGGGTGGCTCGGTCGGTTAAGTGTCCGACTTTCTCAGGTCATGACCTCACGGTTTAGGAGTTCGAGCCCCGCGTCGGGCTCCGTGCTGCCAGCTCAGAGCCCGGAGCCCGCTTCAGATTCTCTGTCTCCCTCTCTCTCCGCCCCTTCCCCACTCCCACTGTCTCGCTCTCAAAAGTGAATAAACATTCAAAAAAAAAAAAGAGTGAACACTTTCCATGTGCTCTAATTTTATATCCACGTGATAACCAACCTTCTTCTTTATCATGAAACCATTAACCCAAAACACATCCACCACCGCATCTCCTTTTCAGATCCCCCAGCGTGCTAAATTCTCTTACGCTTCGAGAAAGGAAGATAATAAATATTGGGCAATGAACTTTAACACCTCATGCAATCTTGGTAACTTCTATGGGAGATGAATAGTTTTATCCCCAATTTACAGGGGAGGAAACAATTTGCCCAAGAGCCTATCACTCCTTCTTCTGGCTTGTCCTCACCTCGAGTGTAGGGACAAAATCCAGCAATGTCATCCCAGGAAGGTCTAGATTTCTAGAGGAATCCTGTTCCTACTCAGGACACTTGTGTCAAGAACAAGACGGCCATCCTCTACAGCAAACTGCAGGCAAGTCTTCCTTTTTAATTCCCTTACTTGCAGAGATTAGCCAAAATAAAAGATTTGCTCATTTCCTTCCTCCTTCTAAGAAATGAGGTCAATAGAAAACAACCTTCCCAAAAACCTTCAGAAAAGGTTATCGAGCGAGAGTTCAACGTGCCTTGCAGACACAGATGACTATTAACAAAACCTAAGGCAAAAGCCTGATTTTGTGCCTTCTGTGGTATGAAAAGAAGTGAAAGCAGAGAGTATTTTTAGCTCTTTCCAGCCTAAAAGGATTTGACCAAAGGATCTTCTCGAAGTTTGGTTTTCCACGCATTGATCAAAACTGACCAAGGTTCTAAAAGGAGGTGAATCACTTCCTGCCCAGAGAGCCTACGACATAAACGAAGGGCACACTCCACACAGCCAATCGTCAGCAGTGGTCTGATGCGGACTGCCACTGCTCTACTCCTTTAGGACTTTCCTTCGGTTTCCAACAAAGGAAGGAGAAATGTAGGAGGTGCCCGGGACCATGAAAGAGACAAAATGGCAGCATGCAAAATCCTCACAGGACGATCTTCCAGACAAATATGGCTCAGAAAGCACCTCACGCTTCATTCCGTCTCTGCAGACCTCTCCAATGCCAGCTGTCTCAGGGAGCTCCCGATAGCTCTCAATAAAAACTTCCCAAGAAGGCATAACTAATGTAGCCAAATGCTAATTCCGAATAATGCAGAAATAGGTGCAGTTTATTTCCCCCTCAAGGTTTACTTTTTAAACATAAATCTGGCAAGAGAGGAACAAAACGTTCTCTGCATATGTAGGCAGTTAGATTTCCATCCAAATTTATGTTAGGACTGTGCAATATTTAGTTAAGCTCACGCTGAGAAAAGCCTGGTGCCAAACAAATAAACTCTCAGAAAAATTTACAGATTTTTCTAAAATCAACCACTTGAGGGAATGTTGATGGCCATTTCTGGATGTTTCTCTACAAGGGTATCTTGAAAAAAATGGCAAAATCAAGGTTAATGTCATAAATCAAACATGCATGGAAGTTAAGAATGAGGTCATTAACACAGAAAGAGATGTTCAAAGAAGCAAGTGCTTTTCCCACTTTCTAAATGGGTTGAGAAGGGATGACCGCATTTCATAATGTATGTAAATATAACGTCACTACTTTGTACACCTGAAACTAACACAACGTCGCATACCAATTATTTTTCAAAGAAAAATGGATGACTGTACTTGACCATGCTATTCCAATACACAATAAAAATAGTTCCTATTTTGCATTTCAAATCCTGCTGGACTTTTTTTGCTTCAAAGACGAAGAAAATATTCTTCCTTTACAGATGGGGGGGGGGGGGGGGAAATGGAGCAAAAAATCAAGAATTTTCAGTGCAATATCACAGGAGGATTCCTGAATCCTCAACCATTTTCGCTATGCAGCGAGGTTTCAGGAAAAAAATATAAATGAACATTCCAAATTTAAACTGAAACTGTCCTTGGGGCATCTAGGTGGCTCAGTCAGTTAAGTGACCAACTTCGGCTCAGGTCATGATCTTGTGGTTCGTGAGTTCAAGCCCCAAGTCAGGCTCTGGGCTGACAGCTCAACGCCTGGAGCCTGCTTCGGGTTCTGTGTCTCCCTCTCTCTCTGCTCCTCCCCCACTCACGCTCGTGCGTACACACACACTCTCGCTCTCTCTCTCTCTCAAAATAAACACATACACGTAAAAAAAATTTTAATGAAATTGTCCAGTTCTCTTGAGTAATAGCCTTGCATATTATCAGCAATAACAAATTCATCTAGAAATATATCAAGTCTTTGTTAAATTTCTTAAAGCTAATTTTGATTGCTCTTCATGTCGGTCACACAGATTACTGATAAACTAGATGCAGCCTATTATCAAACCCAATTTGTATCCATCACCTGATTTTATAAGGACTTGATGTTAGTGGAGAAGCAGGATCATTGTTTTAAATATTTAAAAATGAGTAAATACGGGGGTGCCTTAATTTTGGCTCAGGTCATGACCTCACGGTTGGTGAGATCAAGCCCTGCATGGGGTTCTGTGCTGACACCTGACAGTGTGGAGCTGCTTATAATTCTCTCTCCCCCTCTCTCTCTCTGCTCTTTCCCCACCCTTACGCAGGCTCTCTCTCTCTCAAAACAAACATTTAAAAATTAAAAATACCCGCGTCGGGCTCTGTGCTGACAGCTCAGAGCCCAGGACCTGCTTCGGATTCTGTGTCTCCCTCTCTCTCTGACCCTCCCCCATTCATGCTCTGTCTCTCTCTGTCTCAAAAATAAATAAACGTTCAAAAAAATTTATTTTAATAAAAAATAAAAAATACACTGATTTTTAAAATTATATTAAAAAAATGAGTAAACATGTCCCAGTTGAAAAATATCATTGAACAATGAACTTAACATCCTGCACATAAAAATGCAAGGAATGGCCATGACCCAAACAATATTTAAGGTCACCTGCACACTCCATGGTCTATGACTTAAGCTGCCCTTTCAAAGATTTACAAAGATAAACACAACCCCCAAAATAAAAGTTAAGAGCTAAGAATATTGTTTTTCCCATAAGGAACTGGATAGACAGCAAGGGGTCAACTGTTAGCAGAAATAATTTTCCATAAAAAAAGAAATTAAACTCTGTACATTAGCATGATGCACACTGAATAATGTATAGAATTGCTGAATCACTATAGTATACACCTGAAACCAACATGACACTGTATGTTAACTATACTGGAATTAAAATTAAAAACTTAATTAAAAATTTCAACTTGATTTTCAATATATACTACATTGCTTCCCATTCCTCTCTGAAAGACGTTTTGACAGTCAAACACAGTAGAAGGCCACCTGGGTGGCTCAGTCGGTTGAGCATCTGACTCGTGATTTCGGCTCAGGTCATGATCTCACAGTCACGGCAGTGAACCCTGTGCTGGGCTCCACGCTGAGTGTGGCGCCTGCTTAAGATTCTCTTTCCCCCTCGTCCCTCCCCCCACCATCCTCGTTCTCAAAATTTAAAAAAAAAAAAATCAAACACATTTACCTCTGAACTTCCAGATAAAAGAAGATTTAAAAATAAGAAGCCACAGTGTGATAAAATTTACTAACTCAGACTACACAAATTCCAAACCTGTAGGAATCCAGATGTTTGCAATTAACATCTGTCTCTGCAGCATGTCACTTAAGTACAAGCACTGCGATACTAGCATTTATATAGACATCCAAAGGAGATGGTGTTCTCACTGAAAGAATTGTAAAGTGTTGTGTATAATGTAAGGAAATGATGTAACCAACCCAACGCTCAAACAGTTGTTTCTCCCAGTGGGAATGACCGATGTGGGCTGCCTCATTCTTTCTGGCTCACCCAGAATCTCCTAGAACAAATTCTGTTAAGAAAGCAGGGGTAAAGAAGGCTTAGGGCTCTGGCACAGAGCCCAACTGTGGCCGGCCTGAGGGTCACATCCATAACTTTAGTCTCAACGATGCCAAGAAAGCACAAGCCACACTTTGAAGTCATCATCTCGAGAGTCTTTGAAAATGCTCTGAACTTTGACGTCTCCCTAAATCACATAGACTTCTTCCAACTGTAAGTACACGAGCAAGCTTTTTACTTCATTGAATCCACGCAGATGAAGGCTCAGGATGAAATGACAATCAAGACTTCTCCATAGATTATCTTAAAAGCCATTTGTGTAACCAACATCTCCTTAGAAAGAATTTTAATGAGATAATAATGCAAGTATAAATAATAACCTCATGTGTAAAGTATGTTAGCAGTGTTAGGTCCAACTGTGTATACATACACACACACACACACACACACACACACACACACACACGCTCTCCCTCTCTCCCTCTCTCTCTCTCTCTCAGAGTCTCCCTTAAAGGCAATTCAAATGCCAAAACCACCAGTTCTTCGTCTTGGAAGAGACACACTACTTTTGGCAGTGTTTTCTTTCTTTCTTTTTAAGCCAATGTATTTAATAAATTATTTCCCAGAAGGTCAATTTCTGTTTTCAAAAAAACACGTGAGTCACTAGAGATGAGAAATCCTTTATGTAAAAATGCACAAGAGCTCCCAATCACCCTGACATCAGTGAGAAAACGTGGCCACTGGGGCTCTGCTTACTTACTTGTTAAAAAAAGGTTCAATGAGTTTTGATCTGGCAGACACGTGAATTTTTGGAGGGCTAAGAAAAGAACCTAATGAAGAAAAAAAGCAGAGTGTTACACACGGTCAAGGAGACAGAGCCTGAAAGTTCAGACGACAGCCTATGTCAATCAACTCTCCCATTCAGAAGGGTCAGAGGCACTCGTAAGGGCCAAGCCCCAGGCGCCACACCAGTTAAGTGTCAACGGGTCTTCCTCGTGCACTCTCCACGCCCTACCGCAAAGCCCTCCCACTCTGACCTCCAACCCCCTCCCCACTTCTACCTGGGAAAGTGGGCCCCACGTAAAGCGCAGACAGGCAAGATCCGCCCCCGACCGTGGTGTGTTTGGAGGAGACAGGTCTAGTGAGTACCTAGGTAGTTCGCCATGGAGAGGAAGCACAGCCCTGTGATGTAAGCGTCATAGCCTGCCTCGTGGAGTTGCTCAGTAGCTGTGTCGTAACTTGGAAACCCTTCTGCACTTTCTAAAGAGAAAAAAGAACAAAGGGTTTTCCCAAGGACATCACACATCATGAAGACTAGTAGGCACGCTACCCTACCACATCCAAATTGCACTGGTATGTGCTGTATAAATATCCCGGACAAGCAGGAAAAGGCTATCTACTTCTTCATTCTCTCCACACAAGACCTTGCAATATGAGAAAAAGGGGTCACTGAACATGAGAGCTTGGGTCGACTAGAGAAATGCCTCAGTTACATCATCAGAGACCCAGCCACAGGCCTCCCGACTGCACACGGGCGGGTGCTATTTACGATCATGTATAACTTGCTCTATGACAATGACCTGTCTTCTGCCCGCTTTCTGAGGTCACGAGGAACTTCTTCCCTGATGACAGAGAGACGTAATCGGTATCTCAGTCATGACCAAGAGCATGGATTTGTGGGTCCCACCGTCTGAGTTTAAATCCTGGCTCCACCATTTATTTGCTATGTGATCTTAGGCAAGTCGCCTCACCTCGGGGCCTCCACTTTGGCAGGATGGAGATGAAAACCTCCCTCGTTAGGCTTTTGTGAGGATCAAACGACCTAATGTCAGTAAAGCTCTCACATCGTGCCTGGCACATGGTAAATGCTTGGTAACTGTCATCCATCAATACCCCAGGTAACCCTCCCAGAAGGCAAAAGACACCACTCGACATTGGCAACTCTGCCAATGATCAGCACTGCCCTCTGCCACATTTCCAAACGTATGGATCTAAAGATGAAGGTACAACTAACTCCCAAACTAGATCAGAACGTGCGATCATGCTGCCCATGGAGGGGCGCTTGGGTGGCTCAGTCAGTTAAGCGTCCCGACTTTGGCTCAGGTCATGATCTCACGGTTCGTGAGTTCGAGCCCCACATCGGGCTCTGTGCGGACAGTTCGGAGCCTGGAGCCTGCTTCGGATTCTGTGTCTCCCTCTCTCTCTGACCCTCCCCTCCCTGCTCACGCTCTGTATCTCTCACTCTCTCTCAAAAATAAATAAAACATTAAACAACATTAAAGAAAAATGCTGCCCATCAAATACGGGGCCACTTCTTAGGAGAGACCGCTTTACGTGATTCTTACGTCACATTGATCAACGCACAGATGCTGAGTGCAGTGTCTGGGAAGAGTAACCTGCTTTAGAGTAAATTCTCTGCCACGTCCCAGAATATTACACAGAAAGAATAGGGTAAAACTCTAACTCTTTAAAAAAAAAACAAAAACAAACAAAAAAACAACTATCACTCATAAATATTTCCTAGCACCATTCTGGAAATGAGTATCAAAATGTTGCAACAAAACCAAAAGCATGAATGGAAATTAACAACAAAAAGACTGTGACTGTTCTTTTTTTTCTTTCTTTCTTAAAAGAGAGATCGTGACCTGAGCCAAAGTCCGAGGCTTAACAGACTGAGCCACCCAGGCGCCCCTAGACTGTGAATGTTCTTAAGTCAACATAAGGGTCTTTAAGCAAGAATTTTTTAACCTCTGTATTAAATATTAGACATTAAGCTTTAAAAAAATCTGTTAACATGACGCCAAGTAGGTAAGAGGCTCTACTCTACCATCAACTGAAACACACATTTATTTCCAAAATCAATGATTTCCATCATAGTGTTAGACAAAAAGGTCTAGGCTTTCCTCCCTCACCCTCCCTCCTTTTCTTAATTCCTTTTTTGGACTATTACCCAGAAAGGGAAACAAATGGCTGTAATCTTGGCTGCTTTAGTACCTTCCATTGTCAATTTCTGAAGCATTAGTCCAATTATCAATGTCTTCAGAAGTTTGCAGACTACAGCTAATGGAATGCCAATTATGGTATCAGCAGCAAAATGAGGCAAATGGGAACCAAGGAAGGAACACGTGGCTTGGTAGGGCCCTACCTGGGTAGGGGCCATGACCAGACATGGTAAAACATCTCTGCCCTGAGAAACATTCCTCCCTACTTCTGGTGTTCCTCACTGCTGCCCTTCCATAGCTTGGCCACCAATGACGGGAGGCAAAGGTGGAGACCCTCCTTCCTAGACCCCCAGTTCTTGGGCTTTCCTGAGATAAAAAGTGTGTTTCCATTCGACCCCTGGCAATTAAGCACCAACTCTTTGTCTCTGCTTAAACAATGCCCCATAGAAAAGATAGATACATCAAGTTTTGGGAGAATTCCAAGCATTAAGAAATAAAAGCCCTGAAGCTTTAATTGCTAAACTTCTCAATGCATGGCTACCTGACTGATTAACCTAAAATAGATGTAGGATTATGAGACCAGCTTTGTTCAGAAAGCGTAAGTCAACACAGGGCAGGAGCAAGGCAACTCAGCCAAGATCCACAAATGTGCACGGCTGGTTTCCAGAGCAACTTCTCCTTCCTTGTGTGATATACGTCAGTAATGATCACAAGGGCCTTGGGCACTATCAGGATCACTTTATATTCTTACCAACTTTAGGAGGGTTGAAAGGTGTCTCTTTTAACCGCTTTTCCAGTTCTGCAAGAGATGTGTTGTTAATGATATCCTACAAACCAGAAAAGCAGAGAATTATGTATGAGCTTAAATCATCTCAGTACAACTTACAGCAGAGATTCACTGAATGTCAGAACCCAAAAAAAAAAACAAAGAAACAAAAAACAAACAAACAAAAAAAAAAAAAAAAAAAAAACAGAAAAAACCCAGTATCTAGTACTGCCCCCTTGTGTTCTCTGAAGAAACACAAGAGTCATCATTCATTCAATGTGAAAGACAGCCAAGTGTCATTTTCACCATGCTTGGTAAGTATCACCACATGAAAAGTTTTTAAGTCATGTTAAATACCTACAGAACTTGGGCCAGAAACCTATACAGTTCTGGCATTCATTTTGCTCAGTTATATAAAGTCACTTCACAAAACAGCAGACAACTAGACTTTCACCTGAATTTTCCTGATTAGAAAATAGAACCAAAATACACAAAATCAGCAAAATAATGAAGTGTGTGCATGTGTAACCTATTAAAAAATGCATTATACACATACACACACGCACACACATTTTTAGTAGGCTCTATGCCCAACATGAGGCTTGAACTCACAACCCCAAGAACAAGAATCACATGCTCTACTGACTGAGCCAGCCAAGCGCACTCCCTCAAAAAAACACATTATATATTTTAACATTGAAAACGTTTATATTCAGGGGCGCCTGGGTGGCTCAGTAGGTTAAGCGGCCGACTTCGGCTCAGGTCATGATCTTGCGGTCCGTGAGTTCGAGCCCCGCGTCGGGCTCTGTGCTGACAGCTCGGAGCCTGGAGCCTGCTTCCGATTCTGGGTCTCCCTCTCTCTGACCCTCCCCCGTTCATGCTCTGTCTCTCTCTGTCTCAAAAATAAATAAACGTTAAAAAAAAAAATTTAAAAATTAAAAAAAAATAAAAACGTTTATATTCAAAAAGAATATAGGAGAAAAAAATAATTCCACCACCCAAAGACAACCATTATTCACATTTTGATATATTTATTTCTAGTTTTTTTCCAATTTTTTTTTCTTTTTTGGGTATATTTGAAAATGATATTTAGGGGAGCCTGGGTAGCTCATTCGGTGTCCAACGTCAGCTCAAGTCATGATCTCAGGGCTCCTGGGTTCAAGCCACACATCAGGTTCTGTGCTGACAGCTCAGAGCCTGGAGCCTGCTTCAGATTCTGTGTCTCCCTCTCTCTCTCTCTCTCTCTCTCTCTCTCTCTCTGTCCCTCCCCTGCTTGTGCTTTGTCTCTCTGTGTCTCAAAAATAAATAAATGTTAAAAAAAAAAAAAAATATATATATATATATATATATATATATATAAAAAAGAAAGGAAATGATATTTAAATAGACCGGAATTTCAAGCTCCTAGTGGCAATTCGAAACACATCAAAACATAGCTTATCAGTGATAGCTCAAATTTTAAAAATACCTTAAAAGGTTGTGTGCTGGCCATCAATTTTGTATCCAAGAGTCTAAAAAAAAAAGAATTTTCAATAAGGCAAACGGTCCAAAACGTATGTTACTCAAATGAAAAGCCTACTGTCCTAAAAGCCGACAGGAGAATTAAACACGTGAGCCATTTTGACATAGGGCCGGCATCTCCACATCAGACTGGGACTCCGTCCTCTCAACCCCTCTTCATCACGAGACTACGGGACTCCACCACACTCAGAGCACAGCTCTAGATATGCTTGGACCCCGAGAGGGTGTGGGCTATGTCAGTCTCAAGGAGAAAGCAAAGATCTTCCCAAGTTTTTACATGGTTCAAACATGGTTGCAGGTCTAACACCCACCCCCCGCCCCCCAACACCATTACCAACTGCTGTCCTACCCAGATTTGTACAAAATAAACTCGTGGAAGGAAAAATCTGCATTTGTTAGTTTCATGGTATTCTTGTTATTTGTTAGAATTTGGTTTCAGAGATTAGAATAAGGAAAAAAGAGAAAAAAAAGGAGAGAGACACTAATATGAAAACGCTGTTTCTTTTGACATAAATGTGAAGGACAGAATTAGCCCAGAGAGAAGAATGACGGCTCTGCTACCATGCCCGTCCCTCTTCAGACTTGTCCTCACACACAGACCCTCGCTTTGGAGGCTCCACGTGGCTGACACGGGACCTGTGACACTAACAGGTAAACTCAGAGTTGAGGGAAAAAATCTCTAGCCAGAAAGTTCTTGACAAACTACAGAATACTCTCAACTGGACACCTGACAAGGACAAGGCAGGTTCAACGTATCAGAGAGACAAGAGCCAATCCAAGAAGTCTCCACCAGGTGGAGGACAAGAAGTCTCCACAGGGTGTGGGACAAGAAGAAATAAATTGCCGTCTATTTTCACTCTGAGTTCAAATTTTGATTTTTAATGGAATAAAACAAACCATCGATTATAAAATCAAACCATCACAGCTGGACCTGTTAAAACATTTCCCAGCTTGTATCAACTGGATCGTAACCATGATCGGGTAATTACTATTATTACTATTTATTACCTGTTTGTATCACAGATAGTAGGAGCACTATTTTGAATGAAAGACAAAAAGAATCCTTGAAGAAAGCTTACCTGGGGAAAACACATGTTGTCATCTCCTTAAACTCATTTAAGTCCTAAAAAACAACAACAAAACACGGACGATGACTTGCTGCGGTTTTACTAAACACACTCACAATACTGCAAACATACATGAACATTTCAAGCTTCACAGCTCTCTCTTCAAACTGTGATACTCACGCGGGCCCTTTAAACTCAACGGCCAGATTCATTTCCAGTTAATAATTACTTTCTGAAAATCTTCACAATCTCCTCACTGACTGGGATCCTATGATCTGAAATAAAACCTTTGCATAACCAAAATAGACAAACTCCAGTATCTTATGGCTGAAACAGGATGGGGAAAGGTTTCTATTACACAAAGAAAGCTTTTAGTAATAGCTCTATTCAACAAATCCATCCTAACAGCGAGACTAGCATGGTTATTTAAATAGAATGGTTTATATAGGAAATGGGCATTGTGTAAACTAGGCTATACCGTTACTGAGAACGCCTCTGAAATGCTAGTTAAAAAGGCCATTAAAGCACAGACCTTCCAATATGCAAGATGCATGCTTTAACTACTCAGAAAATTGCTAAAGAAGCACCAGTAGCAAGTGCCTAAATTAGACAATTTATTTCCCGGTTTGTTTGGATCAGGAAGTCTAAAGCTGAAAGGAGACGACTCCAATTTTGAATGAACTCATTTACATACATAATTGCCACGCTAGGCTGAATCGTCATACTCCTGACCCTTTGTAACTACACTTCTCTTCAGCATTATTTATGCTTCATAGCAAACTGCCACTTCCAATTAGCTTTCCAAGCCTATAAATACACACTGTATTTAGCTAGTTTGGAATATTTACCAGCTTTTCAGTGGCTGTCGTTAAATTAACAGACAATACGTGAACAAGTGGTTTCAGTGCTGAAGCCAAACAAAAATACAATGACTGCTGTCACCCCTCAATGCCATCACAGAGCCTCAAAAGCAAGAAAAAATTAGAATTCTGGCTCCTTCCAGGGCTAGCATATATAACAGAGCTCTGGACCAATGCCTTCTAAAAGGTCATGCGTAAGTACCAAGAAGATTCTTCAGAAGAGACTCTCCCCTAAAAGGCAGCTCCAAAACATGGATTCTTCAGAACACTTTTAAATGCAAAATGTGGTACTAGTGCATGCAAAAGTTCTCCCATTTTAAATATGTTTTCGCATTTATTCTCAATGCTTCTTCCAAAACTAGCTGGAAGAAAACCATTTTCTCCTTCTGACGGACAGAACACAAAGTTCAATTACTTACTAAGGTCGCCTTAGTAATAAAGCAAGGGATGAAGCCAAGTCTCCTAACTCATGTCCGACTCTGCGGCAAATCACATGCCCTTTCTACTAGAACTGGATTCAGAACTACAATAGTTTCATTCAAGGTGACATTTATTAAGCGCGTGGACAATGTGCTATACTAGGCATTTGGACCCGTAAACCCCTTCTCCGGAGGAGCCGATCACCTAGAAGAAAGGGGGAGAGCTGTCAACAAAAACTGTAGGCACAAGAGGTACACAGTTCTGTGAGAGTTCAGAGAAAGGAAAGATCACCTCTTGGGCAAGGCAAGCGGGCATGGAAAACTTCACGGAAGAGGCGTTTGCTGGACCTTGGTAAGACAGGGAAAGCTGCATACAGCAAACGTGGAGAAAATCCAAAGTGGAGGAAATGGTAGACCAAACCACGGACAGGCTGAAACACAAAGCAGTTCCCAGAAACAAATGAGCCGAGCCTGCTGGCCGAAAGGAAACCAACAAGTGACTAGAAGGCACAGGACAGCTGGGCCAGATCACAGAGAAGCTGGATACGCCAGGCTACAAAGAATCAGCTGTATAGAAAAGCAAAGAATGTGGGATTAGGTTCAGACTTTTGAGCAGGGTCAGTGATGTGAACAGAGCCATATATCAGAAGATTATAAAACTAGCACAGTCGGAAGATAGCTCAATTGTTAACATTCAATGCCTCCTCTGTGCCAAGCTCTATTTGGCGTTCAGACGCAGGATGTAATACACTTTCCTCTTTCCTTACCAATCACTTCACTGGTTTAAAGGTCAAAAAAATCACGAGAGGAGCTGCTGTACTTGGCCAACAGAAGTGGCTGATCTGCAATAAACATTAGCTGTTTAGATTATACACTGCAAATTCACACCGGTCCTATTTGTTTTGAGACTCACCACTACGAAAACTTTGAGTCCCAGAGGGTGATACAGTTGTCCTAAAAACCCTGACAGTCCTGAGGGTACAGAAATAGGACAAGGGGAGCAGCAGATCCACTGTATTCTCAGCTGGGCTTTGCTAGACTTTTCCAAAGAAAGCAATCAAGACGGCGATGGAATAACGTCTCATAAGAAACATGAAATAACTCAGGCTTTGCCTATGTATAAGCGACACTGAGCTCTGAAGGAGCTCTTCCAGTCCAGAAGTCATAAAAGATTAATGTGGTGGCAGCTGAAAGCAGGGATTGGCAAACCATGGCCTACAGGCCAAATCTGGCCCATTACCTATTTTTTAAACAAAGTTTTACTCGAGCAAAGCCACACCCATTTGTTTATCCATTCTATGGCCATTTTCGGGCTATAATGGCAGTGCTGAGAGCTGTGATATGGACCGTACACCCTGCAAAGCCTAAAATATCTTACTATCTGGCCGTTTATAGAAAAAGTTTGCCAAACTTTGTTTTAAAGGATGAGCTGAAAGACAAGGAAGCCTGCCTGGGGTCTGCTAGGCTCCAGATGAGAAGGCTACTTGCAGTTAAAACGAAGGGGTCCAAATGTGAGAGACGGCACGGAGACAAGTGGTCAGGATTCTGTAAGTGACCAGGAAGAGGCCCAACTAATGTCAAAAAACAGTACTGGTGAGAGGGTATCATTTATAATTTATAGTAAAGGAATAAGGAGAGATAACTGGTTGGGAGAGGGTGAGAAGGGAAGAAAGGCAGTGTAAGCTACACATCTCATCTGAGACCTATAAATTACAAACACCTCCAGGTCTGAAGGCTATCCGGATGGAGTCGTGTAGAGTCGGCGGGAACTGTGCACCTGCATCCGGGGAAAGATTACGGCTGGACATAAAGATGGCACTGTCTTCAGCTGACGGCATGAGTGTGGGTGAGATCCCCGAAGGTGGAAAGTAGGGAGAGCCAATAAAGGAGAGGGGAGGACGAGCAATGGGAGGTAAGCAAGATGAGGCCACGTGCACAGTTGGGAGCAGAGGAGGAAGAGACAGAAGAGAACCTCCTTTCCTGCAGGGCCCAAGAAGCCTGTGCCCTGGTGCACTGAGACAACTTGGCTCCAGGAGCAAAAACAGCAAGGTTGACAGAGAATCTAAGGGAGGCAGCCCCACAAGAGGGAATCGTGAATTTTGTAGGACCTGATCCAGCTCGGCTGACCCGCAGCACAACTGGCCTTCAAAGGCCCCATTACAGCTAAAGGTAGCAGCAGTGAACTGGGAGACCACAGCCGTGGCCAAAGAAGCCCCAGCCAGCGCTAACTGAGCAAACCACTGGCATCAAGACGGAACAAAGGTCCAACTTTGCTCTGGCAATGGCGGATGACTAAAGATTCCCGATAACGGCTTATAAGTACATCTCTTCAAAAATGTACGACTAAGCACATGAGACTCTCTCCCTGGGAACATGGTGCCTACAAGGAAACAGCTCTCATGTAGAGAACACTGTCATAGTAATAAGAACTGGGAATTTCTTTCTCTTCTTTTTTTAAGTTTTCATTTAAATTCCAGTTAGTTAACACACGGTGTAATATTAGTTTCAGTCGGACGACATAGTAATTCCCTACTTCCACACGTCACCCAGAGCTCATCCCAACAAGTGCACTCCTTCCTCCCCCTCCCGACCTAGCCCATCCCCCACCCGCCTCCCCTCTCGTGACCATCAACGTGTTCTCTACAGTCAAGAGCCTGTTTCTTGGTTTGCCTCTCTCTCTCTTTTTTTCTCCTTTGCTCGTAAGTTTTGTTTCTTATATTCCACATGAATGAAATCATACAGTGTTTGTCTTTCTCTGACTTATTCCACTTAGCATGATACTCTCTAGCTCCGCCAACGTCGTTGCCATGGCAAGGAATCATGAAGTTTTAACACAGCTTGGGACACCTGGGGGACTCACTCCGTTGAGCGTCCGACTTCGGCTCATGTCACGATCCTGTAGATTGTGAGTTTGAGCCCTGCATCAGGCTCTGTGCTGACAGCTCGAAGCCTGGAGCGTGCTTGGGATTCTGTGTCTCCCTCTCTCTCTCTGCCCCTCCCGTGTGCTCACTCGCTCTCTCTCTCTCTCCCTCAAAAATAAATAAACATTAAAAAAAAATTTGGACCCAGGCTGAGTCACTTACCGCAGGCAGAGGGCAGTAGAATTGATGAACCGTGTGCATGACATCCAAGAGCATATTGTGTCCAATGACGAGTTTTCCCTACAGAAAGTCAAGGTCAGGAAAAAGACTTCTTGGCACAAAATTATATTGGCGCTTGAGACGGAAATGTGCGGTTCAGATTCTATGAGGACTTTGTCCTAAACTTACTTTTTGACATGAAAAAAAAAAAAACAAAAAAACCTTATATGTGGATAAATAAGTTGGGCCCGGCTTTCTTCCTCTTTAATTCCAGCGTATTAGATCCAGAATGCAAAGTAAAAGCACCAATGACTTTGATTTCATTGATGTTTTTCTCTGCTTTTTATTCATCTTGCCACCTTCAAGAATCAGAAGTAGTAAAATGTTTATTGAAGAGCTCAAAAAAGTAACTGAAAATGCTAACTACCTTGACCTGTCAATAATTTGTCAACAGATTCCAAACATCTATTCTAGGAGTGTGTTCTTTAAAACAACTCATTTATTTTTAAAAGAAACATTCACAAGAACGCTGAAAGGTAAAAAAAATAAATAAACTTGAGTTCTATTAAACAGGATGAATTTCCATTTCCTTCACATCTATGTCAAAATTCATGCGCATTTCCAGTGCCATTTGCTGCTTTGCTTTTCAACCAACTGAACTACAATAGGTGTTCAATCAATTACTCCATCATGATAAAAATTTAACTATCAAAATAGAACACTGACCTACATTCAGCTAGCCAGGTGGCACCATTTTTAACATAAAGCATCTGGTCATTACCATGGAGCTTTTGACCGGGTCCCAGTGCACCTCCAGAGTGACACTCCTTGACTCATAGGGCTAACCACAATTCTCTGAAATAAATAATTCCATACAAAATCTTCCAAATCCAACAGACAAGCTCTCCTTTCGGCCACAGCAGTAACTACCACGGTAGGAACCTACTGCCAGATCTGGTTTCTAAACACCATTATCCAATAAAAGGAACCAGGCCTCCGTGGAGACCTTACGGTTCTAGGACTAAGGCAGGGAAAACACAATAGGAGTCCGAACATTCTGTGATGCCAGAGAGTAAGGAGGTGCTCCAAGAAGGATGGGGGCCTGTTCAAAGGACACAGGAGCCAAGCTGAAGAAGCGCCAATGGCCAAAAGTGATACATTTTGAGCAACAAAGTAAACAATAAAAATATCAGATTACAATCTGTAGAATAACATAAATTCCTCGAAGTGTGTGCTTCTTTAAACGTTATTTAAATGAATACATAAACATGAAATAAGGGACATCGCTTCCTTACAGAAGAATTCCAAGAACAAGGGTAGAAAGAAAGAAGAAAATATAAACTCTCCATTAAAACACCAAAGCAATAATGGCTGCAGAAAAATCCACCGACATGCTGTTTTAGTGGGCAAGAGGTTGAGAAAAAGCAGCATTTTCATAGTCTCAAAGTATCCCCCCGGAATTTATTAGCCACAGAGGGACAAATGATAATGTCACAGTACACAATTCCAGCAGATACCAGCTCAACCAGGTGATCAAGGTCAACATCACAAACTATCATTTCCGTGGGATTCTTGCCAAAACTGTACATCCTCAATCCAATCGTGAGAAAAGATCAGGCAAACCCAAACTGAGGGATATCTGACAAAATTACAATCAGCATTCTTTAAGCACATCGAATTACAAAAGACAAAAAGAGACTGCTCAGAGGGCTGAAGACTAAAGGGAAAGGACAATTCAATGCGACGTAGGATCCTGGAAAGAATTGTGAATGGAAAACGGAGTCAGTGGGGAGAGTGATGAAGTTCAAATAAGCTCGAGAGTCCGGTTCATAATACTGTACCAGCGTTAATTTCCTGGTTCTGATAACCCCGTGGTTATATGAGGCATCAGTGTAACGGTAGCTGGGCGAGGGATCTACGGAAACTCTACTATTTTTGCAACTTGTCTATAGTTTCTTAAACTATAGAAAATACATATTTACTACGAACAGTGCCAGGGAGAGAATGTGGTGTCATATAAATATTTAAGAGTGTTCAGTGTTCACTGGCCTTACATAGCCCGACTCTGTTTTTAAGGGACGTGGCTCAGAAATATTAAATGTCTGGATTGCTAAGAAATAGGAATTTTCTTCAGTAGTAGGCTTTGTGACGTTAACTACCAACGGTCATCGACATGCTATGAATTATTCTGTAGGAGACAAGACAACAGGGAGGGAAAACCAACAAACACACAGCCAGCGAAGGCATCTGAATATGAACCAGGAAAACAAACACTCTCAGGATGGCTACCAGAGCTCAAAGCCAACTGACGCCCCACGTCTGTACAGGCCAGCCTCAGTCAAATTAACTACTTGACTGAAGTCCGCAGGCTGAGGGTGTATAATGGAAGCAAATGTGACCAGAAGACCCTCTTTGCTCCTCTGGATACCTGTTATCCTAGCCACTTCTGAACAGACTCTCACCTTGTTTCTCTCCAGACTCATCTGGCTTTCTATTCCACTCTGACTACCTCACTCACTTCAGACCAACAGCTCCCAGTGAGCTCAGGGCTCTGTCACTGCTGTCTGTCCCCAGTCGAGGACAGTGGCAGGCCTGCCCTCAAGACCTGATCTGACAAGCCCACACCTGGTGGTGGGACAACCACGGAACTCTGGGGGGATCTCTACAGCCTTAAAGTGTCCTTGATACAAAGCTGAGCATCTAAGGGACAAGATGATTCCGTCTCTAGGGGGTACAATTCCTTCTCCATGGCCGACACTCAAGGAACAGAAAGTCTTAGACTCCAGGCTATTTAGCAACCCAGCAAGCTGCCTGACTCGGATATACAATCCGCAAAACCACCAGCAGCATGACCCAGTTTATCTGTGCAAGATGTGGAGGCCTCTTTGCCAAAGGAACTTAGGAAACAAGCAAAAATGTCTACCATACCTATCATGGAACCCTCTAGCATATATACACAAATGGTCAACACATTTTGAAAACTCATCAAATGTCATCAAAGCTATCAAGATAGAAGATTCAGTTACAGTTATAAAGAACTCCATTATTTTTGTCCTCTAGATTCTTCTAATTAAGGAACAAAAACGCCCTCAGTCAGAAACCTGATTATTTCTCCCCACACTCTGTCCTTTCTTATTCCACTTCTTACTAGTTTTGAGAATAATAAATGTTAGTTTCACGCAGCCATATAAAGACATTGTAGTATAATCCTATGCATTTTACAAGAAAACCTTTTCTTTTCAATTTTTTAAAGTAATCTCTACACCCAACATGGGCCTCGAACTCCCAACCCCAAGATCAAGAGCTGAACGCTCTACTCACTGAGGAACCAGGCGCCCCTACGAGAAAACCTTCCGAAAAATGGTGTGGATCCAATCAACAATTACAATGTCCCACCCGGTGCATTATAACCAGTCTCCCTCCATACCAGGTAAACATTCTACACGTGACCAAATGGCTAATCCACAATCATAACTAAGCATCTCACCTTAGATATTATATTAAGAAATCTAGTTAAAAAGAAAAAGCCTGGGGGTGCCTGGGTGGCTGAGTCAGTGGAGCGTCGGACTTCAGCTCAGGTCATGATTTGTGAGTTTAAGCCCAACATCAGGCTCCATGCTGACAGCACAGAGCCTGCCTGTGATAATCTCTCTGCCTGCCCCCACCCCTCCCCACCCACCACTCTCGCTCCCTCTCTCTCAAAATAAATAAAAAAAAAAAAAAAGAAGAAGAAGAGGAAAAGGGCTCCTGGGTGGCTGAGTCAAAGGTACAACTCTTGGTTTCAGTTCAGGTTGTGATCTCACATTTCATGAGTTCAAGCCCCACAATGGGCTCCATGCTGACAGTGTAGAGCCCGCTTGGGATTCTCTCTCCCTCCCTCTTTCTGACGCACGGTCTCTCTCTGTCTCAAAATAAACTTGAAAGAAAGAAAGAAAGAAAGAAAGAAAGAAAGAAAGAAAGAAAGAAAGAAAGAGGGAGGGAAGGAAGGAAAATAGATAGACCCTGGTTCACTTACCGAATTGGCAATGGCATGAATAACTCTAGAAAATCCCACAGCGTCATTCAGTTCTTCCTAATTTAGAGAAACAAACCAAGGAAACTATTGACGTACATATATTCCTTAGTTGGACAGGTTAAAACCTAGCCCCCAAAAAGCACTGAAATGTTACATCGAGTTAGACAGCTTTAGTTTCCCATATTCTGTCTCCATCATCCTAAACAACTGCATCTTAAATGATCAATGTATAGACCACTCTTCTGTTTTAGAACATGGAACTAGCAAGGAGCAAATTATTTATTAGTTACTGTACTAACAGTGCCTAGGGTTTACCCATCACTGCACAACGTTTGCTGAAATTTCTATGGCTAGCAAGCAGTCTTAAAAACACAAACTTTTCAGGGTGCCTGGGTGGCTCAGTTAAGCATCTGACTCAGGTCATGATCTCACAGCTTGTGGGTTGTAGCCCCACATCGGGCTCTGTGCTGACAGCTCAGAGCCTGGAGCCTGCTTCGGATTCTGTGTGTGTGAGTGTGTGTCTCTCTCTGCCCCTCCCCACTCACACTTTGTCTCTCTCTCTCAAAAAATAAACAAACATAAAAAAAAAAAAAAAACCCACAAACTTTTCTCAGCTGCCACCTGCTGACCAAATTCAACACTGCATTAAATTCTGAGGAAACCTATCCAGCAGTTGACGGATCCCATCAAGCATTCTCCAAATTCTCCCGGCTTTTTCGTCAAATGCATTTTTTACACAATGTTTATAGTACAACATTCTGAGACCCATCCCCATTCGGTTTCGTCCCTCCTTTCTTCCCGGTGGTGGGTAAATGGGTAAATTTCTCTATCTTGCGAGCAGCCGCAGCCCCGTCTGCTCTCATCATGGCTACATAACTCAAGTCTTCCCTCGCTCACTAGCTCCAGCTTCACTGCCAGCTACCTGCAGCCCTCTGCTCTCTGGCCTCTCCCTCACTGAAGCTGCTCCTCTCTTTCAACAACTCCCAAAGCTAATGAGTGTTGGCCGGGATGTGGAGAAAACCGTAACACTCGTGCCCTGTTGGTGGAAACTGAAAGTGGCACAGTCACTACGGAAAACAGTATGGTGGTTCCTCAAAAAATTAAATATATAGAGGCGCCTGGGTGGCTCAGTCGGCTAAGCGTCCGACTTCAGCTCAGGCCGTCATCTCGAGATCCGTGAGTTCAAGCCCCATGTCGGGCTCTGTGCTGCCGGCTTGGAGCCTAGAGCCTGCTTCGAATTCTGTGTGTCCCTGTCTTGCTTGCACTCTGTCTCTCTCCCTCTCAAAAATAAAGAAATGTTTTTAAAAAATATTTTTAATTAAATAAAGAATTTCCATATGCTCCAGCAATTTCATTTCTGGGTATATACCCAAAGGAACTGAAAGCAGGAACTCCAAGAGATATTTGCACACCCTTGATCACAGCAGAGTTATTTCACAAAGATCAAAAAGGTGGAAGCAACCCAGTATCCATGATGCATGAGTAAAGAAAATGTGCCATATACAGACAATGGACTATTATTCAGCTTAAAAAGGAAGGGAATATTGATCCCTGCTACAACATGGATGAACCCGGGGGACATCACGCTAAGTGAAATAAGCCAATCACAAAAAGACAAACACTGTAGGACTCCACTCAGAGAAGGTACCAGGAGTAGTCAAACTCCTAGAGACAGAAAGTAGAATGGTGGGTGGCAGGGGCTGGGGCAGCGGGTAGACAGGGAGCCAGTGTTTAATGGGGACAGAGTTTCAGTTTTGCAGGACGAAAACAGTTACGAGGACAGATGGCAGTGACGGCTAGACAATAAGGTGAACATACTTACTACCACAGAACTGTATGTACACTTAGAGATAGGATAGGGGCGCCTGGGGGGCTCAGTCAGATAAGTGTCTGACTTCCACTCTGGTCATGATCTCACTGTTTGAGTCTGTGAGTTTGAGCCCCGCCTCAGGCTCTCTGCTGCCAGCAAAGAGCCTGCTTTTTAATCCTCTGTCCCCCTCTCTCTGCCCCTCCCCTGCTCACTCGCTCTCGCGCTCTCTCTCTCTCTCTGTCTGTCTCAAAAATAAATAAATGTTTAGGGGCACCTGGGTGGCTCAGTGGGTTAAGCGTCCGACTTCGGCTCAGGTCATGATCTCGTGGTCCGTGAGTCTGAGCCCCGCATCAGGTTGTGCTGACAGCTCAGAGCCTGGAGCCTGGTTCAGATTCTGTGTCTCCCTCTCTCTCTGCCCCTCCCCTGCTCGCACTCCATCTCTCTCTCTTTCTCTCTCTCTTTCAAATATAAAAAATAAAACATAAAAAAAATTCTTAATGTAAAAAAAGAAATAGGGTAGTAAATTTTATGTGTATTTTGCCACAATTAAAACTTTTTTTTAACTTTTAAGACCGTTTTTTAGAAACTTCACATCGCTATGCAGATTTTTAATGACATTTTGATGGCTTCCTCCCAGACAGACTGTTAGCTCTTAGACAGGAAAGCCAGGAATCATTTATTCTTATACCCTCTGTACCTACCATAACGCTTGAACATATGGGGAATATGTTATAAATGGTGAATAATCTGACCCTAATTCCTATACCAAAGTTTTGATTCTTCCTTGTGACCAGAGGTCCTTCTCGTCAAGTGCATGAATTCCTGTGGTGGGGAGTGCTGGGATGGGGTCCCAGCTAAATATCCCAGTTCCCTTGGGTCTCAAGATTTCTGTCTCTTTCTCCTCTGTCCTCTGGCAAACTATAACAGGTATTTGGAATTCTATCTCTCAAAACTGTTACTAAACTTTTACTGCAACACTTTAAAAAAAAAAAAAAGAACTCCTCCCAAGGCTAAGCCAACGGCCACATCTCAGTCCTTATCCTTACTCCTCCACGCCTACATCCCCTTCTTTGAACATTCTCTTTCCTGGGCTGCTGGCCACAATACTCTCTGGGCACATGTTTCTACTTCTGCCTAACATTTAAATGCTAGATCTTTCAGGAACCCACCCCAGACCATCTTACTCTCATTCTTCAGCACATGGGAGGTGCTCCAACCCAGGCCCAGTCTCTCCGCCTGCGACAGCCACACCTAGCCCTCACCTCACCTTTTCTCCTGCGCTCCAGAATGATAAGCCTGCCTACAGGACACTCACCCTTGCACATATCCACTGAAGACACACAGGCCAAGGCCTGAGTCAGGACCAATCTCCTGTTGGAACACCCCAGGGGGAGCTGGTGGGTGGGAGGCAGGGGCTTGTGAGGAGCTGCTACGCGGCCATCTCCCACCCGCCTCCCTCTCTCTCCCAGGAGGCTGTCATATGGGTTTCTCACCACTTCTCAGGTTCTGATGAGGCATGTGGGTTTTCTGCCCCACCCTCCCTTGCAGAATGGAGCTACGGCACAGAAAAGCACTTAGCTGTGGTCTAGAATTGACTATTCGGTAACGGGTAGCCACAACTCACGCCGCAGTCCCCTGGCCCCTTTGATTTCAGTGTCGTCTTTCTGGTGTGTGGGACAGGGACCAGATGTAGGTGGCACCACTGGCTGATCCTCCTTCTTTATATAATAAGCTGCCTAAATCCAACAGTGGCTTTTTGCATCTTTACTGGTTCAATCGGTCAGGTGTGGCCCCTACTCACCCCTGGGTCACCTCCTGGCCTCCTCCACCCACCTATCACTCCAGGCCACCCCACCTGCCATCCGTCTCAGCAGCTCCAATCTCTGGCCTATCGTTCTTCTCTCCCCTTCCACTTTCGCCACCCACAACCCATCCCAAATTCCACCGATTCGACCTTCTAAGCGCTTCCAGGTTCCACCTCAACTGCTACTCACTCACTGTTCTGTTCTCGCCCACCGACACCTCTTGGCCAGGTGACTTACTCCACAGTACATAACAGCAACCAGGAGGAGGCTGCTAATGACGCAGATCCAACCAAGCCATCCTAACCTGTCAAATCACACGTACTACCCTTCGTTTTAGGAAAACAGCAACCGTGGCCGAGGCTCAACACAGCAGTAACAGTTAACGGGCATGAGGTTCCGTGCCACACAATCTGAATGCAGACCAAGAACACTTCCCTCAAGACAGATTCACAAAGGGGAACGGTGGTAAACCACCATGTCAGACTCCTGATGGTGGCTATGTCTACACTTTTCACCGTTAAGTTGCTCTCATTCCGTTCTAGGTTTTTCTGCCAGTTCAATTCTACCGTTACAGGAAACTATTCATTACACTGGAATGTGACACGTGATCTGCAAACACAACGAAAGGACTAAATCAGTACTTAGATGCTGTTTCTCACCCAAACGACGGGACCATGACTCCACTACCTGTTCTTTAGCGTGTTTCTGCTGCTCCCTCCTTTTACGTTCCTCTTCATCTACTTTGCTGATGACGATGTATCGTTCCTTCTGAAAGACATAAGCCAGACGTACAACTTTCTGCAAGCAACCGGATGGCAAGCAATTCAGATACTGCTACCATTTGAAGTTATATGTTTTATCACCACACAGCCTTTCATGGGCTAAATACCCTGAAAGCATTTTGAAACGCCGCCGACAACTGAGTTGATGCATTACAAACCAAGATTCTGCCTCTGCGCCGAAATGACATCCTCCTGCAGTTTATTAACTCACCCCCACCGACATCAGAAGTATCAGTAGACTATGAGGGGCGCCTGGGTGGCATAGTCAGTTGAGCGTCCGACTCCTGATCTCGGCCCAGGTCATGATCTCGTAGTTCATGGGTTCAGGCCCCGCATCGGGCTCTGCGCTGATGGTGTGGAGCCTGCTTGGGATTCTGTCTCTCCCTCTCTCTGCCCCTCCCCTACTGTGCTCTCTCTCTCTCTCTCAAAATAAATAAACTTAATTAAAAAAAATTTTTTTTTAAAGAAGTATCAATAGGGGCGCCTGGGTGGCGCAGTCGGTTAAGCGTCCGACTTCAGCCAGGTCACGATCTCGCGGTCCGTGAGTTCGAGCCCCGCATCAGGCTCTGGCTCAGAGCCTGGAGCCTGTTTCCGATTCCGTGTCTCCCTCTCTCTCTGCCCCTCCCCCATTCATGCTCTGTCTCTCTCTGTCCCAAAAATAAATAAACGTTGAAATAAAAATTTAAAAAAAAAAATAAAGAAGTATCAATAGACCATGAGAATAAGACACTTTCCACGACTAACACTAAGAAGTCACACTGCATGTGAACATGAATTTCTTTTTTTTTTTTTTTTTTTTATTTTTTTTTCTTGAACATGAATTTCTAAATAGTCAGTTTTAAAATAAAATTTCTAACACAGGCAGCAACCTCTTTGACCTTGGCTGAAGCAACTTTTTTTTTTTTTAATTTTTTTAATGTTTATTTGTTTTTCGAGACAGAGACTGACAGAGTGTGAGCAGGGGAACGGCAGAGAGAGAGAGAGAGGAAGACACAGAATCGGAAGCAGGCTCCAGGCTCCGAGCTGTCAGCACAGAACCCAATGCGGGACTCAAACCCACGAACCGTGAGATCATGACCTAGGCCAAAGTCAGATGCCCAACCAACTGAGCCACCCAGGCTCCCTGAAGAAGCTTCTTAATAGACACATCATCAGAGGCCAGGGAAACAAAAGCAAAAACGAACTATTGGGACTTGATCAAAATAAAAAACTTCTGCCTGGCGAAAGACACAATCTATAAAACTAAAAGGCAACCAACGGAATGGGAGAAGACACCTGCAAATGACATATGTGATAAAGCGTTAGTATCCAAAATCTATAAAGAATTTATCAAACTCAATACCCAAAAAAAAAATAACTCAGTGACGAAATGGGCAGAAGACACGAATAGACACTTCTCCAAAGACATCCAGATGGCTAACAGACACATGAAAAAATGCTCAACCTCACTCATCATCAGGGATACAAATCAAAACCACACTGAGATACCACCTCACACCTTTCAGAAGAGCTAAAATTAACAACACAAAACCCAGTGTTGGCGCAGAAGTGGAGAAAAGGGAACCCTCTTGCACTGTTAGTGGGAATGCAAACTGGTGCAGCCACTCTGGAGAAGGGTATGGAGTTACTTCTAAAAATAGAACTACCCAACAATCCAGCAATTGCACTATTAGATACCCAAAGGACACAAAAATGCTGATTCGAAGGGGCACAGGCACCCCACTGTTTACAGCAGTGTTATCAACAATAGCCAAACTATGGAGAGAACCCAAACCCAAATATCCATACCGATGAATGGAGAAAGATGTAGTGTGTATAGGCATGTGTGCACGCGCAAGTGTGTGTGTGTGTGTGTGTGTGTGTGAATACACACCGACGGACTATTACTCGGCCATCAAAAAGAATGAAATCTTGCCATTTGCAATGACGTGGATGGAGCTAGAGCGTATTATGCTAAGCTGAATAACTGCATCAGACAAAGATAGATACCATATGATTTCATTCAGATGTGGAATTTAAGAAACAAAACAGATGAACATAGGGGAAGGGGGGAAAAGTTGCGGGGAGAGAGGGAAGCAAATCACAAGAGACTGAACGAAAGAGAACAAACAGGGTTGATTCTGGGAGGTGGGTGGGGGTTGGGCTAGATGAGGGATGGGGACTGAGGGCACCTGTCATGATGAGCGCTGGGTGTTGTATGTAAGTGATAAATCACTGAATCCTACTCCTGAAACCAATATTGCACATATGTTAACTACAATTTAAATTTTTTTTTCAATGAAAAATAAAATGTCTCTATCTCATTTCATTGACATTAGAAACATATCCTGGATTTCCAGGTAACTTGTCAGAAAACTAGTCCCTTCTTTCTCCTATATTCCGTTTTGAATCAAGTAAGCACACCACATTCTATGTCAAAGTTTGAGATTTATCTTCAAGCAAGATTTTTTTTTTAATTTACTTCATCTCTCATTTGACATCTGACTCAAGAGCAACAATAGAGAGTGGAAAAAAAAAAAAGACCAACAACAAAATTCTAAAATTCTAAAATTTTGCTAAAGGAACCCACCCTCAGCCTCCCATTACCCATCACGGTTCCATCAGCGCACCTTGGGAACACATGCCTGAATGTATTCGCAATGCTCATGCTTATGCCCCAGATTCTAGAATTTCATTTCCCGTGCCCACGTAACAGGAAGCCAGTTTTTCATGCAGGCCACTACAGCTTTCTGCCGTAACAAGAACACATACTAACGTACTAACAAAGTAACATGTACATACTTTCAAGTTTACAAATCATGTTGTATCTGTTGACCTGCTTGATCACCACAAAACAGCTGTGATCAAAACAGGCACAGATCACCATCCCCATGCTCATCTCCAGGGTACAAAGGAGGAAGACGAGGCTTAGAGAAGTGAAGTGACTTGCCCAAGGTCACCCAGCTCACAGGAAGCAGAGCCAGGAGTCAATTCTGACTCTCAGCACGTCATTGTATCATTGTATGTGTTTGGCCCTGGACAGTTCTTGGGGTTACCTTTTCAGTTTCTAAAGTCTCAACGTGAATGCCTTTGGGATACCTAAAGAAGAGAGAGACAAGAGGACATCACTAGATGAGCCAATGACAGCTAAAACCCTAGGTGTTTTAAAAAGCAACTTGACAGCTATGTTAAGAAGTTTTATTAAATATAAAATAAATACTACTACAACAAAGACTTTATAGTAAACCTATTCCATAATATTTCAGCTACTGAATGTTTCCCTATGTCTGCTTTAAGAATGCAGGAGTGTAGGGGCGCCTAGGTGGCTCAGCCAGTTGGGTGTCCGACTTGATTTCGATGCAGATCATCATCTCATGGTTGACGTGAGTTCAAGACCCGCGTCAGGCTCTCTGCTGTCAGCACAGAGCCTCCTTTGGATCCTCTGTCTCCCTCTCTCTCTGTCCCTTTCCCACTCGTGCTCTTTCTTTCTCTCTCAAAAATAAACATTAAAAAAAATAAAAACTAAAAAAAAAAAAAAAAAAAAAAAATGCAGAGCGTATCTGATTTCAAATTAACGTTTTAGGACACAGGCATCTTGCTCCCAAATGCAATAACGTTTACTTCCTAAGTGAAATTGTGAAGGTTGTTTTAAATGGTATGGGGCATACACAGAGGTTTGAGAAGAGTAACTCTACTATAGTCTGGCACCAGCGCGTGCATTAGCCAAAGAGAGGGATCTGGAACCCCCATGGAGTCCACTGAAAGGACAACATGACAGGCCAGGAGCCTAGTCAGAGGACAGTGGCCCTTCTCCAGTTTTGTTCAAAGTAAACTCCAGGTACATACATCACTGGTAGATTCTAATGGAAGAACAAGAGGCCCAAATAAAGTCGAATGCAAACTTCCCCCTGCTCGACAACGATATTCAATTTGGGGTTAGAGGTCTGCTCAAAAATACAGTGAAACAAACGGATACAGCGCCGGAGAAATACAGGCACACAATTTTGGATATTATTTCAGGGGGTTCACAGACCGCCTAAAACGTACCCATGGTCTAACCCCTGCCTGAGAAAGAGCATTCATCTGAGTTATTTCCTAGATCTTAAAACCCAATCTTTATCATTTAACCTTCAAAGAACAAAACACTATACATCCGGAACTTAATGAACCTATCGCCAAAGTGACAACTGAAAGGAAATTTAAAACGTTTAAAAGCATCCGCTACGAAATAACAACAAAGAAAATCAGTGGGTATTCAAGGAACTTAAGAAGTAAGGGGAAGTTCAACACAGCACTGCCCAAGAACATGGTATGGTCAGATCACCAAGAATCCCAGAAGTGAAAGGAGAGCTAAGACATAATACTTAGTTTTCAATCCTGGGTCCCTCACAGAGCTCTCACATAGAACATAAACACTTACTTCCAGCTCAAAGTCTGATAAATTAGTTTTCTTTGGAACCTATAAAAACAAAAGAGAAGGTACTGATTGGGGCTCATTAAAAGAAAATCCTAACTGATCAAGCACTGGTTAGGAAAGACATTTAATTTTTCAAAGCGACTCCACGAGAAGCGACAGGTCTCACAGAAACAAAACCCGGCAGGATGTTTGAGTGGCAGGATCTCCTACCATCTGTCCTCATCAGAATGTTCTTTAATATTATTGTATCGCATGGGTCGAAGAGGGAGAAGTTCTTCTCCAACCCCAGTGTTACTGCCTGCGGCTGTACAAGGAGTTTAAAGTAGACACACACACTGAAACACTTTTGTGAAGCTAGGCACAAATTATCTGAGCCACTGACTCTTTGAAACACTGATGTTTTCTACTGCAGAGAGAAATTAAAAGGATAGACATAGCCCGACGGCAAATTCTTTTCTTTGAAGCCTTTGTGTATTAAGCACCCCTCGAGGCTCAAGTAGCTAGCTATGCCACGCTAGAGCATAGCTGGAGCATAACGTAAAGTCAAAGATGCAACAAGGGGTTTCTCCCCTCCAGGACAGGACAAACTGTTCACTCAGTGTCGCAATATACCAGTGTCCCCAATGTGTTAATGCTAAAGTTAGGGCTTACATCTTGGGAACATACCTATAATAAAAAGGCCGTTTATGAATGTGGGTTTAAAAACCCAAAATAGAGCACATGCCAGAAATCATCCACTCTCCAAAAAAAGAACATGTGAAAATATTTAGGGCAACTTACCCAGTACATGGCTCTAAATCCAAGTTCTTGTTTTCTTCACTTTGTAATAAATCTTCAATTTTCTCTCTGAGGAGTTAAAATGAAAACATCGCCATCAGTACCTTTCAGGAATGAAGCGACCAGCCAACAGATTAATCATACTCCAAAGCAATTTAAATATAAGAACCCAGGACAATGTAACTCTACCCAATCAGGTTATAAGTTGTAAGTTATACTTAGAGTTATACCTGGTTACCCTTAAAGAAAAATACTTTATTTGGACGTATTCTTTTCATTGTCGTTATTCATGAGTTCGTGACAACTTCTCAAGGATTCATTGATACAAGGAACTTAAATTTTTACTTTTCTAGGGGAGGAGGGTGGAGGGTTGAGCAAAACGGGTCAAGGGGAGAGGGAGATACAGACCTCCACTTATGGAATGAGTAAGTCGCAGCAATAAAAAGAGAACAAAAAGAATACCATCAATGATGGTATAACAGTGATGTAATGGGACAGATGGTAGCTACACTCGGGGCGAACACAGCATAATATATAAACCCGTCAAATCACTACCTTGTACGCCTGAAACTAACGTTAACAACATGTCAACTATACTCCAATAAAATCAAGTGATTAATTTTTACTTTCCTCGTAAGGCAGTTATACTGAAAACCCAGTGAAACCAGACACTCCTCCAAAGGCATGCGTACTTGTCAGAAACTTCATTCAAAGAAACAAAACGAGGGGCTCTGGATGGCTCAGTCAGTTAAGGATCCGACTCTTGATTCTGGCTCCGGTCACGATCTCACAGTTTGCTATTGGCCCACAGGCTGTCTGGGATTCTTTCTCCCTCTCTCTCTGCCCCTTCCCTAACCAGGTTCTCTGTCTCAAAATAAATAAATAAACTTATTTTTTAATTTTAAAAAATGTGGATATGTTGTAAGTACTTGGATAGGCCTGTTTCATTCCTCTGCCTTCGGGGAAACTGGACAGTGCCTATCTTGATCCATGCCTACTCGATCCAACTGGGAGGTCTGCCCACTTACTGAGATAGTCTCTTCCGGGTGACACGCTACAAGTCTAAGTACAGCACACAGAATTCTATTTTACAATGTGCTGTGATTGTACAAATTCAGACATGACCCAGTGGAATCCTGCCATTCACGATATCACACCCGTGTGTGCAGTGCTCGTGCCGCACAAGCCTGAGATACAGACGTCAGTCCTGCCCCAACATATCTGCGTGATGCGTTCTTCTAGTCCGGGAACTTACACCACTTGGTCAATAAACTTCTTCTGATCCTCAGGAATCGTCACAGGACATTTTGACGCGTTGGGAGATACGTAAGACAGAGTTCCTGCACCATTGGACTGTAGGCGTTTTTCATCATACTGCTCCCTTAACTGTCTTTCTTCTTCCTGATTTAAATAGGGAATTCCTAAGTGTAATTTGAAAAAGAATGCATTAGCAGAGGTAACTAAACATAAAAATTTCAACATAAAAAGTTGGGTGTTTTTTTTTTTTTTTTTTTTTTTTAGCAAACCAGTGAATCTAAAATGTTCAGGCAAGACTTACCATATTTAACTATATCCCAAAAAAATCAACAGAAAAGACAAATGATTTTGACATACACTGGTCTTTGCTTCTACACCATGCATTCTTCTTTCAACAAATGTTTCTTTGGCACTTACACCGGGCCAGGTACTGCAGTGGGCCCAAGGGATCTAACAGGGAACAAAGCAGACACCTTCTGCTCCATAGTGAAGGGAAGGACTTTCGACAGGAGGATCAGAGGCCACTGAGAGCAAAGACCGAAAGGGTGAGAAGGAGTCAGGCCAGCAAGGAGCCAGGAGAAGAGTATTTCAGGCTGGGGAAAAACGATCAACGCCCAGAGGATGGAATGGTGTGGACAGCTCCAGAAACAGCAAGGAAGCTGGCGTGACCGGAACACAGGGAACAGGAGAATGGCACAATGTCAGCATGGAGATGGTGGTGTGAGACTGTGCAGGCCTTTACAGATCGTGATATGAATTTGTTTTATTCAGGGGCACTGGGAGTGCCTGGGTGGCTCAGTCAGTTAAGCGTCAGACTCTGGCTCAGGTTATGATCTCACGGTTTTGTGAGTTTGAGCCCCACACAGGGCTCTGTGCTGACAACTCAGAGCCTGGAGACTGCTTTGGACTCTGTCTCAGTCTCCCTTTCTCCTCCCCTGTTCACTCTCTTTCTCTCTCAAAAATAAATAAACATTAAAAAAAATTAAAGGGGCGCCTGGGTGGCTCAGTCTGTTGAGCGTGTGACTTCGGCTCGAGTCGTGACCTCGTGGTTGGGGAGTCTGAGCCCCGCATCAAGCTCTGTGCTATCAGCTCAGAACCTGGAGCCTGCTTTGGATTCTGTGTCTCCCTCTCTCTCTCTGCCCCTCTCCCACTCACGCTCGGTCTCTCTCTGTCTCTCAAAAATAAATTAAAATGATAAAAAAAAAAAATTTTTTTTTTTATTTTTTAAATTGAAGAAAAAGAACTTGTTTTATTCGAAGAGCAACAGAATGCCATTAGAAGGTTTTAAGCAAGACAATTACATTATCTGTTTGTTTTTTAAAGAGATCATTTCGACTCCCATGAAGATTGAAGTAGAGAAGCCAGTTAAAAGCAATTATCCAGGCAAGAGATAACTGCTTACATCAGAGGTCAGTAACCTTTCTCTTAAAGCGTAAAGTATATGTTTTAGGCTTGTGGGCCACATGGGGAATCTCTGTTGAAACCAATCAACTCTGCTCTTGTAACATGAAAATGGCCACACATGACGGGTAAATGAATGGGCATGGCTTTATTTACAATAGGACTTTATTTGCAAAATGGGCTGTGGGTCTTGGTTTGTGACCCAGCTTAGACTAGAGACAGAGAAGATGAATACAGAGATAGGAGAGATATAACCTGCTGATATACTGGAAGGGAGGGATAAAGGGAAGAGGAGAATCGAAAACGCTACCTTGGTGTTAGGTGTAAGCAGCTGGGAAGACGGCAGGTGTACTTATAGAGGTAGGGAACCCCGGGCAAAGAATAGCTTTGGGGCCCAAGACATGAAAATCAAACCCTACCATCTGAATACATAAATCAGCTAAGGGTGTCTATGAATTAAGGGCTGTGGATATAAGACTAATGCTCAGGAGAAAGGTAATGAGATATAAATTTAGGTATCATCAGAATACGGGTGGCATTAAAAGCCATGGGACAGTAATGAACTTTTTTGATGATAGAATTAGAAAAATCACCATTTATCAGTAATACTAATCATTCCATGCAAGAATCATCGGTGAATGCTAAAACTAATTGACAGAAAAGGCGATCAACATTAATAACACCATCAGTTGCACGACGTTAATGTACTTACTAGCACTGAACTGAATACTTAAAAATGGTTAAGATGGTAAATCCTATGGCATTTTTCCACAATTAAAAAAAAAAAAAAAAGGTAACACCACCAGTGATGAGACTGAGTACTTGAGAAGGACAAGAGGTAGTGCTGTCACAGAAAGAAAGGCTGGAGGTGCGTTCAGTTACTGGTGATGAGACCCACGGTGCTCCCAAGGGCAGAGATGGCTAAGGGGAGCTGGAAGCAAAGACCTCTGAGCAACTGGTCGAGAAACAGACAGGACAGGGCATTTGCTGGTCATCCCTGTGGGTGGTGATGTCGCCCATAATGAGGAGAGAGTTAGGAATGGAGAGAAGACAGAAAGCCGAAGCCAAGGCTGTCGTGAATGCCACACCCATGAAATCAGCAAAAAGAGGGGCCGTAGAGCCCGTGACACATCCCGTGGCTCCTGGGAAGAGGGAATCCACGTGGCTGTCACATGGCATGGTAGAACAAGGACACCCACCGATGCCTGCCTGGAGAGAGAGAGAGAGAGAGAGAGAGAGAGAGAGAGAGAGAGAGAGAGAGAGGTAAAACCACCTATGCTCCAGAGGGTGCAGGGGAAGTGAAGCAAGAGTCAGCTGATTCCCTTTCACGCAAGGAAGTGAAAGGCACTTCTGAGAAGACGGCCAGAAGAAAAGGGTCTGGATTTGCAGAGCCCGAGTGCAAAAAACTGGTAAGGAAGAGAAGGGACGGTCGAGAACAGATTGAGAGAGTATCAGCCACAGTGTGGGGCTAAGAGTCTGGCAATGACAGATGTCCTGGGAGTCCCGATTCAGTTGTGACGAAAATACTCCGAGGTCTGACTATAAAACAAGGAGAATGAGGCACACATTCCAACTTGGCTGTTTCTCTCCTTTTATGAAAATAAAACCATCAGGCTGGAAATTATACATCCACAGGAGACTGGTTAAAGCAGTTCCTTCAACAGATTTTTGCACTTATTCCAATAGAGCGCTCTAACTACATTTGGAACTTGTATTTGATAACAGCTTTCAGAGTCAAGTTTGAGCCAAAGGGAAAAAAATTTTTAGAATACCCAAACTGTGCTGCCCAGCTGGTTCACTCACTGCATTAAGCGTTTTGGGCTCCAAAATCTTTTTTTTTTTTTTTTTTTTCCAAAAAGTCAAAAACATTGGGGTGTCTGGGTGGTTCAGTCAGTTAAGCATCCAACATCGGCTCAGGTCATGATCTCCTGGTTTATGAGTTCGAGCCCCAAGTTGGGCTCTGTGCTGACAAGTCAGAGCCTGAAGCCTGCTTCAAGTATGTGTCTCCCTCTCTTTCTGCTCCTCCCCCGCTCATGCTCTCTCTCTCTCTCAAAATTAAATACACATTTTAAAAAATCGATAAAAGTTAAGGGGCACCTAGGTGGCTAAATCAGTTAAGCATCCGACTGCGGCTCAGGTCATGATCTCACTGTTGGTGAGTTCAAGCCCCGCCTTGGGCTCTCTGTTGTCAGTGCAGAGCCCGCTTCAGATCCCCTGTCCCCTCTCTCTGCCCTTGCCCCACTCATGCTCACTCTCTCTGTCTCAAAAATAAACAAAAAAAAAAAAAAAAGTGAAGGTGCAGCACCACTGAGTCAACTAAAAAACACTATGGTGTGGGTTCTGAAGGGCTCACAAGGAGATCCTGGTGAGGGGAAGATAAGTTTTTGAATATGTGTTCCAACACTTGTATTACAAAAAATCTCCCTCCTTAACTCACTCAATAATTGGGCGTTCACTATGGAAAAAAATACAATTTATGAGATTAGGTAAAAGTTACTGACCTTACAGCAGCAGGTGCTGAAAACTGCTGGGAAAACCAGAGGCTTTCCTAAACACTTTTCAGGAACAAAAGGAAGGGAAAAACTCCGGTCGGGACTTTCACGGCCAATATTCACTCATCGAGTATTAGGGTCACCTCCCTGACACAGAAGACGACTTGGGCTATGCCCTGGGAACATGAAATGTATAAGACGCAGTCCCTTTCCTAAGCACGTTCGCCCATCTGTCACACGACACGGTGAGCTGTCATGACTGCGCTGTGTGTGAGGAACTAAGCAACTCTCTCTGAATAATAAACAAGCATCACTTGGAAGAGGGAGTTTTTCATTACAGCATTTACTAGAACGCAGGTCCTTTCTTAAGTCCTCTAACACCTGTCTCACTGGAAGAAAATGGGGGAAACTGTGCTCTCCACAGAGGGTCTGTTAGGCCACTTGAGTCACAACACCAGCAGGAGAATAAATTCCACTCAATCAAATTGGGAATCGGGCACTGGGGTGTCTCGGTTGCTGGGGCGTCTGACTTAGGCTCAGGTAATGATCTCGTGGTTCATGGGTTCAAGCCCTGCATCAGGCTCCAGGCTGCCAGGGCAGAGCCTGCTTGGGATTCTCTCTCTCCCTGTCTGTCTCTCCCCTGCTCACTCTCTCTGTCTCTCAAAAAAATAAACAGGGGTGCCTGGGTGGCTCAGTCAGTTAAGAATCCGACTTTGGCTCAGGTCATGATCTCACGGTTCGTGAGTTCGAGCCCCGCGTCGGGCTCTGTGCTGACAGCTCACGAGCCTGGAGCCTGCTTCCGATTCTGTGCTTCCCTCTGTCTCTGCCTCCACCCCACACTTGCACTCGGTCTCTCTCTCTCTCTCTCTCTCTCTCAAAAATAAACTTTAAAAATAAAAAAATAAACTAAAAAAAATTTTTTTTAAATAAAATAAAATGAGGAGTTGGCACGGCCTCATTAGGGCAAAATGAAGTACTGTCTACTCTCCCCGTTCGTGCCTGACGAGGCTAAAGGTTTTCAAAGGCACGATAAAAGAGTTTTCTACAACTCTAAGGCTACACATGGTATGGCAGGACCCTGAGATTCTGTCTCAGACAGCAGGCACAGAAAGGTCATTCTCAATCAAACCCAAATTTACAAGCACTAAGGAGAGGTCAGATGTAATCTTACCATTGCGAAAAACTTTATTAAAATCAAATCCTTGGCTTGCTAGAAAGTCAATGCTTGAGCTCTGAAACAAGAGTGAACAGAACATACATTTTGGTGATGTTGGTGGCAGATACGTGAACAG
Source organism: Leopardus geoffroyi (assembly GCF_018350155.1). Taxonomy (NCBI): domain Eukaryota; kingdom Metazoa; phylum Chordata; class Mammalia; order Carnivora; family Felidae; genus Leopardus; species Leopardus geoffroyi. The sequence goes on along the minus strand of NC_059340.1, from coordinate 29,737,008 downwards.
ACACAGACAGATAACTCAGACAAGTAAACAAAGGCAGCCAGGCAACGAAGGAGCCGGTCAAAGGTCAGAAAATTAAGATTTCTACTCCAAGGCTGCCATATAATCCATTCACTTAAACTAGGTGGGCTGTTCTCCTTTATGGCTTACAAACAATATCCTTTGTTTCACAATATTTAAGAAAAATATACTGGGTAAACATCACAGCCTTCCAAGAAGCGGAAAACTCCTGATCGCTGTACTGAGTAGGAAACTATAAAAAGAAAAAAAATGTATTGATATTATCTGACCCACCCCCCCCCCACACTCAGTTCAAGTTTAAAGTAGCTCACATGTAGAAATCCTAACACATCAATATCCACCTCAAGGTAGATTCTAATAACTTATTCTTCACACTTGAGATTAAAATAGAGAAAAGTTCTTGGTAACGACCTATTAAACCAACACATCTCAAATATGCAGTGAGCAACAATACAGAAGTAAATTTCAGTGAAAATATTAAAGATACTACCACACATGGTACACAAGAATGGCAAACACCACAAAGCTCTGGACTCGATCTAACGGAAGAGCCACAAAAAGGACCGCAGCTACTCTAATATCTCATCAGAACACGAGAGGGCGACACGCCTGGGCCATTTTAATCTGGTTCCTCACAGAACTACCTTTCCTGACCTGTACTGTGACAGGACACCATCAGCCCAGATGAGGGACACTGTGTCGGCCCCATTACACTCGTGACGGTGTTCACGCTAAGCTACAGCTGAAGACAAGGGTTTCTACATACGTGATTTCCATACGATAATGAAAGGCACACGTCCTGAGGTCTCTAGCCTGAGCAAAGCTCTACTTCCGAGCCCTGGTTTGTGCTGATCCTGTGGACCACAGAAGCGACTGTGTGTTTCCCCTGTCTTAGCTGCTAGGAAGCGCAGAGACTTTCTTTAGCACAAATTTCTGTGTTCTATTCATACTGTAGGAATCCTGTCTTCATTTTTTATTTCTTCCAATTTTTCCTTGACTCATTTTGTAAGCCTTATGCTAAGAAGTAAACACTGTATTTATCTTTATCAACAACAGATTCTTCTTAAAAAGTGATGAGATGTAAATGGCAATCTTAACCCCCTACCATACACACACACACACATAAATGTGCACACACACAAACATACGCAAACACACACACACACACACACACACACACGCACACACACTTGGGTACATGCACGTTATTTTCACCATCTCAGCTTCTCTGTGGTTTAGAACAAGCAACTTTTCCCTCCACATCTTCTCTTTTTATCTTGTTCTGAACCAAGATCCAATGTCTTCTGGCTTGGGCCACAAGCCTCCTTTCTGTCTACCATGCCTCAGTATTTGCAGTTCTGCCCACAAAACATTCCCCCACTAACAGAGGAGCTGAAAGATGGATTACGGAAAGGCATTTCTGTCCTCCTTTCACTAGACTCCAAAACACCCTAACCTCCTTTCCTTTAAATATCCAGTCAGGGGCGCCTGGGTGGCTCAGTCACTGAACATCCGACTCTTGATCTCAGCTCAGGTCATGATCCCCTTGTTGTTGGGGTCTCTCCTGCATGGGGCTCCGTGATGTGAGCACAGCCTACTTGGGATTCCTTCTCTCTCCCTCTCTCTCTCTGCCCCTCCCCCGTTCCCACGTGGTACGAATGCTCACTTCCTCTCTCACAATAACTAAGTAAACTTTAAAAAAAAATAAATAAAATAAATATCCAGTTAAAACTGCTTCTCTTTTCCGGGGCACCTGGGTGGCTCAGTTGGTTAAGCACCCAACTTCTGCTCGGTCATGATTTCACAGTTTATGAGTTCGAGCCCTGCGTTGGGCTCTGTGCTGACAGTCTGGAGTCTGGAGCCTGCTTCAGATTCTGTGTCTCCCTCTCTCTCTGCCCCTCCCCTACTTGTGCTCTGTCTCTGTCTCTCGAAAATAAATAAATGTAAAACAAAAATTTCATCTATCCCTTTTTGAAGCTCTGTATTTTCCACTCAAATACCACCTTTCAGGTTACACAAGAGAAATGTACTTAATGCCACTGAACTTAGAATTACTTAAAATGGTGAATTTTATGTTACGTATTTCTTACCATAATTAAAAAAAAAAATCCATTGAACCTACACAATATACTTGTGCTTAGTATCCACTAATTTTGATTTATCCTAAATGTATCATTTTCAGGATTCAAAAAATAAGCACAGTTATTTGGGATGACAATCTCAAGCCTCCATCAAAATTTTCAATGCATATGCCTTATGATTCAGCAATTTCCCTTCTAATTAATCTATCCTATAAAAATATTCCTACATACAGGAGGCACCTGGCTGGCTCAGTCAGTGGAGCACGCGTGCGACTCCTGATCTCGGGGTCATGAGTTTGAGCCCCTCATTAGATGTAGAGCTTACTTAAAAAAGGAGGGGGGGGGGACCTGAGTGGCTCAGTCTGTTAAGCGTCCGACTTCAGCTAAGGTCATGATCTTGCAGTTCGTGGGTTCGAGTCCCACGTCTGGCTCTGTGCTGACAGCTCAGAGCCTCCTTCAGATTCTGTGTCTCCCTCTCTCTCTGCCTCTCCCCTGCTCGTGCTCTCTGTTTCAAAAATAAATAAACATTTGGGGCGCCTGGGTGGCGCAGTCGGTTAAGCATCCGACTTCAGCCAGGTCACGATCTCACGGTCCGTGAGTTTGAGCCCCGCGTCAGGCTCTGGGCTGATGGCTCAGAGCCTGGAGCCTGTTTCCGATTCTGTGTCTCCCTCTCTCTCTGCCCCTCCCCCGTTCATGCTTTGTCTCTCTCTGTCCCAAAAATAAAAAATAAACGTTGAAAAAAAAAATTTTTTTCAAAAATAAATAAACATTAAAAAAAATTTTTTTTTAATTCCTACATATACACAAAGATACACTGCACATGAATGTTGACTCTAACATTATTTAAAATAGAGAACCTTTGGAAACTTTTAAATTCAAATTAAATAAATTACCCACATCCACGCTGTGAAATATGTACAAACTGTGTTCAGTGGAAAATGCAAGTTATTTAAAGTATGAGTATCAGATTTCTGTGTATATTAAAGAAAAGAACTAAAGTTACATACATGTGTGTAGACACACAGATACAGATGGTCCCTGACTTAACAATGGTTCAACTCAGGATTTTTCCACCTCATGGTGGTGCATTCAGTAGAAACTATACTTTGAGTTTTGAATTTGGACCTTTCCAGACTAGTGATACACAGTACAAGACTCTCTCACGATGCTGGACAGCGGCACCAGCCGCAGCTCTCGGTCAGCCATGCAAACACCAGCACTTACAACCATTCTGTGTTTCACTTTCTTTTTTTAATGTTTATTTATTTTTATCTTGAGAGAAGAGACAGAGTACAAGCAGGGAAGGGGCAGTGGGAGAGGGAGAGAGAATCTGCACTGTTAGTGCAGAACCCGATACGGGGCTCAATCTCACAAAACCATGAGATCATGGGGGTCGATAAAGCGTCTTGACGTCGGCTCAGGTCATGATCTCGCAGTTTGTGGGTTCGAGCCCTGCATCGGGCTCTGTGCAGACAGCTCAGAGCCTGGAGCCTGCTTCGGATTCTGTGTCTCCCTCTCTCTCTGCCCCTCCCCTGCTTGCTCTCTGTCTCTCTCTTTCTCTCTCAAAAATAAATAAATATAAAAATTTTTTTTTAAAAAGTCACTCTTGGAAAGCTCTTATCACTGTTAAAGCAGATAGAGTTTGGAAACAAAGCAACTGAAGGTGCTCCTTGCAAAATAAGCGTCTGTACACACAGGGAGATGCTCACACACTGGGCAGGATATGGAAGAACGGGCAGACTGAGAACCACACACACTCCCAGGGAAGGTACCCATCCTGTGGGATGGCAGGTATTTACGTTATTTCAAAAATTTTTTGAGTACCGCTGATATATAATATCACACTAGTTTCGGATGTACAACATAGCGATTCACTATCTCTGTATGTATGTCATGCTGTGCTCACAAGGGTAGCTACCACGTGTCACCCTCCAAAAGTATTACAACATCACTGACTGTGTTCCCTATGCTGTACCTTTTGTTGCCATGACTTGCTCATTCCATGACCAGAAGCCTGTACCTTCCACTCCCCTTCACCCACTTTGCCCATCCACCTACCTCCTTCCCCTCTGGCAACCATCTATATTTAGGCATTCACATTGTTTTCATCTCTTTCTCTCCATTTTTCTAGCTGAACATCAAATGTTGAATTCACTGACAATAATACGTGAACGACTGTGACATATGAAAACACTCCTCCTGACTCTAGAGTAAGAAACGAGTTTCTTTTTTTAATACCCTCTTCTACGTGCCACCTCCTTCCCCATCTCACTCCTTTTTTCTAGCTTTTACATACATGTATACATACACAGAACTTCTTCCACTTACGATGGTGCATGCCCCAATAAACCCACTCTAAGTCGAAAATAGTGTTAAGTTGAAACTGCTTTTAGTATACCTGACCCACTGAACATCGCAGCTTAGCCTAGCCTATCTTACGCGTGCTCAGAACACTTACGTCAGCTTGCTATCGGGCAAAATCATTTAACACAAAGCATTTTATAATATGGCATTAAGTATGTCATGTAATTTATTGAATACCATATTGAAAGTGAAACATGGGGGTGCCTGGGTGTCTCAGTGGATTGAACGTCTGACTCTTGATTTTGGCTCTCAGGTCATGATCTCATATTTTGTTTTGTTTTTAATTTTTAAATTTGTTTTAGTGTTTTGTTTATTTTTGAGAGGGAAAGAGAGACAGAGAGACAGAGTGTGAGCAGGGAAGGGGCAAAGAGAGCGGGAGACCCAGAATCCAAAGCAGGCTCCAGGCTCTGAGCTGTCAGTGCAGAGCCTGACGCTGGGCTCGAACTCGTGAACCCAGCTGCCCTCCAAGAGTGGTTTTTGACCAGACACAATTTTCACCCTGCTCTGTGAGTCAAGAAGCTAACTTCCTTGTAAGACGCAAGTGCTGCAGTCTTAGAATTTTAAACAAAACAGGGGCTCCTGGGTGGTTCGGTCGGTTAAGCATCCAACTTTAGCTCAGGTCATGATCTTGCAGTTCGTGAGTTCAAGTCCTGTGTAGGGCTCTGTGCTCACAGCTCAGAGCCTGGAGCCTGCTTCCCATTCTGTGTGTGTGTCTCTCTCTCTGCCCCTCCCCTGCTCACTCTCTCTCTCTCTCAAAAATAAACATTAAAAAAAAATTCTTTTAAAGAATTTTAAACAAAACAGAAACCACCCTAGATTGAGAACCAAAAAAAAGAAAATTCAAAAATATTATTGTTCACTTAAAAATTTTTTTAATGTTTGTTTTTGTTTTGTTTTTATAAATTTTTTTTTATAACATTTATTTATTTTTGAGACAGAGAGAGACAGAGCATGAACGGGGGAGGGTCAGAGAGAGGGAGACACAGAATCTGAAACAGGCTCCAGGCTCTGAGCTGTCAGCACAGAGCCTGACGCGGGGCTTGAACTCACAGCCCTCACAGACCGCGAGATCATGACCTGAGCTGAAGTCGGCCGCTTAACCAACTGAGCCACCCAGGTGCCCCTTAATGTTTGTTTATTTTTGAGAGAGAGAGAGAGAGAGAGAGAGAGAATGAGCAGGGGAGGGGCAGACAGAGAGAGGGAGACACAGAATCTGAAACAGGCTCCAGGCTCCGAGCTGTGAGCACAGAGCCCCACACAGGGCTCGAACCCACGAACCATGAGATCATGACTTGAGCCGAAGTCGGACACTTAACTGACTGAGCCACCCAGACGCCCCAAAAATACTATCATTCACTCCAGCCAAACAATTAACAAGTTCATACTGAGTGTAAATCTTTTCTCTGCCTTTGCTTTTTCAGACTAAAACACTGTTAACATGCTTATCCCATTGTCCATTTTAGACAGGGGTCTCTAGCCTGTTCAAATCTATCGTATTTTTTTAGGGAGTGGCTAGCAACTAGATTGCATTAAATATTCCAGGTGTAGCCACAGAATAGCTTTGTACAACAGGTAGATTCTTCTGATCCACTTCTAGTGGGTCTCCTAGAATAACTGTACTTGTGGTGGCATTTTAGAACAAAGCATCATCCAAAGGTGTCTCATGGCCAATGTCCACTTTTGCCTGACTGACTCCCGGCTAAAGCCATAGAACCCACTTACATTTCTGTCTTCTCCTGGTACCGCTGGAAAACTTTAGAATCTATAAATACTGTCTCATTAGTATCCCCTACTAAGGGAATTGTTAAGTAGTTATCAACCAATTGCTGAATAAAGGCCTACTTGGTAATTTGAGAAGCCAGGTTACAAGACCAAAACTGCCTTCACCTTTTCTCTTCAGCCCCAGACATATGAATAACTCATTATTTCACTTGTTTCTCTCTTGCCATAGTACACAAAGAATCTGGTACGGCTCAGTCACTCAGAAGCCTACCCCCCAGGCTTTCCCAGCTGTGTTCCTACTTACGTGGAGGAGAAGGGAAGGATGGCAAGACTCAATGAACTAATGATGCCACCCGGAGAGAAGCGAGGACACAAGATTGGAAGGGAAAACAAGATCGACCCTCAGCCCTAATCACATTTCCATATACTACACAGCTTTTTTACACCCTCCTTATCACTATCACAGATTATTAAGAATACAGGAAGAGGAGGGGCGCCTGGGTGGCGCAGTCGGTTAAGCGTCCGACTTCAGCCAGGTCACGATCTCGCGGTCCGTGAGTTCAAGCCCCGCGTCAGGCTCTGGGCTGATGGCTCAGAGCCTGGAGCCTGTTTCCGATTCTTTGTCTGCCTCTCTCTCTGCCCCTCCCCCGTTCATGCTCTGTCTCTCTCTGTCCCAAAAATAAAATAAACGTTGAAAAAAAAATTAAAAAAAAAATTTATAAAAAAAAAAAAAAAGAATACAGGAAGAGGAAACTGATATTTAGTGTCAAACAGATGGGTTCCAATTCTAAAGGTGATGTTCTAAAGGGAAACCTCCCTGTATCCTTACCTTGGCTCAGAAAGTATGCCCTCTCCTCCTCAGGGGCAAACCGTGGACTCTTTTTCCTAACTGGGAAACTTGGGAAAAAGAAATAAGCATATGTATGCAGTGTAGCCCCTTCTGGGTTCTCTCTTTTTATTTATTATTTTTTTAATACAATTTATTATCAAACTGGCTTACATACAACACCCAGTGCTCATCCCAATTGGGTTCTCTCTTTTTAAACGAGATACACACATACTTATTCCTCTGGAAAATAAAGCTCCACCCTTAGAGATGGAAACAAAGATAAAGGGGTGGGAAGAAGCCTGAAGGACCAGATCTATGGGTTCAAATCAGGGGCCAGACATTAAAAGTCCCCAACAAAGCCATGTTCCCAAAGTCAGCTTTGCTCACAATACACCTCGTGTTCTGGTTTCCATCTGCCTGTTTCTTGCTCTTATCCCTTGATTCTGAAGCAAAGAGGAAGACAGCAGTGTTGTTCATTCACAACCCTAAAACTACAAGTCAGAGAGGCGGAATGGCTTGCCGAAAGCCCAAAGGTAGTAGTAGAACCGAATTTTAAAAAAGAATTCTGGGGCGCCTGGGTGGCGCAGTGGGTTAAGCGTCCGACTTCAGCCAGGTCACGATCTCACGGTCCGTGAGTTCGAGCCCCGCGTCAGGCTCTGGGCTGATGGCTCAGAGCCTGGAGCCTGTTTCCGATTCTGTGTCTCCCTCTCTCTCTGCCCCTCCCCCGTTCATGCTCTGTCTCTCTCTGTCCCAAAAATAAATAAACGTTGGAAAAAAAAAAAATTTAAAAAAAAAAAAAAAAAAAAAAAAAGAATTCTGATTCCACGTTACTGCCTCATCAACAATTCATAACAGAAGAAAATCAATTCTGCTACCAACCTGACAAACAAACTTGACATCTGGCGAGGATCTATTGAAGGGTTTCGGGAAAACATAGAAGTTAAATGACTTCGTTATATACCTGGGGGAAATAAGATAAAAGGGGACTTAGTGGGCTACATTATAGCACGAGAAAAGAAATCCACTGCTTGTTAAAACAACCTACTTTGAATCTGTGTAGTCATACTTAAAAGTGCAAAGGCCAAACTGAAACAGCAAAAAGTCCATGGAATGCTGGAAAAGAGAAACAAAACACCTGTCAAATCAGTGCTGTATATTCAATGTGACAAGAGTACACTCAGTCAGGTGGGGTTTCTAACTACTCAATTGGACTTTTAGCAGAATACTTCCGATTACAACAGGCTACACCTTTTGTGTCAGAAGCGTTAAGTTATAAAGGCTTCTTAATATTTTTCCTGATTAACCACCTATCCACCAACCAGAGCATCACAGTAGGCCGATCTGCAAATGATTACTATCACCCCATCATATTTCCTATCAATCAAATTAACAATGGAAATACTAAACCTTCCCCAAATGTTTTCCAGCAAACAATTATTTTTGCTGTTGTTTTTTAACATCACTAAAATATCATATCACAGCTGGGGTAGAGAAGTTAACGTGCAAGTTTATGACAACGTTTCTTTACGATTCAACATAAGGAAGACCAACGTGGGGGGAGAAAAGATTTTCACTTACTTTTTTAAGCTTCTGATACCTTTCTTCTGGAGTGTCAAAACCATTTGTTAATGCAGTGACTGAAGGTCCATCACTGATTCCTAATTTTAATAAATAAAAAATTTAAACACAATATAAAAAGGTCAACTATTCAAAGGCTGTGTAATTTTATTTTCTTATGAATTAAGATTACTTGAAAGCACTCCTTACTTTACTTTTTCAAAATTAGTATTAATTTCACTGGCCACCAAGCTGAACTCTGTAATAACGAATTCAGAGATGTAAATGCTTCAATTTAGACCCAGTTCCAGGGTCTAAAATAGGTTTCAAAACACAGTAATGACTTAAGAAAGCAATCTCTATAATTAATTAAGTTTTCTGCTTTCAAAAGGATTAAAGCATAATCAGACATCAAGGAATCATGACGTATATTATTGCTAGAGTACAAGTCTTGGTTAACAGTTTGGAGAAAGATCTATACACGACAAAGGAATTTTGAAGGTCAAAGAGAAAACTTATTTCTGGTGAAAACGCAGCTTCTCAGTGAACTGACTCCAGCTAAACGCTTCATGCTTAAAGGTAAGGAACATATTTCCTGTAGAAAGGTCTGAAGTGTTTTTAACATATAAAATCTGCTAGCAAAAGTGGCTATCTATAGCAGTTGTTCACATTGACTTCAAAAACTCAGAAATTAGTCTTTCATCCAAAGGGGGAGAAAAAAACTTTGCACCTGTAAGTGTTGGTAAAGCATTACACACACATATACACCCATGCGGAGGTAGGCAATGAACACTTCCATTAATGCATAAAGGAAAACCTTCATTACCTCCAAGAGCCTGACGCTAAAGTCAGTCATAAAGGAAAAATATCGGATGATTCCACTTACAGGAAGTGCCTAGAACAGTCAAATTCATAGAAGACAGAAATAATGGCTGCCAGAGGCAGTGGGGAGGGAAAAATGGAGTTACTGTCCAATTAGCAGAATACCAGTTTGATAAAATGGAAAAGTTTTGGAGATGGGTGCAAGACAATGTGAATGTGCTTAATGCCACTGAACTGTAAAACCACTTAAAGATGGTTAAAATAGTAAGATTTTAGGGGAACCTGGCTGGCTCACTTGGTGGAGCCTGTGACTATCTCCGGGGTTGTAAGTTCGAGTCTCACCCTGAGTACAGAGATTACTTAAAAAATAATAAAATCTTTAGAAAAAATAAAACAGTAAATTTTAGTGATGTATATTTTATCATACGCACAAAAAAGCCTGACCTTTACCCTACCACGTGCATGTCAGTTTTAAGCTGCACCAAAACCATAATCTCTATCTGTAACCCTCACAAACCCAGTGCACGTCTCCCATGCCACTGAAACGCTTAAGAGAAATCGTTGAGACTCGTATAACCAACGCCCAAGGCCACAAACAGGAGGGGCCGGCAGGTAGCAGTGGGGGGGGGGGGGGGAGGGGGTCGGGGAGTCAGAGGGTCACGAGGAGCCTTGGCTATGCATCGCTAGCCCCCAGCTTGCAAGCGAGGGATACCTGAAAACTCCCCATCGATGGCGAAGAAGTCGGCCTCCTCTATGGCCTGGTACACTTTTTGAAGATTACTCTTAAAATCTGCGGAGAAACCGAGAAGAGGCTCAGAACCGGTGGCCGGGCTTCCTGCCCAAGAGCTCCTAATGGGAAAGGGAAGGGCTGGGAAGATCCTGAGGCCTCAGGCGGGAGGAGGACAAGTCCTAGAGGGATAAACAAGACAGAGTATCAAGTCCCCGAGGGGTGCATGGTGGGAGGGATCAAGTCCCCAGTGGGTGCGCGGGCCGGAGGAAGACCAGCCCCGAGGGTGCACGGGCCACAGAGGCACACAGCCCTGGGGGACGCCCGGGCAGGACAAGGCAGGACAAGGCAGGGACAAGACCCCCTAAAGCTCACAGACTTCAGGGGAGGCAAACCCCTGAGGGGATGCTTCAGCCCCAGGCCCCGCCAAGCACACCGGCGCTGGTCTGGGCCTAGCAGGCCGGGTGAGGGGGCCTTGAGTCTCGGGGTGATGCACGGCGCGACACGCACTGCTCCTGATTATCTCCATTCTGCAGAGTGGCCGGAACCCCGGCCCCGCCTGGGCCCGCCTCGGCCGTTCTACACGAAAAGTTCCGCTGGGACCGCAGCAGCAGCGAAGGCAGAAGCGGCGGAGACCGCGGCGGCGACTTCCGGAAACAGCGCGCGCCGGCGCGCGTCACGTGTGTCTGCGTCAGCGGCGGGGGCGGGGCCAGCCTGGGCTCTTTTCACTACTTCAGGGCTGGAGAAGGGGCGTGGCTATGGAAATCGCCAAGACGTGGGCTAACTTGCGAGGCCAGACGTGGGACAGCAAGTTCAGATTAAGAAATAATCATGTCTTGACGCCCAATTGGTGAACAAATATTTCCTGGCGATATTATGCGCCAGGCGCTCTCAAACGGGTGGGGATACAGTGTTGAACAGAGGAGACAAAATCTTTGCCCCTTTGGAGCTTAACTTGGGGGAAAAGGGGGAAAGTCAGGCAGGTATCAAACTTGCCACTTGGAAACACAATCAGCGCTATGAAGAGGGAGAGCCCGGTGCTGCAATAAAAATAATGGGGGGGGGGGGATAACTGGAGGGAGGGTTACCTAAGAGAGGTGAAGAGAATACAAAGCTGAGACCTACTGCACTAGCCACTGGGACTGGAGAACAAAATAGATGAAGTCTTGGTTTGGTTGGTTTGGAGTATACTCTGGATCCCCAGAGCCTACAACGGTGTCGATACACAGTAGATGCTCGATAAACATAGCTAAGTGAATGAATTCACTTTCATCTTTCACAAAAGCCGACTATGTAGTTGGTTAGAAGACCAGCTTTCAAAGGCTACCTTTGCCATTAATTAGGTTCGGAACGTATTCATCATTCCTAAACCTCGATCTTCTCATCCACTAAATAGGGTTGAGGATAGGTGATGATGTCTGTGAAGTGTAGAGTGCTGCGTCAATGTAAGACAGGATTAGAGTTGTGCCTTGCCACAATTCCCTTGCGTTCACACCTTACTTTGACATTTATTGAGTACAAAATCCGTTCTGTTTTTTGAAAAAAAAAAAAAAAAAAAAGATGACCATTTCTCCACCAAAATGCAGTATTAAATATTCTAAAGAACACATAAGAGTCTGGCCATATTTTCCCCCACCAATTCCCTCAACAAATTCATTTCCCTTGCCTCATTCAGTGGAAATTTACATATAGGTAATTATGTCAACTATCTTAATGTGAACAGCAGAGAGTAAATGTGAATTCTAGAGTTCAGGGAAATGGGAAGGAGAAAAATATGATAAGTAGTCGAACCTCAGGCTTGAAATATTTCTCTGCTTTTTTTTTTGTTTCGGCTCAAAAAGTGCAATACAGGGGGTGCCTGGGTGGTTCAGTCAGCTAAGTGTCAGACTCTTGATCTCAGCTCAGGTCTTCATCTCACGGTCATGAGCTCAAGCCCTGCTTTAGGCTCCACACTGGGTGTGAAGTCTACTTAAAAAAAAGAAAAAAAGTCAAATACAGAAAGTACTAAACATATATGGCACTTAAATTTAAATTTTAAGAAATTTAAATAATTTTAAATAAGCAATTTTAAGTAATTTAAATAAAATTTAAGTAATTTAAATAAATAAATATCAAAACTTGCTACAAAGCTACAGTAGTCAGAACAGTGTGGTATTGGCATAAAGAAAAACCTAGAAACCAATGAAATAGAGACCCTCCCCCAAATAAACCCTTGCATTTAAGGACATATGATTTACAAGTGTGCTGAAATCACTCGGTGGGAAAAGAACAGTCTTGCCAGTAATAGTGTTGGGAACACTGGATGTCCACATGGGAGAGAATGAAGTTGGATCCTTACTTTATACCAAATAAAATTTATATATAAAATAAAAATTAACTCAAAATATGGGCACCTGGGTGGCTCAGTTGGTTAGGTGTCTGACTTGATTTCAGCTCAGGTCATGATCTCAAGGTTTGTGGGACTGAGCCCCACATTGGGCTCTGCACTGAGAGAGGGGAGCCTGCTTGGGTCTCTCTCCCTCTCTCTCTGCCCCTCCCCTGCTCACACATGCTCGCTCTCTCTCTAAAGAAATAAATAAACATTTTAAAAAATTAACTCAAAATAGATGAAACACCTAAATGTAAGAGGTGAAACTATAAGACTCTTAGAAGAAAACATAAAGCAAAAGCCTCCTCACATTGTATTCGGCAATGATTTTATTATTTAAATATGATACCCAAAGCACAGGCAGCAAAAGAATAGATGAATCAGACATCAAAATTTATGACACTTGTGCAGGAAAGGATACTATCATCAAAGTGAAAACGCAACCCATGTAACGGGAGAAAATATTTGCAAACTGTATATCTGATAAGGGACTAATATCCACAATACATAAAGGACTCCTACAATTCAATGACAAAAAGGAACCTGATTAAAAAATAGTCAAAGGTCTTCAATAAACATTTCCCCAAAGATGTACAAATCACCAGTAAGCACATGAAAAGATGTTCAGCATCACTAACACAAATCAAAACAGTAATGAGATATCCTTTCCCATCCCCTCCCCTTTTTTTGACGCAAAAAAAGCGTGGTTCTATTAAAGCACTGGGACAGGACCTGTGGGCAGAAAGAGCTAGCTTTCTTTTTTTCCAATCCTTTCACATCCCTTCACTGAGAAACTGAAACCCTTGTGTGCTGTTGGTGGCAAGCTAAAATGGTGTGGCCGCTGTGGAAAACAGTATGGAGATTTTGAAAAATTTTTTACATAGAATTATCATGTAATGCGGCAATTCCACTTTTGCGCATGCACCTAAGAATATTCAAAGCAGAGGCTTGAATAGGTATTTGCACATACATGTTCTTAGTAGCACTATTCACAATAGCCGAAGGGTGGAAACAACCCAGTGTCCGTTAACAGATAAACAAAAAGTTGTATATACTTAGAATGGAATGTTATCAAGCCTTACAAAGGAAGGACATTCTGACACGTTACAAGGTAGATAAACCTTAAGGATATTATGCTAAGTGAAATAAACCAGTCACAAAAAGGCAAATACAGTATGATGCCACTCACGTGAAGTACCTAGCGAAGTCACATTGACAAGACATAAGGTCGAAAGGTGGTTCCCAGAGGCTGGAGAGAAAGTGCGGGTTGGAAATGTTTAATGAGCATGGATTTCCAGTTTGCTAACGTGAAAAAGTCCTGGAGATGGATGCTGATGATAGATGTACAACTACGTGAAAGTACTGAATGCCACTAAACTGTACACTTAAAAATGGTTAAAATGGTAAATTTTATGTCGTATCACACACACATACACACTGACACTGACACAAACTACCCTCCAGAAAATGAGTTCACACACTGCCTGCCCTAGCATAGGACCAGGCTTTTAATTCCTTGCCAATCTGTTATGTTAGAAAAAAAAATGTCACTCTAAATGATCAGTTTAACAAACTCCAGGCCAGTGGTTTAAAAATACCCAGCATGAATTCTCAACGCCCCGAGACAATGGAAGAAAAAAACGTTCATAAAGTCACTTTAATTCCCGTTCTTAACACTACAAAGAGAACTTCCGCCAAAGTCCTGGGATTTTCTGCAAAAAAAATCTTTGTGGAGAGTACAGTGCGGTCTTATTTAAGTTCTGGGTAAAGCTGTTTCCTCCAGACAGAGACAACCTCCCAAGAGAACCTGAAGCAGACAACCGCCTCACCCTCTGGGTGTAACGCCACCGTGGCCCCGAGTTTATTTCTAGAGAGGAACGGGCGGGACCGGCGGTGGCACGCATGCGCCGAAATCCTCGGCCGGGGAGTGGCCGCTCTAGGCAGCGGGGAGGTCGCGGGGTTGAGAGGGCTGGGAGAAGAGTGCGGCTTCTCCTCTATGGTCGTGGGCCGGGGCACTCTTCTCCCCAGTAAGTCTTCGGTTACTTCCGGAAGTGAAGTGGCCACCTCTTCCTCTGCTTCCGTGGGGGTCCGGGAGGCGGGCGGCGGCCGGGTGGGCCCGGAAGGAACAGAGTGGTAAGCCCCAGCGTGGCGGGAAAGGGTAAAGGGAGGCCCGGGCTGCATTTCGGGGCGGCGTATTGAGGACGGCTGTGGGGGGACGGGTTAGAGAAGCAGGTGCGCGGGGCTTTCCTCGCCCAGGCCCGAGTCCTAAGCATCCGCGGTCTCGGCCACCGGGCCCGGACCCTCGCGTGGCCAACTTCCCCGTCCTTTCCCGAGAGCCCTACGTCGACAGGGCGGATCGCCGGGACTTGCCTGCGTCCCCTCAGGGGTCAGGGTCAGAGCCTACCGCTCCAAGACCTCCCCAGGGCGGGAGGGAGGAGGCATCGCTTCCTCACATTTTGGAGTGGAACGAAGGGACGCCTGCCCCCCAGGAGCCCCTGCCGCAGCCGTTGGTTGCGCGTCCAGGGTTGATCAGGTTCGTGCTAGACTGAGCTACGGGTCTGATTGGAGAAGCAGTTCCTGCCCTAACGCGGAACGATTGCTCCCGTTATAAAACAGGGTAACGGACGCGCACAAAAGGGAAAGTGAAACCCCAGAGTCGCACTAGGGTTAGGCTAGAACACAGCTGTTATGATTCCATGCTCACGGCTTCTAATGGGAACTTGTACAAAAAGTTCTCGTTAAAAGAAAATATAAAGAGGGGTAAATGAAGATCAGGCTGTGTCTAGCCGAGGCTCTCTGGCGGGGCAGGAGACAGCCCCCCAACTTTGGTGGAGAGGTGTTAGACACTGTCATGCCCTCAGCTGTCGCCGTTGGGTCCTCCCCGCTAAAGCCCATTGGTCGGTCCTTTGGGGGTGGTCTTGATGTCACCCTCTGAAAGGCCAATAGAAAAGAGGTTTGCTCTGTCCTCCGGACACGCCCCAGAGCCGGCGCAGAGCGCACGTGCGAGTTAGGTAGTTTGGTTTGTTTTTGTCCCGGCTGTTTTGTAAACAGCCTGTCTGGGTGTATGGTGTGTTCTGCGTTTCCCTGCCTGTTTCCATAAACGAGATGGAAAAACTGTCTCCTCCAGTGCTTGGCACTGACGCCAGTAACGTAGCTGACATCAGTAAGGGCAGCTATTAACCATTCTATCACTATTCAGTACTCTTCTTTGACTACCTATGGATAGAGTTTGTTATTTTAAACCTCCTTCAGAGTGGATATTATTATCCTGAACTTATGAATGAGAAATATGAGACTTAGGGAGAATAAATGTGACCTGTTTGACACCCAGGTCTCCATTCCTGGGAAGATAACGTTTTAAGTATACAAGCCTCTCAGGGGAAATAGCCGTCTAGGAGATGAGGAAACAGACAAATAAAAGTTACAGTAATGCACAGAGGCAGGAAGGATTAATTTCGGTGTGAGTGGAATTAGCCATTAAAGACTTTGTAGTGGCAGGTGATTCGGGTCTTGTCAATTGAACACTTTTGACCCAGGGATGGTGCATAGCTGGGTTACAGATGAAGGAAACAATGTGACAGAAAAATGCCCAAGGAGCAGGAATTAATAGATGGGACCAAAGTGTAGTGTGTGAGTAGATGAGTAGTAGGGGATAATTGTAATAATAGTAATAACTAACATTTACTTTGCACTAATGTGCTGGCCACTATTCTGAGTGCGGTGTGTATATTATTAACTCATTTAATCCTATCAACAACCCCATCAGTAAGGTAGTATTAATATCCCAGTTTTACAGATGAGGAAACTGAGGCACACAGATTAAGTGATTTGCCTGAGATCACACTAGTGATTGGTGAGCTGGGATTTGAAATCGATCATTCTGGCTCCAGACTTTGTGATCTTGTTTTTTGTTTTGTTTTGTTTTTTTATGATGTGCTCTTGTTTAAAAAGTTGTGTTGGGGTACCTGGCTGGCTCAAGCTGTAGTGCATGCGACTCTTAATCTCAGGGCCATGAGTTAAAGCCCCACATTGGGCATGTAACCTACTTAAAACAAAAACAAAAGACCTCATTAAAAAGTTCTGTTGATTTGTGGACCATAAAGATTCTTAAATGACAAGCTTACAACTATGGGTTTTAATTTCTCACGGTCAAGACGGTTTTGAGCAAAGGAAATGTTTGATCAGAATTTTGCTACAGCAGGATGATTCAGGCACTGGAGAGAGGAGAGATTGGAGAGTAGAGGAAATGAGCTTGAAAATGTTGTTTAAACTTTATTTTGTTCACACCTTACCTATACCTTGTCTGAAACATATATTTAGGCACACACGTGTTTATTTATTTGTATGTAACAACTCTCTAGTTCCCAAACTTCTGTGCGCATTAAGAATCTCCTAAGGGGCTTGTTTAAAATGTACACTTCTGGGGGACCTGGGTGGCTCCTTCGGTTAAGCATCCAACTCTTGTTTTTTGTTTTTTGGGTTTTTTTATTTATTTATTTTTGAGAGAGAGCCCAAGCAAGGGAGGGGCAGAGAGAGAGGGAGACACAGAATCCAAAGCAGGCTCCAGGCTCTGAGCTGTCCACACAGAACCTGACACGGGGCTTGAACCCATGAAACTTTGAGATCATGACCTGAGCTGGAATCAAACACTTAACTACTTAAGCCACCCAGGCACCCCAAGCATCTGACTCTTGATCTTGGCTCAGGTCTTGACCTCAGGGTCATGAATTCAAGCCCTGCGTTGGGCTCCATGCTGGGCATGGAACTTACTTAGAAATAATAAAATAAAATGAAATAAAATAAAATAAAATGTACATTCTTGAGCCTCTGTGTCAGATATCCTTTTTCATTTCAGCTTCACAAAACTCAGATGATTATGTCAGAGGTTCTAAGAAATTACTGTGATAGGGAGTCAGATATATGCTGATTTGATTTTCATCTACAAGTATCCAGAACCCATCCTTTTGCCAGCTACTTCAAATACGATGATAGAATTCTGTGGCTTGGTTCCTCATCTCAAGAAGCTCAGAATTTGATTGGAGAAGGAGAGACTACTCAAACCAATAATTAAAGTATGGTTTCTAATCAGTTTTTTTTTTTTTTTATCCCAAGTTATTGGACATCTACAGCATTTAATACAGGATAGGTCGCTGAATATACACCACATAACGTAAACAAAAGAAGAGTCTCTAGGGAGAGCCAGGACACTCTTCTCAGTGTTCTCTTGTCTTGCCCAACATCCCTCACGAGCAGTGAATCACGGGGTCTCAAAGTTCAGGCAGCACGTCAGCCAGTGCGCTAGCTAGCTACCTTTGCCCTAGTAATGTCTGACTCCGTCCAGAAAGAAAATATTTTTGGACAAGATTTTTTATGGGAAGAGCCTGGAAGTGCTTCTGTTGTGTTCATGAAAGCCACTTTCTGCCACCTACAAGAGGTGTACACAATATTCTCTTATTTTTGCCATGTATGGCCTTTGCCTTGCTTGCATTTGGGCACATTTCATTTCATAGTCGCTAGAAATGTGTGTTCACTCTTTGGACATTTAAAATGTCTGTAGTATTCTACTTGTGTTTATAGTGGTGTCCCCAGAAGTAGACCTGGGGTGCCAGAAATAAGGGAGTTCCCAACTACTCTCACCACTATTTCTTTCTTTCTTCCTTTCTTTCTTTTTTTTTTTTTTTTTTTTTTTTTTTTTTCAGTTTATGCAAGGAATCTCTATGCCCAACATAGGGCTCGAACTCACCACCCCAGGATCAAGAGTCATACACTGTTCCAACTGAGCCAGCCAGGCACCCCTCACATCCCTATTTCTTTCTTTCTTTCTTTCCTTCTTTCTGTTAACTTTTAGAGAGTGCTAGTGGGGGAGAGGGAGAATGGTGGGGTGGGGTGGGGAGAGAGAGATAGAATTTTAAGCAGACTCCACGGTCAGCACAGAGTCAGACGCAGGGCTCGATCCCACCACCCTGGGATTGTGACCTGAGCTGAAATCAAGAAATCAAGAGTTTTGGGGCGCCTGGGTGGCGCAGTCGGTTGAGCGTCCGACTTCAGCCAGGTCACGATCTCGCGGTCTGGGAGTTCGAGCCCCGCGTCAGGCTCTGGGCTGATGGCTCAGAGCCTGGAGCCTGTTTCCGATTCTGTGTCTCCCTCTCTCTCTGCCCCTCCCCCGTTCATGCTCTGTCTCTCTCTGTCCCAAAAATAAATAAACGTTGAAAAAAAAAATTTAAAAAAAAAAAAAAAAAAAAAAAAAGAAATCAAGAGTTTTTAATGCTCAACCGAGCCACCCAGCACCCTTCACCCCAGTTTCTCTTGTGACTGCGTCTGCTTGTCTCACGCAACACCATGCTCATTGAGCCAGAGTTCATGTTCCGAAATGCAGTGGTGTTGTCCCTTCCTGGTTTATTTTCTGCAGTTTGGATTTCTCAGCTTTTGTAGTAGCAGGATAGAGGGGCCAATTAGTCCTTTGAACCAATAACGTATTGGTTACCTTATTGGAATAATGTAGTGCTATGAGGTCAGGCTTTAAGTCAGACCATGGTTTAAATTTTTTTTTAATTTTTTTTTAATGTTTAATTATTTTTGACAGAGAGAGAGAGAGAGACAGAGCATGAGCAGGGGAGGGGCAGAGAGAGAGGGAGACATAAAATCCGAAGCAGGCTCCAGGCTCTGAGCTGTCAGCACAGAACCCGACGCGGGGCTCGAACTCAACGAACTGTGAGATCATGACCTGACCTGAAGTCGGATGCTCAACCGACTGAGCCACCCAGGTGCCCCAGAAGTCAGACCATGCTTTAAAACCTGGCTCTGTCCTCTATTAACTAGGCCTCCATTTTCTCATCTGTAAAGTGGAGATGAGAGCAATAATTATCTCATAGGATCATCTTTCACATGATAAGCTCTCAGTAGATGCTAGTGATTGTCATTCTTCTTTGCTGTCAGGTAATATGTAATGAAGAGAAGTAAATGACCTAGTTAAAAGACGATATAAAGGCAAAATCTTTTTATTCTTGCAGGGAAACATCTTTGCTAAGTAGTGATTGAGATCCTCTTTTCAGGTTAGAATCCCAATAAATTAGTCCTCCGAAAGATTACTCCTAAAACATTAGGTATGTATTATTGTCACAATAAACGTCTTGTTGAACAAAAAGGTAGAACCATAATTATATGTCACTGAACAGAGTAGTTTGAAGATTATGACTTCTAAAGAGTTAACTATCACTACGTGACATCTTTATTTCATTTATTTAAATTCAAGTCTGTTAATATGTAGCATAGCTTTGGTTTCAGGAGTAGTATTTAGTGATTCATTGCATGCAGTCTTTATAAGCTGAGGTATAAAAATCCTCCATTTAAACTCATTATGAGGGGCGCCTGGGTGGCTCAGTCGGTTGGGCATCCGAACTTCGGCTCAGGTCACGATCTCACGGTCCGTGAGTTTGAGCCCCGCGTCAGGCTCTGAGCGGATGGCTCGGAGCCTGGAGCCTACTTCTGATTCTGTGTCTCCCTCTCTCTCTGCCCCTCCCCCGTTCATGCTCTGTCTCTCTCTGTCCCAAAAATAAATAAACGTTAAAAAAAATAAATAATTAAAAAAATAAATAAATAAACTCATTATGAATGCATTCTTCTTTGAACTCAATGACAATTACTGTATTAATTGACCTCGGGGTGACTAAAGAATCAGTTAATGGCAGTGACACCACCTCCTTCCACCACTTCCTCTAGATGATTCTACAGATCGGTACTTGACCAAATCAAACAGTTTTCCTTCCGAGGGAGCAAATGGCCACATTTATTGCCAGTTCTTTAATCACACAGAATAGCTGGGATATGGTATTCCAGTCCTTTTGTTTCCTTCCTAGATTTTTCAGATAACTGTACCATGTCAGTTAGGTGTTTCTTGCGGAAACACGGAAAAGGTTCCAGTGCTAGAGCTCTTGCAGTTGCCCAAGTCGTGACGCTGTAATAATTGTTTCCTGTCAGTTGTGCCAACAGCTGACCCGTGAACATTTTAGAAAAGCTCAATGACCCAGTTGGTTCATGTCGTGTTTTCTAAGACTTTATGCCATTTCTTGACCCTGAAATTTTAGAGATGGCGTTTTCCTCAGGAAATAATATTTCTCCAGGTGTTTCTAAAAGTTACATTGCTGAGGGGCACCTAGGTGGCTCAGTCGGTTAAGCATCTGCCTCTTGGTTTCAGCTCCCGTCATGATCTCACGGTTCGTGGGTTCGAGCCCCGCAAAGGGCTCTGCGCTGACTGTGGGAAGCCTGCTTGGGATTCTTTGTCTCCCTGTCTCTCTGCCCCTCCCCCACTCCCGATCTCTCCCTCTCTCCCTCTCTCTCTGTCTCCAAAAAAATAAACATTTAAAAGTTACATTGATGAGATGTCAGAATAAGTTGTTGATTATATGGCCTGAGCATGCGAACAGCTTTTGGGATTCCTCACTTGGACGGTTTGGGAAGTGTGATGTGGAAGAAGAGACCACAGTTACTGAATACTCCCTTTGTGCTGGTGCTCACACGCGTCTCCTTAATGCTCACTACAGCCCTGTGAGGTCGGAGTGGGAACCCCATGCCTTATATATGCGCATGTGAGACTCGGAGAGAGGGAGTAATTCGCCCACAGTCTCATGGCTCATAAGTAGTGAAGGGAGGGGACTCAGAACGTGTCATCTGACTTTAAAACTGAGAAGTATACATCATTGTTATATGATACAAGTAAACAGAAGGAAAAAAAATGTGGTGTAATTACAGTTTCTCAGAACCCGGAAGTAAATACCTCCAAAATGTTAAAACAGGCATTTTAAACGCCTGTACACTAAATATGTGGTTCACAGAAGAGCCCACAAACTCTTCATTCATTTTGACCTAGGTCTCTGGGGAAATGATGAGAAAAAAAGCCAACCTAGAGTCTTTAGACTTGCCCTCCGATTCACCCACAGCCTTTCACACACAGAGTCTGCCGAATAGGGGTGTCTGACCTCAGGGTCTGTAACAGAATAGAAGCAATAGTTCAGAAAACTTGGTGAAAGACCTCAGAGGCAATCATTTTCTCAGCAATGATGATAAACAGCCTGCCAGCAAATCCAGAGACAGGGAGACTCTCAGCTGATAGAACTCCCAAAGCTTACCAGCCTAAGACCAGTTAACCCAGAAACATCATAAGCTCATCAGTAGACTCTGCCGACCTCACCTACGGAGGGGTCACGAAAATGCAAATACCCCCAAGGTTGGGGAGGAACACAAGTGGATGAGGACTTGCAAACCAGAGCAGATAGGCCCTCCCTGAAGAGTGCAGCTGCTGAGTTACGCAGCTTGCGATGATTCTTGTCACTCCATATCCAATCCCAGTCTTGCTTGATCGGATTTTTTTCAGGAGAAACCAAGAGTCTGCATTTTTATGTGAAATCAGATTTTTTTTGAATTAAAAAAAAATTTTTTTTTATAAAGGTGCATGTATCCTTTCCTTTTTAAAAAAAGTTTTTAATGTTTATTTTTTTTTTTAAATTTTTAGGGGTGCCTGGGTGGCTCAGTCGGTTGAGCGACTGACTTCGGCTCAGGTCATGATCTCACAGTTTGTGAGTTCGAGCCCCACATCAGGCTCTGTGCTGACAACTGGGAGCCTGGAGCCTGCTTCGGATTCTGTGTCTCCCTCTCTCTCTGCCCCTCCCCCACTCATGCTCTGTCTCTCTCTGTTTCAGAAATAAACATTAAAAAAAATTTTTTTTTAATTTTTTTAACATTTATTTATTATTGAGAGACAGAGATAGAGCATGAGCAGGGGAGGGGCCGAGAGATGGGGAGACACAGAATCCGAAGCAGGCTCCAGGCTCCGAGGCGTCAGCACAGAGCCCGACGTGGGGCTCAAACTCACAAACCACGAGATCATGACCTGAGCCGGAGTCGGGTGCTCAACTGACGGAGCCACCCCTGTTTGTTTATTTTTGAGAGAGAGTGGGAGGGAGAGCCAGGGAGGGGCAGAGAGAGAGAGGGGGGGGAGATCATGAGGATCCAAGCAGGCCCGTGCTGTCAGCGCCGAGCCTGATGCGGGGCTCGAACTCATGAACCGTGAAATCATGACCTGAGCCAAAGTCAGACGCTTAACCAATTGAGCCAGCCAGGTGCCCCTGAAATCAGATTTTTTTTTAAAGGCCGGCACCTAATTCAAGAGAAAGGGAGAGAGGGAGAAAGAGAAACAGCATGTGAAAGCCTGCCTGAAGGCCAGATGTCACCACAGTGGAGTGGTGACTACTGGTGTTGAGACTGTTCCAGGACCCAGAGGGTGGGAGTGCATGACGGTGATGCTACGTCACTGTGGAAAGGCTCACCTGGGTTCATCGTGACCGCTCCAGGACCAGTGGGATGGCGAACATTTTAAAAATCTTTATCCTAGTGGATAAACAGTTTTTAACCTTATTTTGGTCTTGGTCCTCCTTGAGAGCCTAATAAAAACTATAGATTTCCCAGGGTGCCAGGCTGGCTTAGAGGAGTATGCGACTCTTGATCTCAGGGTTGTAAGTTCAAGCCCCACGTTGGGTGTAGAGATTACTTAAATAGGACTTTAAAAAATTAAGTAAAACCTATCGACTTCCTTTAGGCAAGAGTTCATATTACATTCTCATAAGGACAACCGCAAGCTTGGCTTATAATTTCTTTGCGTGCACAGACCTCTTGACGTGCCTTATAGACATCAGTTAAAGACCCAAGTTTTTATCCAGAAACCACAGCTCTTCAGAGTGGCTCAGTCCCCAGAGGTTTACTATACTCTTCAATGCTGCGGTGTTCAACCTGTCGTTTTAATCCTGTCTCTGTTTGCAGTCTTGCAGACTTTTCCAAACTCAGGCATTCTTCCCCTTTAGCTTTGAGCTAGATAATTAACACTTGTCATTTCCCGTGATGCTTAAACACAAACCACAGTGTATCCGTGTGGACCAGGCACAGGAGTTGGAAAAGGGAATGAATCTCCTCCCCCAGTCCTACCTACGTTCCCCCCACCCCCCCAGCGTCCTCTCTGAGGCCTTCCAGACCGGGAGGGGGCGGGGGGGGGCGGGCAGCAGGCTACAGGGATGTTCTCATGTGTGCTTACTTGTACAGGAACTCAGAGCCAGCAGAGCCTCTCACTGCTGCTGCCATGGGCCAAGTTTATACAGAACATCTGTAAACATCCTTGGGAACGCTGTGCTCCCAAGAGGCCTTCAGTCATTGCCAGTGCGGGAGGGTGTGTTGACCCACACCTTGGAAGTTCAGGGTTTGAACTGTGTTTTATCCCTGAAGAGCACTTTCTTCCCCTGAAAGTGCTGTTTTCCCTCAGGGAAGTGACCCAAATGCAGACAGAAATAGCAGAAAAGATCAACTGAATCTGGTTAAGATGTGGACTCTTTTCTCTGTTCGCTTTCACATTTTGGATTTAGGGGAAGCTGAAACTAGCAAAATTCCCAAGATGTAATCCAAGTCCATGCCGTTTCTAGTTTGTTAAAGACAATCATAAGACAAAGGTAGTGACCACCTCAGCTTCTCAAAATACGACTTAATAATATGCTTTAGGGTCACCTGGGTGGCTCAGTTGGTTGAGCGCCCAACTGCGGCTCAGGTCATGATCTCACTGCTTGTGAGTTCGAGCCTCGCGTCGGGCACTGTGCTGACCGCTCGGAGCCTGGATCCTGCTTCGGATTCCGTCTCCGTCTCTCTTCCCCTCCCCTGCTTGTGCTCTCTCTATCTCAAAAATAAACATTAAAATTTTTTTTTTAATTTTAAAAAACATGTTTTATTGATTTATTTTTTTCAGTTTTTAATTTTTTTTTCAACGTTTATTTATTTTTTGGGGGGACAGAGAGAGACAGAGCACGAATGGGGGAGAGGGGCAGAGAGAGAGGGAGACACAGAATCGGAAACAGGCTCCAGGCTCTGAGCCATCAGCCCAGAGCCCGACGCGGGGCCCGAACTCACGGACCGCGAGATCGTGACCTGGCTGAAGTCGGACGCTTAACCGACTGCGCCACCCAGGCGCCCCTTCAGTTTTTAATTTATTGTGAGAGACAGAGAGAGCAAGCAGGGGAGGGGCAGAGACAGACAGACAGAATCCTAAGCAGGCTCTGCTCAAACTCGTGAACCACAAGATCAGGACCTGAGCCGAAGTCAAGAGTCGGACGCTCCAACTGAGCCACCCACGCGCCCCAAAAGTACATTTTAGATGTCAGCGTGTGGTTTGTTTTCTTTCAGGAGAAATAAACTTTCAGATCCGGTAAGCTGGGAACAACTGGTACCTTCTAGTTTTAAAAGGCTAATTGGTGAGAAACTAATTTCAGTACAAAGTTGTCATTTCTCTGCAGATTACTCGCAAGTGCGTACAATGGCCTCATTCTTAACTCCCAGCTGCAGTTTGGTCCCTCCAGCTGCTCACTAGACATCCTACTTGGGAGTCGTGTCATCACCTCGAACTCACCTTTTCTAAAATTCAACTTAACCTTCCCTCTGAGGCTTGCTGAAGGGTACCTCTCTTCCTCCCCAGCTCTGACACCTGGCCAGCTTCTTTGGTCTTTCTTCTCTCTCGTTCCCAGAGCCTGTAAGTTATTTCTTTAACAGCCCTCAGATAGCATCGATCCCTTTCTTTATAACTTGTCATTCTTGTGCTGTTTTCCCTCTTTATCCCCTCAGTCCCAGAAGTGATGAAACATTTTACTTCTAGGATGTCCTAGGCCGTCCCTCCTTCCTGAGGAGATTTATCATTCTCTGGCACCGCTTTGCTGATCCCATTGCCTCTGAAACCTTTCTCTGCTCCCATTGGCCCACCTCTCATTACCTAGGCACACACGACCCCATATCAGACCGGTAGCTCTGGGTCACTCACTGCTCCCCACGAAGGCACTGAGTCCGGCCCATCTTTCCTGACCCCTCCCCTGCCCCTCCTTCACTTGGGATCTTTCCTCTGACACTGAATCCTGATGAGATCCTGAATGTACCTAGAAGGCAAGCCCAGTGCCCAGCTCAGTTAATAGCAGTGTTTCAGTTATTTATTTCCTGGGATAATGGCCCCCTCGTGGCAGTTGTTTAATCAATATTAGCCAGATAAAGGAACTACCTTATGCAAATGATTCCTTTTTCTAAAAATCTGCATAAGATCTCCCACTTAGCAATGTGAAGGGACTGCCTATAGGAAAGCATTTAGGAATTTTTTTAGTGTTACTAAACATACAACTAATAAGTAAATATGATGATCAGAAATGATTTAGAGTTTGTCATTAAGAATATTTATTTGAACTCTTTCTTCCAAAAAGAACAGCTTTTTTTTTAAGATTAAAAAAAATTGTTTTTTTTTTTTAGTTTATTTTGAGAGAGAAAAAGAGTACACTCTCCACACTGACAGTTGGAGCCTGATGTGGGGCTCGAACTCACAAACCATGAGGTCATGATCTGAACTAAAATCGAGTCAGACGCTTAACTGACTGAGCCACCCAGGCACCTCAAATTTTATTTTTATTTATTTTTTATTTTTATTATTTAAGTTTATTTATTTTGAGAGAGAGAGCCCAAGCAGGGGAGGGGCAGAGAGAGGGAGAATCCCAGGCAGGCTCGGCACTGTCAGCACAGAGCCTGACACGGGGCTTGAGCTCACGAACTGTGAGATCATGACCTCAGCTGAAACCCACTGAGCCACCCAGGCATCCCGTCCCCCTGATTTTTTTTTTTTTAATTTTTTTAACCTTTATTTATTTTTGAGACAGAGAGAGACAGAGCATGAATGGGGGAGGGGCAGAGAGAGAGGGAGACACAGAATCGGAAGCAGGCTCCAGGCTCTGAGCTATCCGCCCAGAGCCTGTCGCGGGGCTCGAACTCACGGACCGCGAGAACGTGACCTGAGCTGAAGTCGGACGCTTAACTGACTGAGCCACCCAGGCGCCCCGCCACATTTTATTTTTAAGTAATCTCGGCACCCATCGTGGGGCTCAGGCTCACAACCCTGAGATGACGAGTAGCGTGCTCCAGGGTGCCTGGGGGCTCAGTCCGTTGTGCGTCTGACTTCGACTCAGGTCATGATCTCATGATTCATGGGTTCGAGCCCTGCATCGGGCTGTGTGCTGACAGCTCAGAGCCTAGAGCCTGCTTGGGATTCTGTGTCTCCCTCTCTCTCTGCCCCTCCCTCACTTATGCTATGTCTTCTCTCAAGAATGAGTAAACATGGGGCGCCTGGGTGGCTCAGTCGGTTAAGCGTCCAACTTCGGCTCGGGTCATCATCTCACGGTTCATGGGTTCGAGCCCTGCATCGGGCTCTGTGCTGACAGCTCAGAGCCCGGAGCCTGTTTCTGATTCTGTGTCTCCCTCTCTTTATGCCCCTCCCCAACTCATGTTCTGTCTCCCTCTGTCTCAAAAATAAATAAACATTAAAAAAAAATTTTTTTTTAAGAATGAATAAACGGGGCGCCTGGGTGGCGCAGTCGGTTAAGCGTCCGACTTCAGCCAGGTCACGATCTCGCGGTCCGTGAGTTCGAGCCCCGCGTCAGGCTCTGGGCTGATGGCTCGGAGCCTGGAGCCTGTTTCCGATTCTGTGTCTCCCTCTCTCTCTGCCCCTCCCCCGTTCATGCTCTGTCTCTCTCTGTCCCAAAAATAAATAAACGCTGAAAAAAAAAAATTAAAAAAAAAAAAAAAAAAAGAATGAATAAACATTAAAAAAAAATTTTTTTTTTAAATAGTAGCATGCTCCACCAACTGAGCCAGCCAAGTGCCCCAAAAACAACAATTTAGGCTTATACAGAAGGTGGTCCCCCTCTTTACTATAATTTATTATTGTGAATAACAGTATGAATGTAATTATTATATTTAAAAATTTTATATTTTGTATTTAATCCTTTAATTTTATATTTATCTTTACCTAATTGTCTTTTTAGTACTGATGAGGACCTTTATTCCACTTTAACACTGAGTTTAAAATTTAGCTGTGTTTATTGTTGGAGTTTAAAATCCCCCACTAGTGTTGTGTCAAAGGGAATACAGTATATTTTTTACAATTTTATATGTGTTTTTGTAATTATTATAATATACATTTTTATTAAAAACAATTTGGTATATACAGAAAGCCAAAATAATCACGACCCTCCCTCACCCAGCATACCCAGACCCACTACAAATACTTCATTGTATTTTCTTCTGTCTTTGTTTATAGATGTGCTTGTTTATTTTAATACTTATTTATTTTTGAGAGGAAGAGCAAGTGAGGGAGGAGCAGAGACAGAGAGACAGAATCCCAAGCAGGCTCCATCAGTCCAGAGCAACACCCAAGACTTGAACCCACAAAGCCTGAGATTGTGACGTAGCCAAAACCGAGAGTTGGAGGCTTAACCGACCGAGCCACCCAGGTGCCCCTACAGATTTGCTTATTTAGGCTATGGTAGTCTAAGGGTGCCTGGGTGGCTCAGTCTGTTGAGTGTCTGACTCTTGACTTCAGCTCTCGTCATGATCTCACAGTTCATGAGATAAAGCCCCAGGCTCCACACCGTCAGGGATTCTCTCCCTCTCCCTCTCTCTGCCCCTCTCCTGCTTACACATTCGCACGCTCTCTCTCTTTCAAAATAAATAAACATTCATAAATAAATAAGTAAAATATGGTATTCTATAAGCATAATATGTCACTCAATAAAAGATAAGATTCTCATGACTGTATTTGAAAATCAGGCAAATTGCTACCCTGTATGGTTTACTTACCACATGTCAGGCTCTGTAGGATCAGATACTTCACTTGCATTCTCCTGTTCAATTCTTAAACCTCCCAGTGGGGGTAAATGCTATTCTTACGCACGCACACACATACACACACACACGCACACTTAAACACGAGGAAGCTGAGACTCCCAAGAAGTCCAGACCCTACAGCTAGCGAATGGCAGAGATTTAGTAAGAACGCAGGCAGCCCTACTGCAAAAACAAGAGCCCTTCTCTACATGATCGCTGTGGGTGGTGGAGAGTGATTTACTACTTCCTTTCTCTTCACAGTAGCGAGATGGAGAAACCCTTACTCACCAGGGCCTCCACTGTCTTAATACCAGGAGTAGTGTGAATAGTCATTGCATTAACCCCTGTTTACACCATACACTGTCCCTGCCACTTTACTTTCAACCTCTCTGATCCTCACAAGAAACCTTGGCGGTTTTTATACTGTTAACTACCATTTCACAGTTGAGAACACAGGGCTCAGAGAGCTCAAGTAACTTGTGCAGTCACAGAGCAAGCGACTCTAACTCCATGGTGTCCTGCACCATCCTGCCTCTCAATGAAACAGTCTCCTAAGACCCGGATGAGAACGAGAAGATGGTCCTTTGCCATTTGCTTATTAGCGACATTGGCATGTTTCTGTGGCACCCGACTGGCCAGATCCAGAGGGCATGATGTGTGTCCGGGTTGAGTTGGGAGGAAAGGGTATGTTGAGCCTCTAGGGAGTTGACCTGGCACAGGGCACCTCACAAAATAAGGCTTCACTCACTTCTTGGTACTGTACCTGTGGGAGCCTCTCAAATCACATGTTTATGAAATAAACATAAATAATTACCTACTGGGAAAACATTTGGATTAAAAAAAATGCATTATTTACATGAAGTACATCTGTTATTGCCAACTTCAGACATTTAACTGGCCCAAGAAGCTGTGTTTTTTTTTTTTTAATGTTTATTTCTTTATTTATTTTGAGAGAGAGTACACAATTGGGGGAGGGGGACAGAGAAAAAGAGAGGAGAGAGAGAATCCCAAGCAGGCTCCATGCTGCCAATGCAGACCCCAATGTGGGGCTGCATCTCATAAACCGTGAGATCATGACCTGAGCTGAAATCAAGACTTGGACACCCAACTGGCTGAGCCTCCCAGGGACCCACCCCCCTCCACCAAGAAGTTGGTTTATGTAAAATCATACACAAGAAAGGACTTTAGAAATGTAATTAAGAACACTGAGGCCAGAGGAATGACATTTTCCAAGTAAGTTAGTGAAAGAGAAGGATCTAGCATTCCCCACTGTCACCAAGTCCCCTGAACTTTCCACTGCATTATTTTGCTTCAGCTAATTTTCAGAAGTATGACAGGGCAGAAAGAAATTCAGTAGGTTTATTTGGTTTCTGGAATGCAAATTTTCAGAAGTCAAATTGATCACATTTAAAAATGAGCTTTAATGGGGCCACCTGGGTGGCTCAGTCAGTTAAGCATCTGACTCTTGGTTTCAGCTCAGGTCATGATCTCATGGACATGGGATCAAGCCCCATGACTGTGCTCTGCGAGGAGCCTGCTTGGGACTCTCTCTCTCCCTCTTGCTCTCTGCCCCTCCCCCACTCATGCTCTCACTCCCTCTCAAAGTAAACAAAATGTAAAGAAAAACATGTATAAAAACCAGCTTTAACAGAACGGCAGTAATCTCAAACCCTTGTCCTAATTCTGTTGCCTTTTCTTTTTTTTTTTTTTTTTTTCCTAGATTTAATGATGCTTTGGAGCAGTTTCCTAAGTCTGAAATTTTCTGTGCTTGTGAACCCCAGGATTTTCTAAGAGATGGAGGGGCCTGCACAGAACGATCTGAACAAGATGACCCATGAGGAAGGTGACCCTCTCAAGAGCACCACCCCTCAGATTTCTGTTAGTGAATTTTCATGCCACTGCTGTTACGACATCCTGATTAACCCCACCACCTTGAACTGTGGGCATAGCTTCTGCCGGCACTGCCTAGCTTTATGGTGGGCCTCTTCGAAGAAAACAGAGTGTCCAGAATGCAGAGAAAAATGGGAAGGTTTCCCCAAAGTCAATATTCTCCTCAGGTAACGCTCGGTCCATATCGGTAGCCCATACGGCTTGCGCGCTATGCTTTGTCTTCATGGGAGCAGCCATGTTTGAGAAGGCCAGAGGCGCAGGGCCGACCCCCACGGTCATTCTAGATCTGCTGGCCTGGGAGTCAGGGGGCTCAAGGACCTGCAAAGCCAGACTTCCTTCCTCACAGGTGACCGTGATTTGTTTGTGTTCGTTTATCATAAAGGAAAAAACAAATTCTGGTTATCAGACCATTGCTTGTAATGCTTTGTCCTGTAACACTTTTTATCGATTTGTATCCGCCGAGAACACCCTAGGTCTCATAGAGAAAATGGCGTCACCGCACGACTCTGTACGAATCGGTGTGCTGCTGATTTTCATAATCTTTGATAAACTGTTCCAGTTTTCACATCAGTAGAGATGGTCTCCCGTGTATAGCTTCACACAACAAATGGCAAGACCTTTCAGAGAGAGGGTTCCTTTCTGCTTGCGTGTATATTGCACCTGTCACGTCTTCGAGCCTAAAATCCTTGCTTTTCTTCTGTTGCCTTCCTGATACCAACAGAGTACCAGAAAGTTCCCTGAAAACATTAACCTAACATTCTCTTTTTCATGGGAGATACATTGACAAGCGCTTTGCTCTCACCTCTCAGCCTGGGGTACCTGCAGATTGATCTTAAATTGAAGGAAGGTTCTCTGATTATGTGTAATTGAAAACGAAGACAGCTCCACTTGTTTTCTGGAATTAATGTTGAATGACATCAGCAATACATAGATAACCTTCATCTGTTTATATTCTTTTTAAAAAATGAGAGTGCTTACTGATAAAGATCCCTTTGCCCTCCCCCTCCCCATCTTACACCACGTCCTTCCTTTTCCCCAGAGTCATTTCAGTCATGCCTCTGTTGTGATTTCCTTCAGAATTTTAACGATACTTTTGTACCTATGTGTGCGAGCAGGAAATGCAAGTATTTCCTCACATCAGTGGTGTACTGTCTATAAGGCTCCACAGTTTTGTTTTGTTTTTTAATTTTTTTTAATGTTTATTTATTTTTGAGAGACAGAGTGCATGCGGGGGAGAGGCAGAGAGAGAGACAGAGAATCCGAAGCAGGCTTCAGGCTCCAGGCTCCTAGCTGTCAGCACAGAGCCTGACGTGGGGCTCGAACCCACGAACCGTGAGATCATGGCCTGAGCCGAAACCCGAGCGCTCAAGCGACTGAGCCGCCCTGGCGACCCCATCGTTTATTATTTCCGCTCAGCAATATGTATGTCTTAAATTTATCCATCTCGATACAAATGATATCCAGTAAATTCATTTTTAAAACTTTGTAACATTCCATTGTGTGAATAGACCATAATTTGACTGTTTCTCTAACAGTGGACACATCGGTTGTTTCCAGTCCTTTTTGGTGTTACCAACCGGGCCATAGTCTTGACCATTGTTCTAAAGTGCCTGTATGTTGTTAAATATTGACTGTTAGTTTTATTTTAGCCTCTAAACATCCTAAGTATATTTAGTCAAACAACTGTCGTGTGATTTTTTTTTCCTATTCTTCATAGGGATGCCATTGAAAAATTATTTCCTGATGCCATTAGAATGCGATTTGAGGACATTCAGCAGAATAATGACATAATCCAGAGTCTTGCAGCCTTTCACAAATACGGGAATGATCAGGCTCCTTTAGCTACCAACACAGGCCGAGTGAATGCACAGAGAGGTGGGGGATTCTTTTCCGGAGTGCTCACCGCTTTAACTGGTGTGGCAGTAAGTGTACCGCTGTGTTTCTCTGCCCCCTGACCCACTCCCAGTTTTCACTGACATCACTTCTGTGGAAATTGATGGCTTACCTGTATGTGGTCATTCACTGCACGCATTTGACATCCGCTGGGTCGGATGATTCTTCAGGGAAGCTGTGTACTCAAGTAGGCAGTGCAATATTCAGGGCCCAGTTCTTCTTAGCTTCGTTTCATTCATCCCCTTCCTCACCCCTGCAATAGCCACCGTGATTATTCCCATCCCATTTGTTCATTTCTATTATTTTGGTTTTAATGTAAGCTCCATCCACAGCGTGGGGCTTGAACTCACAACCCCGAGATCAAGAGTCGCATGTTCTACCGACTGAGCCAGCCAGGTGCCCCAGTTATTCCCATTTTAGAGGTGAGGGAACAGATGCAGGAAGGTGTGAGAACTGGAATCCGAGACCGTGTCTACCTGGGTGGTTGAGTCTTGAGCATAGCCCTTTACTAACATCTCACACGGAGACTGTTTTATTCTCGGTTCCCTGGTACGAAAATTTATTATTATTATTATTATTTTAATGTTTATTTCTGAGAGAGAAAGAGACACACAAACACACGCGCGCGCGTACACACACACACACACACACACACACACACACACACACACAAACACACACACAGACTGAAGCAGGCTCCAGACTCTGAGCTGTCAGCACAGAGCCTGATATGGGGCTTGAACCCATGGGCCACGAGATCATGGCCTGAGCTGAAGTCAGACACTTAACTTAACACCCGGGCGCCCCATGCTACACAAATTTAAAGGTTACAAATTTTCCAGTAGAAAAGGCACATGAGGCAGTTATGCTGGCCAGGATGTTGGGGCCCAGGGTGCTGCGCTCCCAGATGTTCTACGCCGAGTCCTGTTCCCATCTCTGTTCCCTCACAGCCCCACAACCAGCAGAGACAGGGGCCCACCTGGAGTTCTCCTCCGCAACTCTCGGTGCCAGTGGTTCCTTGTACCGACTCGGCGTCATTCCCGTCAAGCTCAGCCTTCCCTTCCCTGCCCCACACTCGTGAGAAGCTGGCTTCTCTGACTTTTCTGTGTCTTAAGGCCTCTGTCCCTTGTTCCCAGGTGGTCCTCCTCGTGTATCACTGGAGCAGCAGGGAATCTGAGCACGACCTCCTGGTCCACAAGGCTGTGGCCAAATGGACAGCAGAAGAAGTGGTCCTCT
The DNA here is from genome assembly GCF_018350155.1 of Leopardus geoffroyi. Lineage (NCBI taxonomy): Eukaryota > Metazoa > Chordata > Mammalia > Carnivora > Felidae > Leopardus > Leopardus geoffroyi. Next base: position 29,703,784 of record NC_059340.1, on the reverse strand, counting down.
GGCTGGAGCAGCTGGGCCCTTGGGCCTCTCTCTACAGAGACCGGTTTTTATCTGAAAGAGTGAATGGAAGGTGAGACGCTGGCTCTTCTGACGTGTCATTGACCTTTTTGTAAGCTGCTTTACTGAGTCATAACCCACATACTATGAAATTCACCCATTGAAAGTGTCCAATCCATGTTGTTTAACGTATCCACAGACATGTGCAGCCATCACCACAGTCTAGTGTTAGGACATTTTCATCACCCCAAAAAGAAAGCTCTTACCCTCCCCGCTTTGGTCCTCATGCCCCCTCCCTCATCCCCAGGCGACCACCATTCTCCTTTCTGGCTCTGTGGATTTGCCTGTTAGAGTAATCCCTGTAAACAGAATCCTTTAGCGTCTGGCTTTTTCACCTTGCAGAGCATTTTCAAGGTTTATCCCAGGTTGTCACGTGGGTCAGTGCTTCCTTCGTCTTTTTTTTTTTTTTTTTTAGTGTTTAATTATTTTTGAGACAGAAAGAGAGAGAGAGACCGAGCGAGAGAGGGACAGAGAGAGAAGGAGACACAGAATCCGAAGCAGACTCCGGGCTCTGAGCTATCAGCACAGAGCCTGACGTGGGGCTCAAACCCACAAACCTCAGGATCATGACCTGAGTCAAAGTCAGACACTTAACTGACTGAGCCACCCAGACACCCCTCATGCTTCCTTCATCTTTATGGCTGAGCAGTACTCCCACTTGTGGCTACGCTGCACTTGAGTACCCATCCTTCAGTCGTTCAGGTTGCTCCGTTTGGGGGCTTTCACGAACAGAGCTGTTCTGATCCCTTGCATGTGGGTTTTTGTGTAACCCTCTGCTTCCGAGGGCCCGTGCATGTCTGCCCGAGTGCCGTTGCTGGGGCCTGAAGTCAACTTCTGTGTTTCCCTCCTTGAGGAGCTGTCACACCGCTCCCCAGGGCAGCCGAACCATTTTATGTGACTGGCATTTTGTGTGTTGCTTCTGAATTAGAAAAGAACCATGTATTTTTTAGTCATTTTAAAATAGAACTGTAGGGGCGCCTGGGTGGCGCAGTCGGTTGGGCGTCCGACTTCGGCCAGGTCACGATCTCGCGGTCCGTGAGTTCGAGCCCCGCGTCGGGCTCTGGGCTGATGGCTCAGAGCCTGGAGCCTGTTTCCGATTCTGTGTCTCCCTCTCTCTCTGCCCCTCCCCCGTTCATGCTCTGTCTCTCTCTGCCCCAAAAGTAAAAATAAAAACGTTGAAAAAAAAAAAAAATTAAAATAGAACTGTAGGGTATGAAAGTGAAATACCCTCATAATTCTACTCTTAAGAGAAAACCACTGTTAGCATGTTTCTGGACATCTTTCTGGATTTTCTTCCACGTTTATACAGAGATACACATAAGTGTATATTATTTGTTTAAACTAGAAATACAACTTCATTAAACAGATCTGTGATTATAGGTACATATACATATACATATGTACGTACATATGTATATGTACTAGAGTCTCTTTAGTTGATCTCACCAAGGCACGTCTGGGCTGTTTCCTTTTTCCTGTCCCAGACAATTCCAAGCAATGTTGTAGCAAATGCCCTGATACAAGGAATTCCAGGATGGGATTGCCAGGCAATGGGCAGGCCTGCCTCTGCCCATCAGCATGTCCCCATGCCCCCTTCCAGAACACTGACCATCTTTCTTGGGCTCTTTCCTTCCTTGGAGGGACTGTGTAGGGAGAGTATAGTGTGCCACGCAGTGCTGAGAACAGCCACTCCTGCTAATCTGCTTGTTTCAGACGCACCATCCAGGCCCCTGCCTGCCCACCTCACACCCCAGTCACATTTTCCCCCCGAACTGAACTTTCAACTCTTAACTCTCCTTTGGGAAAGCCACACGCTCCCAGTTGAGTTGTCTACTTTTTGTAAGAATTGGCGCCTCCCCCGAATTGTGGTTAAAAACATTTTTGTTGTCTACCTGGCTGATACATCTTTGCCTCATTGCCTTCCTTCCAGAAGATGGATTCCTAGAACTGGAATTTCCACGTCAAAGGAAATAAGTCTTTATAACTTTGATCAATGTTTCCAAATCACCCACGAGAGGACATCAGTTTACATCCCTCCCCCAGTGGTTGTGTGCCTGCTGGGTCTCCGCTTGCTGGTGCACAGGGGTGGTTTTAACAATTGGCTCTTGTGGAGGCGGAGTCATATTTTCCAATGGAAGGGACCAGATAAGGGATCTACAAATATTTTTATTAAATGACGACCCCAAAACAGCTACTTTTTTTTTTTCTATTTATTTACTTCTTTATTTAGAGACAGCGTGATCGGGAGACAGACAGAGAGAGGGGGAGAGAGGGAGAATCCCAGGCAGTCTCTGCACCATCAGCACAGAGCCCGACGCCGGGCCTGAACTCATGAAATGTGAGATTGTGCCCTGAGCCAAAACCAAGAGTCGGACATTTGGCCGACTGAGCCACTCAGGCACACCCCCTCCCCCACCCCAGAACAGCTCCTATTCGAGTCATCACATTTTATTGGATTTCTTTCCAATTTTTTTCTGTATGTTAAAGAAATATATATAATTTTATATAGAATATTATATTCTATGTAAAACATATACTACATTTTTCTTTGCAAAACAGAGTACCCTGGGAGAACTCAGCTGCTTAGCTGAAAGATCAGAAGTTAGGAGCAAAACAGACCAGGGTGTGCCTCAGCCGAGCCCCTCTATTCCTCCAAACCATTTTGTCATGCACGTAATGCTCATAATTCCACCTACTCTGCAGAATTGTTAAGTGGATTGGTGACGGTTTGTGGAAGTACTTTCAGAGAGTCACTAACAATTAACAAGCATTCAGTAGTTTGCTGTTATTACTGTTACTTCATATACCAAGTATCTTGCCTTACTGGAAGCCCGAAGTATTTGTGTTGATAGGATGGAACCCTGGGTGTGAAGAGTTGGCTTCTGGTGTATAATCTCACAAGAAATCTGCTCCCCTCCCCCCACAGGTTGCTTTTAACTCTGACAGAGGAAGAATTTTCAAGGGTGCCATATAACATAGAAAACAGCAGCCACAGAAGAGCCATCCTCCTGGAACTGGAGCGTGTCAAAGCACTGGGGGTGAAGCCCCCCCAGAACCTCTGGGAATATAAGGTGAGCTCTTTGTTTATTTATTTTTAATTGAAAAAAGTAGAGAGAACGGCCCGTCCGTCATCTCGATGCCCGCTGCTTTGGAAAACATCGGAGACACAACTGAAGCCCCCGGCTCCCCACCCTCTCTAGCGGAACCATGCTCCCGCAGCTGAGCCAGGCGCCCTTACTGGGCGCATTTCCCTCCTTGGACTACGGGTCTGTACACGCAGGCGCTAGGAGCCCTCAGCCTGAACGTGAGAGGCATGAACTGAGCGTGTCCTTCTGCAAGTAGCTTTGAGCTTTGACCTCTCTGGCTCCAGTTCACGCATTTTCTCTGTTGAGCGTATCTTAGTTCGTGCATTTTCCTGTCCATGCACATGGAGGTTGTTGCCCTTAGAAACAGTGCCACTGTGGAAATTCTTGGGGAGTTCTTATGCTTTATGGTTATATACTGAAGCAGGGGATTAGTAGTTCACAGGTAATAGGCATCTTCAGCTTTATGAGGTATTGATAAATTATTCTTCGCTCTGACTGCACCAGCTGATTTCTCCTTCACGAAGATTTAGCAAATGCTGTGCTATAAAATGAATATTTTTTTAATTATAAGATACCTGGAATGTGCTGACATGGCAAATTTCTGCATTTGCATGGAGAAAAGTAATTACATATAACCAATAAGTTCATGGGAGAAAACGCTCACTCATAATTAAAGACGTGTAAACTGAAACAACCAGATGGCATCGTTTTCACCCATGTTACTGTCAAGGATGAGAGCATTACGATACGAAGAAAAAGACACTCGTGGGTGTGGTGGGTCCTAAATTGGCGCAGTCTCCTTGGAGAGCAGTTTGTCAATAAGTGTTCAAATTCAAACTGCACCTGCCCTGTGATCTGCCGTTTCACTTCTTTGCACCTGGAACACAGGCGGCATGGTGGGGGGTGGGGGGGGCGGTCAAGGTGAAGAGCAGGGCTAGGCGCCTGACTGCCTGGGCTGCTCGCTGGGCTTCTCCAGGACACGCTAGCTGTGGGACACCAGCAGGCACCCGGGGCCTTGTGTGCCCATCTCCTCCTCGGTAAATGACTTCACAGAGTGACAGTTGCAGTGAGAGCTGAACTTTGAGCCCCAAAACGTCATTAAACAAGACGTTCACTGCAGCGTGGTTGGTAACAGCAGCACAAAGAAACCAAGCGAAGTGCCTGTCATGGGACAGGTTCCATAAATTGGGCCCACCCAACCGTGGATCCACTGCAGAAGGTGGTGACGCTGGTGTGCTAATAAGGACCGATGCCCACGTTGTATTGTTAACTGAAAGTAGGGAAAAGCACATTGGAAAATCCACACGTGTACGTATCTGTATGTTGTCATATGCACAGAATGTGTCTGGAAGGATACGCAGACTGTTACAGTATTTTCCTCTACGGATTGAGACTTGGATGGAAGAGAGAATTTTATGTGTCACTTAACACATTTCTGTGCCATTTGGAAAACATTGTGTTTACTATGTACACGTATTATCTTAAAACCAAAAAAAACATTAGTTTCAGAAATTTTGATGAATGGGCTTGGAGGTCCTCAGGTAGAAGGTTTGTTGTTTTTTGTGTTATCGCTGTTATTTGTTTAATTTTGGAAAATCCCTGCTTTTATCATAAATTACCCATTTTGTTTATGCAGTAAACTCTGGGCTTTTTGTAGCCAATATTAGCCCTCTGGTAGGTTTTTAGTGTCTGGCAGAACATTCGTGGGGCACACATCCAGCGATGACCCTCTATTTAAAAAACATTAATAGTAATCTTAGCATTAAACCAGAGCGAATGGGCACGTGATTCCGCACCCAGTGTGAAAGCAGGCAGAATCTTATCAGTGGGCTCCTTTGGCTCTTCTGTGCCACCAGCCCCTCCCTGAGGGTGGCCATTTGACAATTTGGCAACTAGCCAAAAGGCCTCGCGGTGTGTGATAAGATTCCTCCACCCTAGTGCCTGGTGCAATTCCTGTTCTCATTAGACGGTAAAGAGACCGCTCCCCATTGAAGTGCCTCCCGGTAACCACCTTACTGGGTGGTTGGTTTTCCTCCTTATCTGATAGGAAATAGCCAAGCACTCACCGCCTCAGCACCCACCCTGACGCCAGACCTACAAATCCATAACCTGGTCTTCTCCCTTTCTCTTGTACTAACCATGATGTGGTTGGACACACGCAGACTTTATTTCTGGGACTGGTGCTCCGGGAGAGCTTGCATATTCAGCAAGAGCAGGATTGCCCCCAGGGCGACAATAGGCGTGGAATACACAAGTCTTCCGTAATACAGGAGTTGCGGCCCCCTCTAAAAGACCACAGTACAGGGGCGCCTGGGTGGCGCAGTCGGTTAAGCGTCCGACTTCAGCCAGGTCACGATCTCGCGGTCCGTGAGTTCGAGCCCCGCGTCGGGCTCTGGGCTGATGGCTCAGAGCCTGGAGCCTGTTTCCGATTCTGTGTCTCCCTCTCTCTCTGCCCCTCCCCCGTTCATGCTCTGTCTCTCTGTCCCAAAAATAAATAAAAACGTGGAAAAAAAAATTTAAAAAAAATAAATAAATAAATAAATAAAATAAAAGACCACAGTACATAAACAGATTTATAGTATATCTGTGGTATTAACATTTCATGGGGGCAGGATTATGGGGAAAAACAAAAAGTTTCTAACAGATTTCTTAAGGGCTGATTTAAAAAAAAAAAACAGGTTGGCAAACACTTTTGATAAAGAACTACCCCCATTTCTATTTCTCATCTAAGTTAGGAGGCAAAGATATCTTTAGAAGTTAGGGTTTTGAGGGGGACACCTGGGTGGCTCAGTCGGTTAAGCGCCTGACTTCAGCTCAGGTCGTGATCTCACTGTTCTTGACTTCGAGCCCTGCGTCGGGCTCTGTGTTGACAGCTCATGGCCTGGAGTCTTTTTCAGATTCTGTGTCTCTCTCTCTCTCTGCCCCTCCCCCACTCATGTGCGCACGCGTGCTCTCTCTCTCTCTGTCGCAAAAATAAACATTAAAAAAAATTTTTTTAAGTTACATATATATTTTTTTTAATTTCAAACACACACAATAACAGGATAAGAGTACAAAACTACCATGTACCCTTACCAGCTATAACAACTTACGGCCATGTTCATTTCAGTGATAACCTCCACCTCCCGCCCCTGACTATTTTGAAAATCTAAGATATCTTATTTTCCCATAGGTAAGTATTTCATTGGGAATCTCTAAAAAGTAAAGACTCTTTTAAAGACAAAACTGAATTCTCTGATATCAGGTAACTTGTCGGTATTCAAATAGACCACATCTTTTCTTCTTCTAGTTGACGTGTTCCAAACAAGGTCTGCATTTGGTTATTATGTGCCTTAAGTCTCTTTTACTGTCTGGATTCTCCTTCCCTTTTTTTGTCACCCTGCATTTATTGGTTGAAGAAACCAGGTCATTTTGTCCCGTAGTTTGCCCTCATCTTAAATTTTGTTCGTTGTCCCTCTGCGGTGTACCCCTGACAGGCTCCTCTGTCACCAGACATGTAATGTGTCCTGTTACATCCCATAATTCAGTAGGGAAATCTAGAGGCTTGCATTGGTTTAGGTATTTTGACAAGACTGTTTTATAGCTGGTGGCATCTTCTCCCATTAGGAGGCTCAGCATGGCTAATTGTCTCTCTCTCTCTGATGGTAGCAGCCACCGTGATCGTTCATCATTTGCCTGCAAAATGGTGATTCTGTAATTCTCTCACTTCTTCATGTGTTAGCTAAGTACGTCTAAAAAAATTAAATCAAATTAAATTTTTAAAAAAAGGAAAATTTCACTCAGCAACCATTTTGATTACCCTAAGCACAGTTTATACAGAAAGGTCAGTTAAATGCTCGATTCTTGGGGCGCCTGGGTGGCGCAGTCGGTTAAGCGTCCGACTTCAGCCAGGTCACGATCTCGCAGTCCGTGAGTTCGAACCCCGCGTCGGGCTCTGGGCTGATGGCTCAGAGCCTGGAGCCTGTTTCCGATTCTGTGTCTCCCTCTCTCTCTGCCCCTCCCCCATTCATGCTCTGTCTCTCTCTGTCCCAAAAATAAATAAACGTTGAAAAAAAAAAAAATTAAAAAAAAAAATGCTGGATTCTTTCCCTTTATTTACCAGTTTCATAATAATGATTTGGTTCTCTGTTACCTAGATAGGTAACCAGTTTCTTTCTTTAGGATCATTATTAACTAAGGATTTTAACATTCTTGATATGTTTGAATACCTTTCAGTAATTACCCTAATTGATGCTCAGATTGTCCCATCTTTTTGGAGTATAAGTCTCCTCAAATTATTTTCAGTTCTTTTTTTTTAAGATTTATTGTTTTAGCGTTTGTTTTTTGAGAGAGAGCAAGCGAGCGCACAACAAGGGAGCGGCAGAGAGAAAGGGACAGAGGATCTGAAACAGGCTCTGTGCTGAGAGCAGAGAGCCCAGTGCAGGGCTCGAACTCATGCCCCACGAGATGGTGACCTAAGCCGAAGACAGATGCTTAACCGACTGAGCCACCCACATGCCCCTGAGCTTTATTTTGAGAGAGAGAGAGTAGGGGGATGGGGTGGGGAGTGGGGGTGGGGGGAGAGAGAGAGAGAGAGAGAGAGAGAGAGAATTCCAGACAGGCTCCACACTCAGTGTGGAGCCCCACGCAGGGCTCGATCCCACGTGGGGATCAATCCCACGACCCTGAGATTGTGACCTGAGCTGAAATCAGGGGTTGACGCTCAACTGACTGAGCCACCCAGGCACCCCTTGAGTCTATTTTTAAAATTTAACATTTGAATTGAGGTATAATATACTTGCCCATGAGTCCTTTTGACATGACCTCAAAAGTCTGATACTTTTTATTTTTAAGTTTTTATTTAAATTCCAGTTAACATACAGTGTAGTATTAGTTTCGGGAGTACAATACTTGTGATTCAACATCTCCATACAATACTTGATACTCATGATAAGTACGCTCCTTAGTCCCCGTCACCTATTTCACACACACACACAGACGCGCGCGCACACACACACACGTAACCATCAGTTTGTTCTCTGCAGTTAAGAGTCTGTTTTGTAGTTTGCATCTCTCTCCCTACCCCCATTTGCTCGGTTGGTTTTTTTCCTTCAGTATGAGTGAAATCGTACGGCATTTTGTCTTTCTCTGACTGACTTGTTCGTTCAGCATAACACTCTCTAGTTCAATTTACGTCATTGCAAATGGCAAGATTTCATTCTTTTTTACAGCTAAGTGTTATTCCATTGTATATACGCGTCACATCTTCTTTATCCGTTCATCAACCAGTGAACACTTAGGTTGTTTCCATAATTTGGCTATTGTAGGTCATGCTGCTATAAGCATTGGGGTGCAGGTATCCCTTCAAATTAGTATTTTTGTATTCTTTGGGTAAATACCTAGTAGTGCAATTGCTGGATTGTAGGTTGGGTAGTTCTGTTTTTAAGGAACTTTTTTTTTTGAGGAACCTCCATACTATTTTCCAGAGTGGCTGCACCAGTTTGCATTCCCACCAGCAGTGCGAGACGGTTGCTTTTTCTCCACATCCTTGTCAACACCTGTTGCTCCCTGTGTTGTTGGGTTCGCCATTCTGACAGGTGTGAGGTGGTATCTCATTGTTGTTTTGATTTACATGTTCCTGATGATGAATGATGTTGAGCATCTTTTCATGCGTCTGTTGGCCATCTGTATTTCTTCTTTGGAAAATGTCTGTTCAAGACTTCTGCCCAGTTTTTAATGGGATTGTTCGTTTTTTGAGGGTTTTTTTTGTTTTTGTTCTTGTCTTCTGTGTTTTGTTTGTTTTCGCAGTGAGCTAGCACATCAGCGGGGGAGCGGCAGAGGGGGCGAGAGAGTCTTAACCAGGCTCCACACGCAGCACAGGGCCCACTGACTGAGAGGTCATGACCTGAGCTGAAATCAAGAGTCAGACACTTAACCCACTGAGCCACCCATGTGCCCCTGGGTGTTGAGTTTTATAAGTCTTTTATACACTTTGGATACTAACCCTTTATCAGATATGTCATTTACAAATATCTTCCTCCATTCTATAGGCTGCCTTTTAGTTTTGTTGATGGTTTCCTTCACTATGCAGAAGCTTTTTATTTTGATGTACTCCCAATAGTTCGTTTTTTATTTTGTTTCCCGTGCCTCAGGAGACATATCTAGAAAAAGTTGCTATGGCTGATGTCAGAGAAGTTACTGTCGGTGTTCTCTTCTAGGATTTTTATGGCTTCGGGTCTCACATTTAGGTCTTGAGTCCAGTTTGAATTTATTTTTGTGTATGGTGTAAGAAAGTGGTCCATTTTCATTCTTTTGCGTGTTGCTATCCAGATACTTTCTTTCCTTATGTGACAGGATGTTCAAGTTATTCTTGTACCTTTTCTATCCCAGACCTGAAATCAGCCATTTCATAGGTTGGGCCTTTTTAAAAAACCTTTTTGCTATAGAATTTCAGGTGCATGCAGAAATAGAAGAGTATACACGTGTCCAGCTTCAGTGAGTGTTGACTAGTGGCCATTCTTATTTTTACACACCCCTCCACCCACTCTTACACACCCCACACACCCGCAATGCATGGGATTATATTAAAGCATAGCCAAGCATCATATTATTTCACCCTGAAATACTTGAGTGTGAATCTCTGAAGAGAAGGACTCTTTTCTTAACATTTAACAGTAAGCCATTAATAGCATCAAATAAGTTGAATGTGTTTTAACAGTTTCATTGAGCTGCAGTTAACATACACATATTTCAAATGTATAATTTGGTAAGTTTCTTTAAATTCCAGTATAATTAAAGTACATTGTTATGTTAGTTAGCTTCAGTGATCGTGATTCAACGATTCTGTGCATTACTCGGGACTCATCAAGATAAGTGTACTCTTTAATCCCCATCCTGCTTCACACACCCCCCACCCCACCCCCCGCCTCTGGTCACCATTAGTTTGTTCTCTGCAGTTAGGAGTCTGGGTTTTTTGTCTCTTTTTTTCTTCGTTTGTTTGTTTTGTTTCTTAAATTCCGCATATGAGTGAGATCATTGGTATTTGTCTTTCTCTGTGTGACTTAATTTCACTTAACATAATACCCTGGAGGTCCATCATATTGTTGCAAATGGCAAAATCTAATTCTTTTTTAAGGCTGAGTAATATTCCATGGTGTGTATATACACCACATCATCTTTCTCCATTCAGCAATTTGGTAAGTTTGGACATATTGCACACACCTGTGAAATCATCACCACAATCAAGCTAACGAACATACTCATCTGTCCCCAAAGCCACCTCCTGCCCCTCTGTGAGTCCTGCTCCCCACCCCTCCCCATCAAATCAAGTACGCGGTGCTAATGTGGAAAACCGGTTCCATTTTCTCTTTCTCTTGAGCATCTTGTTATGTGCTTATTTTATTGTATCTTCCTTGGTGAAGTGGCCATTCATATCTTTTGACCATTTTATTTGATGCTTAGTGGCACCAAGTAAACAGAATCGTCTGAAGTTACTTTTACAATCAGGAAAAACATAAATACACGTTCTTTGTAGCAAAATTGACCAAAGTGATGAAAATGAAAATAAATGGCCCATAATCCCACCTGAGAGCCAGGCACGGTTAACGTTGCATTTTGCTCTGTCTTCTTCTTAGACAATTTTTTTGTGCGTAGTTTAATTGTGCTTTTGTTTATGTATTCATTCCATAAATCTTTATATCTGTTGTGAGCCAGGTGCTGCTCTAGGAAGGGTCATGAAAGAGACCTGGTTTGTGTGGGGCTGACACCGGAGAGATCGGATTGCCACGTGTCTTGGAATCCTTTTTTCACCTAACACTGTAACAAGAGCATCATCCAAAAATGCCCGTATTCGCTTTTCAATGGGCTGCATGAACTCTGTGCTGAACATCCACTGTAACTTCATTACTTAGGTCTCAGATTTCACTTTTTCTCTCTTACCCACAGTGCAGCACGAAACATTTTGTGCATAAAGCCTTCTGTATTTCTGACTTCCTTTTAAGTGGTGCCCACTAATACATTGGTTAAATTGAACATTTTGAAGACTCTGATACATTTTACAAAATTCTTTTCCAAAAAAGTTGGGTTTTACTAGCAGCGCCGAGGAGTGTATGTCTCAGCACCCCCCTACCTCCCCCACACGCACACACCAAAGCCATGGAGAAGGATTGGGTCTTTATTAAATAGAGCCCAACAGATTGATTCCTTGGCCTCTTCTTGCCACCCATTCATTCATCCATTCATTCACTGTGCAAACCACACACAGAAAAGCTGAAGGCAAAGGGCGTGAGACTGTGGAGGGAGCATGGGTGGGGAGCTGGCTGCCGTGGTTGTGATGTGACCCCACGCTCGCCTTGTCCTCTGCAGGCGGTGAACCCAGGCAGGTCCCTGTTCCTGCTGTATGCCCTCAAGAGCTCCCCAAGACTTGGTCTGCTATACCTCTACCTATTTGACTACACAGACACCTTCCTGCCCTTCATCCACACCATCTGCCCCCTGCAGGAAGACAATTCTGGGGAGGACATCATCACCAAGCTTCTGGTAGGTCTGCACGGTGCCTTGAATGGCACTCCTCAGTGCGGTCTGGAATTGGAGACGGGGCTGTAGCTGTTGCAGAAGAGCCAACGACGCCCAGCCTTCATTTGTTTTTTGCAAGGAGAACCCCTCCAAAAGAAAATCAAGCAGAACTTCCCCACTCCCAGAAGCCTGTTTTATTTCCTGCATTGCGTAACAAGAAGGCTACCCTCTGGACTTGTAATATTTACGGGGGGGGGGGGGGGGGGGGGGGGGGGGGAAACGTGCATTGCTTTTGTTACAAAAGAAGATAGAATAGGTTCAGATTGCCTGAGGGTTAAACTTATGGACCTTCCAGCTTGGTGGTCTGTCTCGAAGAGGATCCCCAAAGGATGATCATTTGTCCCACTGCAAGGGAGGGTTAGCATCCATCCTGGGGCCTCAGAAAAGTAAGCCATTGTCCAGCTCACTGATGGGAGTGGTCACCTCAGCTGACCATAGGCCCCTGGCAGAGATAGGTATCCACGCTGGCTTTTGTGTCTTCAGAATTGTTGGTGGGTCCCACTTACACAGGGCTGTCTCTGTGTCTGCTTGGTCATTGCAGGGTATTGTCCTTTGCATTGCTGCTCTTGGGGCAGTCCCTCTGATCTGTTAAAATTAAAAGTCACATGGATGTAGGAATCATCGTGTATGATCCACACCCATAAATGTTAAAATAATTTCTAGGGGTGCCTGAGTGGCTCCCTCGGTTACACATCCAACTCTTCATTTCAGCTCAGGTCACGATCTTGGCGGTTCATGAGATCAAGCCCCGTGTCGGGCTCTGCACTGACCACATGGAGCCTGCTTGGAATTCTCTCTCTCCCCCTCTTTCTTCCCCTCCCCAGCTCACACGTGCACACACCACATTTTCTCTCAAATAAATAAACTTAAAAAAAAAAACCTACGAATTTCTAAATCTCCAAAAACCCTTTTTAAAATACTAAAGTCAGGTATCTGCCTGACTTGAGCCTTGGATGTAGTTGAAAGCCTGCTAATTAGCCCTTAGGCACAGTGTTTGCCTAATTACCCAGTTTCCTGCTATTACCTGCCCTCTCTGGACTGGGAGAACAGAGACCCCACCTCTTACCTTTCCATTTTCACAAGCTTCAACAACCCCTGTGCTCATGAGGCTCACTTTCTTCTTGGGATACTTAGTATCTGCTCCATAGTGCACAGTCCTGCTACACTTCCGTAAGCCTTCTGGATGCCTCGATGAGTTGTTTAAATGCTCTGGTTTATTATCTGCTAATAACTGTAGTGAGTTTTTTATTTTCCCCAAAATTACTTTTTCAAAGTGTATGCTTAATTTTCCCATGATCTGTTATCCTACCACAGCAAAGATGTTGAATTTAGGAAATCATTTGAGCTACCCATGCAGTGATGAAGAAATTTTAAAACTGGTTAATTTCCATTCATTGCAACGTCACTACTTATTTTTTTTTTTATTTTATTTTTTAATGTTTATTTACTTTTGAGAGAGAGACAGAGACAGAGACAGAAGCATGAGTGGGGGAGGGGCAGAGAGAGGGAAACACAGAATCCGAAGCCGGCTTCAGGCTCCAAGCTGTCAGCACAGAGCCCGACGCAGGATTCGAACTCAAGAACCATGAGATCGTGACCTGAGCTGAAGTCGGATGCTCCACTGACTGAGCCACCCTGGCGCCCCTGCACCCTCATTATTTATAACTCAGGCTTCAGAGTTTTTTTACTTTTACTTCTGAGCTTCCACAATTCCATAACCAGCATCTCTGTTCAGCTTCCTCAGTAACATTTATCCAGTATAAGATTCTTAAAAGGTGAGTCGATGGGTGGAAAATTTCATGTTATGTTGTTGGATATCTGTGTGTTTTAGTAAATGTAAAGTTCACCGTGATGACTGCAGTATAATCCATAAGAGTCAATCCTAATGATTTTCTGTGTCCACCTTTTGCTTACTTTTATGTTATTCTGAAGGATCTAAGAGAGCCCACCTGGAAGCAATGGAGAGAATTCCTTGTCAAATACTCCTTCCTTCCATACCAGCTGATTGCTGAATTTGCTTGGGACTGGCTGGAGGTCCATTACTGGACATCACGTTTTCTCATCGTCAATGCCATGTTACTCTCGGTTCTGGAATTATTCTCCTTTTGGAGGATCTGGTCACGAAGTGAACTGAAGTAAGTGTGTGTTTACACTGGAGGTGGCAGGAGCAGCAGCACTTCTGAGAAAGGGTCCCAGGTAGTAGAAGAGTCCTCTTGATTACGCACACGTGAAAACACTCCTTGCTCTGATTCGTAGATGTGGCTTAAGCAGCAGATGGGAAAATTTCCTCGTGTCTGGAGGTGGGGGGGGAGGGGGTTTGGACAAGTGTGTCTCCATTTATCTTCTCCCCGTGTAAGAACATACCATGTCATTCCCGGGGGTGGGGGTGTGCGTGAAGGGTTTGATGAAGGAATACGTAAGTGAGGAGAAGAGGGTGCTTTATGGAAAGGGGCGGTGGGGTAGAGCAGAAGGAGATCTGGTGAGGAATTCTGTAGGCATGAGTTCTAATCCTGCTGTGCCGTCAGCCGGGACACTAATAACTTCTCTAGATTAATGCATAAAATGAGAGAGTTGGGCCGGGACTCTTGGTTGCAAGTGCCTCTTGGTTGGCTTTCCTTCCTTTTTTTTTTTTTTTTTTTTTTTTTTAAGTTTATTTCTTTATTTTTGAGAAACAGAAAGAACAAGCAGGGGAGGGGCAGAGAGGGAGAGAGAATCCCAAGCAGGCTCCACACTGTCAGCATGGACCCTGATGCGGGGCTTGAACTCACGAACTGTGAGGTCAGGACCTGAGCCGAAACCAAGAGTCAGACGCTTAACGGACTGAGCCACCCAGGTGCCCCTAAATTGGCTTCTCTTAAAAAGAGAAATGCCCAGTCAAGGCTTCCCACATGGCTGGATCCAGAGACCCAAATGCTGTCATCAGGACTCAGCCTCTCCCTCTCTTTGCTGTGTTGTTGTTCAGCCTCAGCTGACTTCATGCGGGGCCCTTGGTCACTCCGGGCATACATCTGAGCAGCTGAGAGAGGGCACTTCTTTCCCCATAGCACTGACAGTCGGGCAAGGGGAGGGGGGGCACACGCTCCTTTGCTCTGATTGGCCCAGCCTGGGTCACATGCCCACCCAGACCTACCACATGGTGCAGAGTCATGCCAGGCTCTCCTTATCCAGGCTCAGGACCTGTTCTCACCCCCCAACCAAGGGCTGGCTTCATCAGCCCCACCGAGACCACATGGCAAAGAATGAGGAAGGAGGCCCCCAGAAGGAAAACTCAGAAGGCATTTCCAGAAGAAAGGGGGTGGCTCCTAGACAGGTAGAAGTAACACAGCCCCACACCAGCATCGCACCGGCCTTAAACGTCCCATGACTCCAAGAGTTCTTGGCCTCGTCAGTCAGTAACAGCCCTATAAATAGTTCCAAAAACTTGGGGCGCCTGGGTGGCGCAGTCGGTTAAACGTCCGACTTCAGCCAGGTCACGATCTCGCGGTCCGTGGGTTCGAGCCCCGCTCAGGCTCTGGGCTGATGGCTCAGAGCCTGGAGCCTGTTTCCGATTCTGTGTCTCCCTCTCTCTCTGCCCCTCCCCCCCTTCATGCTCTGTCTCTCTCTGTCCCAAAAATAAATAAACGTTGAAAAAAAAAAAAAATTAAAAAAAAAAAAAAATAGTTCCAAAAACCTGACAAGAATCTCCTATTGGTTCATTCATGCACAGTTAGTTGAGCCCCCGCTCTGTCCCAGGCTCTCTGCTGGGCACTGCAGATGTTTTGGTAAAGAAGACAGTCTGGGGGCACCTAGGTGGCTCAGACAGTTAAGCGTCTGACTTCGGCTCGGGTCATGGTCTCACGGCTCATGGTTTTGAGCCCCGTGTCAGGCTCTGTGCGGACAGCTCAGAGCCCAGAGCCTGCTTCGGATCCTGTGTCTCCCTCTCTCTCTGCTCCTCCTCCGCTTGTGCTCTTTCTCTCTCTCAAACATAAATAAACATTAAAACAAAAAACAAAAAGAGAAGACAGTCTGGACCCTGACGGCCTCCAGCCTCGCAGAGAAACCGTGTCTGTGAGATACATACAAGTGCGACACAGCGATGAAGCAGGTGGGGCTGTGCTGGGGGGTCCTCACCTGGTGTGGGGCTGCCTCCTGGGGGTGGAAGATGGGTCGGTCAGGCAGAGGTGCGTCTCAGGCCCCAGGGGAGAGGAAGCAAGGTCGGCGCAGCACAGGCAGCCAGGCTGTGCATCAGGATAAAGGCCCAGTGTCCGAGCACTTGGGCGTCGTCACGAGAGATCCCGTCACGAGTCCACCTCTCAGAGGCTTCTCTTCTTTTTACAGGACTGTGCCTCAGAGGATGTGGAGCCATTTTTGGAAAGTATCGACGCAGGGGCTTTTTGTGGCTATGTTCTGGCCCCTCATTCCTCAGTTTGTCTGCAACTGTCTATTTTACTGGGCCCTGTACTTCAACCCAATTATTAATATCGATCTTGTGGTCAAGGAAGTCCGACGGCTGGAAACCCAGGTGTTGTGACTGGCAGTTCCCAGGCTCTGAAGGATTCTTCCAGCCTCCTCGACATGTGCGCATCGATGCTCGAGTAGGGGGCGGGGGGAGTGGACTTCCTGTTTCTCTGCCCTGCGAACAAGGTGCTGCTTTGTCAGAGGCTACAACCAGGTCCTCTGTCCCTCTGCCTGTGGCATCGTGGCAGCGGGGACTGACATCCCAGAGCTTGGCCGACACAGTGACAGCACCTCCCCCCCCAGCCGCCTTCCTCACAGGGACTTGGGAGGCCCCGTCCACCGGGGCTGTCAGGGACTTGGGGTCCCCAGAGGATGCAGTCCGGCGACTTCAGAAGGCTGCTGGGTCAGCAGTCCTGCTTGCCCTGACCTCAGTGACGGACAGAGGCTCCCAGGGCGAGTTGGCAGCACATGGCTGAGCCTGAGACCAGGCTTGCTGGGGCCAGGCCTGTCCTCTGAATCAAATTTAGGAAAACGGGAAAAGATTTTGTCATAGGCACAGACAGTTGCGCATAAAAAATACGGAGGAAAAGCCCAAATCCGATGGACGATTCTGTATTATTAAAGAGGTGGTATGTTTTTCAGATGGAAGCCTCTAAAAGGGTTTGAGACGGAGTGGTGGTCAGACTGTCGTCCGTGTTCTCTGCATTTAATCACTGCAACTTTGGATCCCTAACTCCCAGGGGGGTGTCGAGGACGAAGTCAGGCAGTAATGGAGGGTCATTCTCATCAGGCCGCGCTGCCTCAGTGCCACTTAAAATTACTGTGTGGGGGTTTATTTGGTTGGTTTTCAGGAATTTAATCTGTAAAATCCAGGAGAGTCCTTATGTTCAAGGAAACATTTTGTACTTTGACCTCACACTGTATTCTCTTATTGTCCTGTTCTGATGTATAAAACAGCAAGGTATAATTACACCAAGTGCTGTAGTTGTAAATATGAATAAGATGAGGCAGGGCCCTTATTTCTTTCTGGTATGAAAACATCAAGTGTGAATTTGAGCCATCTGAAGATTGGCCCCAGAGGTAAGTTTGCATCCATGGTGTCGTTTTGTGACTCTGTGAACCACTCGTTACTCCTTTGATCTTTGAAGATTTCACTCAAACTTTGCATCTGAAAGTTTGAAGAAATCACTTGAAAGTAAAATAAAGATTTTTATATAGATAAAAGTTCTGTAGGGGCGCCTGGGTGGCTCAAGTTGGTTGAGCGTCCGACTCTTGATTTTGGCTCAGGTCGTGATCTCGTAGGTTGTGAATTCAAGCCCCGCATGGGGCTCTGCACTGATAGCAGGGAGCCTGCTTGGGATTCTCTCGCCCCCCCCCCCCCAAATAAACATTAAAAAACATTTTAGGGGCGCCTGGGTGCCTCGGTCGGCTAAGCATCTGACTTCAGCTCAGGTCATGATCCCACGGTTCGAGTTTGAGCCCCATGTGGGCTGACAGAGTGGAGCCTACTTGGGATTCCCTCTCACTCTCTGTCTCTTTCTCCCTCGCCCCCTCTCAAAATAAGTAAACTTAAAAAAAATCTTTTTAATTCTATATAGAGAAAAAATTGCTTAGAAACTGTGCAGAAAATCTGCATTGCCTGACACAACCTACTAGTCACGCTTAAATCCCCCAGCCTGCTGTGAACGTGGAACCAGGGAGCCACCCCAAGGTGTCTTAAGTGAAAGGAGGGACAGTGTTTTTTACCTCCTGCGTTTGCTCATCAGGCCCCAGGGCTGCCTGACTTTGTGTGTTTCACGGACAGCGACAGGTCTGGAGACACCACACAGTATTTGACATCGCTGGTCTGGTGCCTGGCCGAGTCACCGTTCTCCTGTCCAGATGAGCACGTGGAGGCTGGCCGGCATCGGTGGAGCTGGGCCCAGGCCACGCTGCCGGTCCAGTGCCCCCACCTGCACCCTGTGGCCTCACACCGTCCCCACCTGCTCCCCACATTCTGCTCCAAAGATGAATGTGTAATAGCCACATATGCCCTGTGAAGGAGGAGGGGCAAAGACTGGCCTAGAGCAAGCAGGCTGGGACGGACTCTGGCTTCTTATCGCCAGAGCAGAGACAGGTATAGTCAGGGAAAGGGCCACTGGCCACCTCCTCCCTCAGACCTGCTCGATCATAGCGGGTTGGGTACATCAGAAGGAGGCGTTGGTCAAAAATATTCAGACCCTTTGATGCAAACACTCCACTTCTGCAAATCTGCTGTCAAGGAGCAAGAATTCCTGATCCCATTCAGGGTCCTTCCAGGTGGAGTAAGAATCAGATTCATAGGAGACAGAATCAAATTTAACTTGGTACATACGGGGGAGCCAGATGGGCATGGATATTCCAAAGACGGGCCAAACAAGGCCTTTATGTCCATCCTGAACTAAGGAGAAAGGGGTAGGGGTGTGGGACTTCAAAGGGAAGGCATGCCTTTCACGGGGCGATAAGAGTTGGTGTCTGGTAATGAGATGTTTGCCCTGCCATACAGATGGGCCATTCAGATAAAATTTATCTCTGGTAATAACCCTTATTCTAGGACAGACCCCAATTTAGATGCTTCGAGGTAGTTAAGGGAGGGGCAGGGGTTTCTTGTTGAGCCTGCAGGGTCTCTGTTGCTTCAGCTCAAAATAATCTTCAGGCCAGAGTTGCCCGTGCTGGGGCCGCCTGCCCTCGGCCCCTACTCTGGGTTAAGGAACAATCAAAACATGGGTGGTGGGGTGTGGCAAAGATTCACAAGCATCCTCATCACGTCAACAATCGATCAAAACTGGAAATATCACCAGTACCCCAAAGTCGGCAACCAATAAAACAGTAGGTAACCATTATTTAAAATGAAATTCTGGGGGTGCCTGGGTGGCTCAAGTCGATTGAGCGTCTGACTTTGGCTCAGGTCATGATCTCACAGTTTGTGGGTCCGAGCTCTGCGTCGGGCTCTGTGCTGACAGCTTGGAGCCTGGAGCCTGCTTCAGATTCTCTCTCTCTCTCTCTCTCTCTCTCTCTCTCTCTCTCATAAATAAAACGTTTTTAAAAATGAAGTTATCAAAGGTTTTTTAATGACCTGGGGAAAAACTTAGAAAAATCCCATGTGATGGTTTCAACTGCATTTTTGAACATTACAGAAAACAATGACAGTAGCACACAGAAATGCCGCAAGTGGTTTTTCTGGATCGTGGAAATTCAAGTGATTTTTCTCCCCTCCTTTATATTTGTCTTTGTTTTCCTTTATCTTTGTAAACACTGACTATATACCACTTCTGTAATCAGGAAGTTTAACCATTAGGCAGAGAGGGATGGGAAAGAATATTCTTTCTTAAGCTCCTAACTCCTAGACTAGATCTTCCCAAGAGCGAGCACCTTGTTTACGGCCTCGTCCGGAAACCCAGAGCCAGGCCAGGCACACAGTGGGTGTTCCTTCACGTTTGACCACCCGCCATCAGGAGCAGGTTAGAAGACCGAGTTCAGCCCTTTGCATATAAAGGGCGAGCCTCAAAAATGGCACCAAACCCAATACAGCCACAAGCATGGTTGTGGTTTGTATAAAATAAGCATGGGACTTTTGACCTTCAACTGGAAACCACACAGGCTCCGGCCCAAGTTCCGGGAGAGAAAGCAAACAAGGGTTGCAGTTTTCACACTCGGCCTCCGTTCCCTCCTGCCAAGAACTGAAGGCAGCTGCTGATGAGTGAAAAAGAGTTTTATTTCCTCGTGCAAAAGAACATTCCACATCAGGTTGGTCAGTCACACCTGGGCGAGTCTGTGTCACACAAGAAACGCGGGTACAGTAAGTACTTTAGGTTGTACTCAGTCTGGGCTAAGCAGTTAGCGATCTCCTGGTCGCACCTGCACAAGATTTCTTGGCATTCGTTCTCCGCGGGTCCTGGAAGAAGTGGGGAGACTGAGTTAGAGCAGGCGGTGGCAGAGACTCGAGAACAGGCACTAGGGAAGCCAATGACGCTGGAGGCGGGAAGCGTCATACGTCACATCTATGCGACACGGGACAAGTCACCGCGTGATCTCCGTCATGGCAGCTTCCGGAGGGAGGTGGCGTCCAACCCATTTTACAGAAAAGGAAATCGAAGTGGCCAGGGAAGCGTTTTCAGATGCAAAGTTCTAAGTCCTTGCGACCTTTTGGCTTCTCTTCCGCATCAATATTACACCGCTTCGGGGAGCAGTTGGTTAGGCGTCCGACTCTTGATCTCGGCTCAGGTCATGATCTCACAGTTCGTGAGATCGACCTCACGTCGGGGTCCACACTGGGGTGTGCAGCCTGCTTGAGGCTCTCTCTGCCTCTCTGTTCTCTCCCCCAAAACATTTTATATGAATATATATATATATATATATATATATATATATATACACACACATATATATTCGCATACCCCTTCATCTGAGGATCCATTCTGATAAGCAGTAGGTAGGTGCCCGGGCACTTTCTAGAGCTTTTTCTGGGGTACCTGCTCTGCTACTTCTTGGTTGTGTGATCTTGCCTAAGCTTTCAGAGCCAAATCCTCCTGGAAAACCCGGGGCACTACCCACTTGGCAGGGCTCCTGGGAAGCCTGAGTGACAACTCCCACGGAAAGCACCCAGAAGGGCTTGGCACAGGACGTACACTCGGTCAACGTTGGCTCCACCCACATATCTCTGCCTTCTTTCTCCACATCACTTCCACATGCTCCTTCTGGAGTGTCCATCTGTCCCCGCCAGCCCAGGACCTGCCTGGCACAGAGGCAGCCACCCAAAGTCTCCTTCCACCTTGGTGATCCTCCCACTAGAGATTCCTGACCCGGGACTAGAATGATCTGGTGATCTTCAAGTGGTATCTTACTAATCTAGAAGCATAATGCCTGAAACAGCTTTGGATATCCCCCCCAACCATGCCACCCATGGCCTTTTAGTGCTAGCTTTTAGTTTTTCACATAGATGTAAATATAAAACCCACCCGCCATTAAATCCTTCCAAATTTCCTTCCAGAGGCACCGTGAAGCACCAGCTTTGGAGTTAACCGGCTCAGCCACGGATGTAGCAGCTCTGTGCCTTCAGACACATCATTTCACCCCTTCCAGATGTTTCCTCAGGCCAACATGAGCATACTAATAATACCTACTTCTAAGGGCTTCTGGGAGAGTGAGAAAACACCCAACAGGTCATTTTACCCAACGTGTAAAATGCAGAGCATACAGCAGGCACTCAGTAAGCTGCAGCTGACCTCCTTAAGGATCCGTTCTTAAAGTGTTCCTTGAAGGGGCGCCTGGGGGGCTCAGTCGTTTGAGCATCCAACCTAGGGCTCAGTCGCCATCTCTCAGTTCATGAGTTCAAGCCCCACATGAGCTCCCTGCTGTCAGCGCAGAGCCTGCTTTGTTTGGATCCTCTGTCCTCCTCTCTCTGCCCCACCCTAACTTGTGCTCTCTCTCTCTCTCTCTCTCTGAAGCAAATAATTAAATAAAAAAACATTAGGAGCGCCTGGGTGGCTCAGTCGGTTAAGCGTTCAACTTCAGCTCAGATCATGATCTCGCAGTTCATGAGTGTGAGCCCTCATCGGGTTCTGTGCTGACAGCTCAGAGCCCGGAGACTGCTTCGGATTCTGTGTCTCCCTCTCTCTCTGCCCCTTCCCTGTTCATGCTGTCTCTCTCTCAATCAAAAACAAAATAAACATTTTTTTTTTAAAAACATTAAAAAAAAAAGAACTTCCTTCCTTTAAGAAAAAAATTAAAGTAAAATGTTCCTCGGAGACCATCACAAGGTGAAGCATGAGAGCCAGAAGGCTTGGCTCCACCAGGAGGGAGGGACAGGATGACAGGAGGCAGAAGGCAGGCACTCTCTGGAAATCATCTTCCCAGGCCCTGCTGTGAGCAGACTTGATTAAAGGTATTTATCTGCACAATTGCACCCAGGGTCTAAAAGAGTATCCCTGGGGCGCTTGGGTGGCTCAGTCGGTTGAATGTCCAACTCTTGGTTTTGGCTAGGGTCATGATGCCAGGGTCACAGGATTGAGCCCTGCATCTGGCTTCACACTGAGGGTGAACCTGCTAGGGATTCTCTCTCTCTCTCTCCCTCCCTGTCTGTCTGTCTGTCTCTCTCTCTGCCTCTGCCCCTCTCCCCTGCTTGCACTCTCTCATAAACAAACAAACAAACAATAAAATTTAAAAAGAAAAGAGTGTCCCCCACCTGCTCTGCTGCATTTTTTATTGAGGCAAAAATTCCCATAACAATATTTACCATTTTCCAGTGCACAAGTCAGTGGAATTTAGTTCATTCACAACATCGCGCAGTCATCACTTCTATCTAGATCCGAAACATTTCTATCACTTCCAGAAGAAACCCCATTTAGAAGTCACTCCCATTTAGAAGTCACTCCCCATGATCCCTTACCTGAGTCCCAGCAGTCTGTCCTGCCAACCACGAATCTGCTTTCTGTCTCTATCCCTATCCTGGACCTTTCACATAAGTGGAATCACACATTAGGTGACCTTTTGCGTCTGGCTCCTTTCTTGTAGCATGACTTTTTCAAGGTTCATCCACCTCGTAGCAGGTATGATACTTCTCCTGCCTTAACTTTCCAACACAGCACTTACAATAGCAATTAGCACAGACACGATTTCCCTCTCCTCCTCTTAGACTATAGCTTCCTGCTTCTCCTTCCCACTCAAAGCCTAGCATGAAGCCGGGCACAGAGCAGATTCTTACCATCTGTTGGGAGAACAATAGCAAAGCCATACGCCGTTTCCAATTCTCATCCAAGCCCAGCACCTAAATTTTATTATCCCCATTTTACAGCTGAGGAAAGAGAAGCTCAAAAGGATTCAGTAACTTGTCCAAGGTCACAGCACTAAGCAGAGGGGGGACCCGGATTCCAGCCCAGGATCGGCTGACCCCATGCCTGTACCTGCCTAATGCTATCACCCTTTTCCCTGAGCAAGAAAGTTCCTCTCAAAAGTAAGACTTGGCCTCAACTGCTCCATGGCCTTAGGAAAGCAACAGCATCAGGTTATCCAAGAATAACAAAAACTTGGGAGTGCCCATGTGGCTCAGCCAGTTAAGCGTCCGACTCTTGATTTCAGCTCAAGTCATAATTTCACGGTTCGGGGGACCAAGCCTGGCACCAGGCTCTGCACTGACAACACAAAGCCTGCTTGGGATTCTGTCTCTCTGTCTCTCTCTCTGCACCGCCCCCCCCGCCCCCGCCCATGCTGTCTCTCTCTCTCTCTCCCTCAAAATAAACAAACATGTTTTAAAAACAGGAATAACAAAAACTTAAAAGGAAAAGCAGCCCCCCAAGGATAAGGTTTAAAATAAAGGCCTGCCAGTAAATATTATTACAGGCTTAAAAAAATGTTAATATACTGAAGCCAGGCCCATAAATGGAAAATGGGCAACACCTGTAATTAGGTAAACAGCTATGTTCGGAATATCTCCAAACAGAATAAGAGAATATTTTTAGCCCCCCAAAAATGCAGAATAGATATTTTGGTTCTTTTCGTTTGGTTCAGGGAGGACAGGTCTGTAAACAGCCATGGGCTCCACCAGCAGACACACCAATAAATATTTTATAGACACCACTTTCATATGATTAGGGGCAAGGGAAACATGCAGGTCGGAGGGAGAAGGCAGGGATCTTTAACAGCTTTCCCAGGCAAGCCCTATTTCACCTCCTCTCTCTGCTCACAATGGGAGGGGGACAGGGGATGTGCCTGGGAGTAGACACGTGACCACCACATTAGGTGAGACACTTCTTTCCCTGACCTTCATTCAGCTTCCCCAACTCTAAGTAAGAGGATTGAAGGAGAGGATGTCTGAGGCACTCTTGGCTCCTAAAAACTGATACCATGTCTCCATACTAATTCAGCTTTGCTCTGTGCCAAATGCTGATTCCTGCTAGGGAGATACAGCTGAGAGTCCACGAATATCTAAGACCAGCCTTCAGGTAACCGCTCTGACGGTTTCCTCCCTGCAGCACAGAAGCTGCGGGCTTAAAGGAGAGTCATGCCAGAGCCTCTATTTTCTCTGGTGGAGGTGGCAGGGGTCAGAGAGAGGTTCAGATCAGGAGGACAGCTGGAGAAGGGAGGAGAGAGAATAACAACCCCCATCGGATCTGTTTCTCGTGTTATAAGCCCGTTTTTCATCTGTACAACACCCATCTTCCAGATAAGGGAAAGGAAGTTCAGGGAAGTATCCATCTAGGGCCACGTGATTTTCAACAAGGGTCCCAAGACTCTTTAATGGAGAAAGATGAATCTCTTCAACAAATGGTGCCAGAACAACTGGATGCCCACAGGCAAAAGGATGATGTTGGACCCCTACCTCACACCATGTACAAACGTGAACTCAAAGTGGATCGATGACCTAAATGTAAGAGTTCAGATTATAAAACTATCAGAAGAAAAGAGGGGTAAGTCTTCATGACATGGGATCTGGCAGTGGATTCTTAGGACACCAAAAACCTGATCAACCAAAGACAAAACAGATAAACTGAACTTGATCAAAATTAAAACTTTTGTGCATTCAAGATGTTATTGATAAAATGCAAAGACAACCTACAACCTGGGAGAAAACATTTGCAAATCACATATCTGATAAGAATCCAGGACCAACAATATATAAAAAAACTCCTAGGGGCGCCTGGGTGGCGCAGTCGGTTAAGCGTCCGACTTCAGCCAGGTCACGATCTCGCGGTCCATGAGTTCAAGCCCCGCGTCGGGCTCTGGGCTGATCGCTCAGAGCCTGGAGCCTGTTTCCGATTCTGTGTCTCCCTCTCTCTCTGCCCCTCCCCCGTTCATGCTCTGTCTCTCTCTGTCCCAAAAATAAATAAACGTTGAAAAAAAAAAAAAAAAAAAAAAAACTCCTATAACTCAACAATAAAAACAACACAATTAAAAATGAGCAAAGGGGATGGGGCACCTGGGTGGCTCAGTCCATTAAGTGTCCGACTCTTAGTTTTGGCTCAGCTCATGATCTCACGGTTCGTGAGTTCGACCCCCACATTGGGCTCCGTGCTGACAGTGCGGAGCCTGCTTAGGATTCTCTCTCTCTCCCACGCTCTCTGCCCCTCCCCTGCTCTCTCTCTCTCTCTCAAAATAAATAAATAAACTTAAAAAAAATTTTTTTAAGGCACCTAACTCTTGATTTCAACTCAGGTCGTGATCTCAAAGTTTGTGAGTTTGAGCCCTGAGTTGGGCTCTGTGCTGACAAGCATGGAGCCTCCTTGGGATTCTCTCTCTCTCTGTCTCTCTCTCTCTACATCCCTCTCTCTCTAAAAGTAAATCAACAAACTTTAAACAAAACTCTTTTAAACAAAGCACACGTTTAAAAAAAAAAAAATGAGCGAAGGGGAGCCCGGCGGCTCAGTTGGTACAGCACGCAATTCTCCATCTTGGGGTTGCGAGTTGAAGCCACATGTTGTGTGTAGAGATTACTTAAAAGGAGAAACTTTAAGAATGAATGAATGAATGAATGAATGAATGAATGAATGAATAAAATGAGCAAAAGACTTGAATAGACATTTCTCCCAAGAAAATATAAAAACGGCCAAACAAGCACATGAAAAGACACTCAACAGCATTAGCCATTAGGGAAATGCACACCAGAATCACTGAGGCACACACATCACCCCCACTACAAACAAACAAAACACCATGGAAAATAACAAGCGTTGATAAGGCCGTGGAAAAACTGGATCCCTCAGACACGGCTGAATGAGAATGTGATGTGGTGTGGCTGCTGTAGAAAAGGTGAGTGGCTCCTCGAAAAGTAAAACAGAGAATTACCAGATGACCCAGTTAATCCCACTGGCAGTGATGTACCCCAAAGAAATAAAAGCAGGCACTCAAACAAATACTTGTTCACGAATGTTCAGAGTAGCACTATTCCCAGTACTCAGAAGGTGTGAAGAACCCAATGTCCACCAACAGATGAATGGATAAACAGAATGTGGTTGATCCCTACAAACAGAGTGTTACTCATCCGTAAAAAGGAAGGAGTTTTAGCTACCTGCTACAACATGGGTGAACCTAGGGGCACCTGGGTGGCTCAGTCGGTTAAGCATCCAACTTTGGCTCAGGTCATGATCTCACGGTTTGTGGGTTCGAGCCCTTCGTCGGGCTCTGTGCTGACAGCTCTGAGCCTGGAGCCTGCTTGGGATTCTGGGTCTCCCACTCTCTCTGCCTCTCCCCTGCTCATGCTGTCTCTTTCTCTGTCTCTCTCAAAAATAGACATTAAAAAATTTTTTTTAAATAAAATAAAATGGATTCCGCTTTTTAATTGAAAGGAAGCTGTAAATTGAAAATACCATCCATCCATCAGAAGGTAATCTTAAAAATAAATGCCCCAGTTCTTTTCTTACCGCTTTGTTTAAAAAACAAACAAACAAACAAAAAAAAAAACCAGTAAGATTGCCCTGAGGGACACTTAACATTTTTAACTGCTGTTTTATTGTTCTTTTAATTTCAGAAGTGGCTAGGCCTATAAAATGTACAGTAAGGTTAGGATAGATTCTGTTACAATTATCCTCATTAAATGCATGCCGCTTGGAGGTAAAGATAAGTAAGTAGATAAATGGATGGGTAGATAGGAAGAATTTTTTTTCAAGCCAGAATTAAATTGATGAACTGGTGTTCTTGGATATAAGCCAGAAGCCTGTTCTGTTAAAAAAAAAAAAAAAAAGTAGGGCACCTGGGTGGCTCAGTGATTAAGCATCCGACTCTTGATTTCAGCTCAGGTCATGATCTCATGGTCCGTGGGTTTGAGTCCCACGTTAGGCTTTGCACTGGCAGCACAGAGCCTGCTTGGGATTTCTCTCTTTCTCTCTCTCTCTCTCAAAATAAATAAATAAACATTTAAAAAAAAAAAAAGTCAGCAAATATTCCAGGGATGTGAAAGCTAAAGTAGCAATGAACTGAGAACTTCTCGTCTACAAAGTTAGAAAAATCAAGAGAATTAAAAGAGGGGGCACTTGGGTGGCTCAGTCAGTGAAGCATCCGACTCTTGATTTTAGCCTAGGTCCTGATCTCAGGATAATGAGTTCAAGCCCCACTTTGGGCTCCATGCCGGGTGTGAAGCCTACTTTATTAATAAAAAAAAAATTTTTTTTAATGTGTATTTATTTTTTTTTTTGAGAGAGAGAGACAAAAAGCACAGGCAGGGGAGGGGCAGAGAGAGAGAGGGAGACACAAAATCCGAAGAAGGCTCCAGGCTCCGTGCTGTCAGCACAGAGCCCGAGGCAGGGCTCGAACCCACAAACCGTGAGATGATGAGCTGAGCCGAAGTCAGACGCTCAACCAACTGAGCCACCCAGGCGCCCTGATTTTTTAAATACTGGCTCAAACTGTTCTAAACATTGTGCAGGTGAGGCAAGATGTTTGCAGGATAAACGTAGCCCACGGGACACCAAACTGCGATACTGTTATCCCTATTTTGAGAGAGGAGCCCACAGTGCTCCAGAGAGAGGAAAGGGTTTTCCCAGGGTCCCCAAATGGTGAGTGGCAGATGTCTGTAGAACATGGACTTGTTTCGCGGGTTCAGCCTTAGGGAGGAAGGGCCAGTGACATGAGCACTCACACTACAAAGTCAGTCCAAGTTCTACTCCCCGACCCACCCCACCCCCGTTTCACAAGGAAAGAACCCATAGCCTCTGGTCCTCCTAGCACAGGACATTTGAGGCCAGAGTCTCAGAGCTATGGCATAGGGGGGGTCATCAAACCACACCAAGGTGGAGCTGGCCTGCATCTTGAGACTCACCCACTGGGGCTGGGAGGTGAGGAAAGGGAGGCTTGGGCCCCTCTCACTAAGCTCTTTGCTTTCATTTGCATTTGGTTCCTAACATTTTGTTGTAGAAAATCTCAAACCCAGAAAAAAGCTGAAAGAACTGTTCAGAGAACATCTGCATACCTACCTCGTAGAGTCTACCATTGACATTTTGTTTCACCCGTTACCCCTCCGTCTGTCCACCCACCCATCTGTCTGTCCATCTTTTTATTGTGTTTTGTTTCAATGCCTGTCAGGGTAATTTGCAGAGATCAGGCACTTTACCCTTCAACAGTTCAGGCTGTGTATGCCTTTCCTTTTCTTTTTTCTTTCAAAAAGCATTTTTTTTTTAAATGTTTATTTGTGAGAGAGAGAGAGAGAGAGAGAGAGAGTACACGCAGGGGAGGGGCAGAGAGAGAGAGAGACAGAGGATCCGAAGCAGGCTCTGTGCTGTCAGTGCAAAGCCCTACGCGGGTCTTGAACCCACAAACTGCGCGATCATGACCTGAGCCGAAGACGGACGTTCAACCAACTGAGCCACCCAGGTACCCCTATTCCTTTTCTTTTTAAGCTGTGATTCACAAGTAATTCATGAAGACATTCTCTTTGCGGGGGAGGGGGGAAGGAAACATTACAGGAACGTGAAACTGCCTTCTGCCACCGCCACCCCCAGCCTGATCCCGTCATGCAGTGTATCTTTACATACCTTTTTCTGAGCTCTGCAAGTGTCTGCATGTAGCCACGGAAAGCGAGTAGGCTACTAGTTTGCAAGCTGCTGCTGCTTTTTTTTTTTTTTTTTAAACAGAAATGGTGCTTTCCTGGACTTATCATTCTGTGGTTTGTTCCTCCGCTGGCTACAGCCGTCTCCCGCAGTAAGAATACCTCATGGGTTTCTTTACCCAGGCGCCATCGGATGGGCATGGAGGCTGGAGGTACCTGGTGATATCTCTTTTAGCTTTGGTCCAGACAACAAAGAAATAGGTTTCTTTGTTTGTTTGTTTTTTGTTTTTTTTTTTTTTTTGGTACGTTTATTTATTTTTGATAGAGAGAGACAGAGCACGAGTGGGGGACGGGCAGAGAGAGAAGGAGACCCAGAATCTGAAGCAGGCCCCGGGCTCCGAGCGGTCAGCCCAGAGCCCCACGCGGGGCTCGAACTCACCAACCGCGAGATCATGCGCTGGGCGGAAGCTGTACATTTAACCGACTGAGCCACCCGCGTGCCCCTCTTTGTTTTTGTCAGCGCTCCGTGTTGAAGATCGCTTGTAGTAAATCCCCCCAGGGGGTGGTGTCGACCGCTGGAAGCTGGGGTGAACTATTGCAGCCGGGAGGCCCGGGGCCACTCACGGAAGTGGGTGCGGGTGGCGCTGGGGACTCACCACACACGATGCTCTGATTGACGCACTGCCACGAGTACCGCTCCATCTTAGGGCTGCATCCGGCCTGCTCGGCACGCGTGTAGCAGCAGTCGTGCCGATGACAGCACCTGTGGGTGGCAGACGGGCAGGCCAGCAGGTGGGTGGAGGTGGGGATGCCCTCTAGGCCATCCTCCCGGGTAAGCGAAGTCTCGCAGGGGGTCAGCAGCATCTTCCGGGCCGAGCTTTGTCCCCGAGAATCCACCCCCTGGGAAATGATTCTGCTGACCCCAGTGTGGGGCGCCCTGGCACGGTCCCCTGGCCCCTGCCTGTCTCGCTCTGTGTCTCTGAGCTCCAGCCACACCCGCCGCCTCTCTGTGCTGGGAGTGAGCCAAGCCCCGCGTGCCTCCTGACTTTGCACGTGACCTGCCCTCTGCCTGGGGCAGCTTCCCGCCCATCCTTCCTCCCTCAGGTCTCAGCCCAAGAACTGCTCCCATCCCAGGATGTCATCCAGCCCCTGGCCTCCCCAGTCTATAACAGCGGCCTGGTTACACCCTCTCATAAAACTAGGTCCTTCCCTTCAGGGCAGGTTTACAATGGTTTACAATGAGACCCTCACTTTCCGGAGAAGACTGATCAGCTTCTGTCCTCCTCAATGGCCAGAGCCCCAGAGCTCTATGGGGACAAGACCATTTCTGCTCCATTCTGCACAGTGTCCCCCGTGTCCAGTCATGGCCTGCTGCATAAGAGGATCTCAATGATAATAATAATAACTGGCTGTTGCGAAATTCTGAGAAACATCCACAAATGTCCCTAACCCTGTCCTTCCTTCCTTCATTCACTGGTATTGTCTCCCTCCAGCCGCCAGTGGAGTCGCTCTGTGGAGCCCTCGGTGGGGTCCTGCAGGGAGAGGTCGGCCAGATTCCGCTCCGCCCTCAAGGAGCCCCCAGGCTGGTGGGGGAGGAACAAGCCACCAGACCCCACGTGCTTGGTGAGAAGCGCTAGAAAGTGGGGGAAAAGGGATGGGGATTCTGGGAGCCAGAGGCCAGAATGGGTATGCGAGGCCCAGCCAGCCTTCGGGGAAGTCTTCCCAAAGGGGGCAGTGCCTGGGCTGCACTTGGAGGGCTTGGAGAAAGCAGACAACCACGCACGGGAGGGCAGGGCCGGCAGCAGGAGCCGGGGAAGGGCAGGGAGGAGCGAAAAGCTGTCCTTGACAATCAAATCCTCTAAGCCAGGGAAGAGACTGTCAAATTCTACGCTCTGCCACCTACTAGCTGTGTGGAAATGGACGGGTGGCTGTGCCTCCCTGAGCCTCCGGGGACGGCCCACCTGCCCGCCTCCAAGGATGACCAGGATAAATGAAAGCCAGTCTGGAAAGATCTAAACCCACAGCCTTGCACAGAACAGGCACTTCTCACATGGTGGCGGAGCGCAGTGATTAGGGGCACAAATCCAGCCACACTGCCTGGGTTCAGATCCCAGCCCCCACCCCTTGCCCTGTATGTGGCCCCAGACAAGTTACTTCATCTCTCCTGCCTCAGTGTCCTCATCTCTGAAATGGGTTGTTGTGAGGATGAGAGGGGTTCTCAGGACAGATCCTGGTGCATAATAAGTGGGATCAACTTTATGGGTTTTTTTTTTTTCTCAACCAAAGTAATCAGCCCACAGCCAGGCTGGGGGGCAGCCAACACCAAGGCGTGCCCTCATTGGCCATGTTACCCAGGAGGCCCTGAGCCTCCTGCAAGGCTGTACCATGTGCTGGAATCTTCTTAGTCCAAACAGCAACCTCAGTTGTGGGTATTTCCTCATAGGCCTTAACTACCCCAGGGAGTGGGGGACCTTCTAAACCCAGGCTGGAGCGTGCACTCACCAGTCGATGGCATCCCGGGGCTGGCCATGGCCACCCAGGCCACAGTAGCAGCCGTAGCTTATGTAGGACAGGGGGTTGCGGG
Source organism: Leopardus geoffroyi (assembly GCF_018350155.1). Lineage (NCBI taxonomy): Eukaryota > Metazoa > Chordata > Mammalia > Carnivora > Felidae > Leopardus > Leopardus geoffroyi. The sequence goes on along the minus strand of NC_059340.1, from coordinate 29,672,574 downwards.
TGCCAACACAATTCATGGTCCCTGCCAATTCTAGAAGCCCACGCCGGTGCACATGTGACCTCCAGGAAGCTAGGGGGAAACAAAGGTCAGAGGTTGCAAGGCAGGGCTTGAGTAAGGGCACTAGTCCAAGAAGGGCTTGGATGACTGGGTTCAAATCCTGCCTCTCCTCCTTCCTAGCTGTGTGACCTTGGACAATGTACTCAACCTCTCTGTGCCTTGGTTTTCTCATTTATAAAACAGGGAGACAAGGAGACCTCGCTTCATAGAATGAGATGACATCACACATGTAAAACACGTGGCACATGACAAGCTCTGTTATTACTATCTTCAAGGCAGCCATGAAAGAGAAAACAAGTTCCAGAGCCACCGTATCTGAAAGAGCACACCACTGGGCCTTTGCACGGGCTGGCCCCTCTTCCTGGAATGTCCTGATTTCCAATCTCCTGCCCTAGTCAACTCCAGATGAAGTCAGATCGCAAGTCCCACATCAAATATCTGTCCAGTTGCCTGTGCCGGGCACTGGGCACCAGAGATGAGCTCAACAGGGTCCCTGCCACCAAGGAGGGCTCCTCTGCAGGTGCTTTGCTGTCCCTGGGTCTCCCCTGCCCCCCCTCCCCCACCAGTCCCCTCCAGAGTCTGGCTCTGGGCCCTCTGCATCTCCTTATTTCCACTGCCCAGGCGTGGCTTGCTCCCACATTGGAAGGCCCTGCAGCCTGTGCCCAGCCATTCTCTGGATCCCCATGCAGCTGTGACACGCAGCCCTGCGTTTCACAGATGAGGAACAGGAGAGCCGCGTAGGAAGGATGACCCCCACAGTCAACAGGAAACTGATCTGACCCGGGGGCTCCAGCCCAGGCTTATGACCTCCACACCTTCCTCTTCACCAATAACAGCAAGGGAAGGAGGCCAGGCAGGGTGACAGAGTCGAGGGGCATCAATGGGGCCACGGCTTGGGGCTAGGGGCCCCCAAACCCGCTGTGACCTGGGCATCCGTGAATCGCAAAGCACCTCCTCCTTCTGGTGAAGCAACGAGTCTGCTCTCTGGCATTTGGTCAAAACCAATCCCTTAAACCTCACCTCCCATCGAGCACTGTGCTCCCCAATTTACAGGCATCTCCTGTTGTCAACAGCATAGCGGCCTTGTCTTGTGGGCAGCCATTACCCCATTCACAGATTGGGAGACTGAGGGTAGGAGATTCCCAGGGCTGGCAAGGCCCAGAGCAGTAACCCCCGCCGGGTTGTGCCTGACTCCTGGGCGTCTGCTCTCCACTGCTCAGGGACTGAGGGTCCAGAGAGGGTTTGTGCATTCCACCCGCCCATAACATCTCAACTCTTCATCTGAAACAAGTTTTCATCACCCTGACTTTTTTTTAATGTTTATTTATTTAGAGAGAGATAGAGACAGCACTAGCAGGGGAGAGGCAGAGAAAGAGGGAGAGAGAGGATCCCAAGCAGGCTCTGCACTGTTGGCACAAAGCCCGGTGCAGGGCTCGAACTCACAAACCGTGAGATCATGACCTGAGCCGAAACCAAGAGTCGGACGCCTAACCGACTGAGCCACCCAGGCGCCCCACCCTGACTTTTTGTGAAGAGTCCCGGCCAAAATTAAACCCACTGTTGTTTTTTCTCAGTGGAAAAAAAAAAAATTACCACATTTATTGGGGCAGGAGGAGAGTGATGAGTTAAATAAAAAGAAAAGGTAGAAACGAGTTTAGTTCAAAATTTCGCCTTCCTCTCTGGGTGATCAGTCCTTGCTCTTGTCGAACTGGCCAGGTGCTGCTCCCAGCTGCCCACACCTCTGCTTGTGGCTCCCCCCACCCTCCAGATAAAGCTCGGGGGCCACACCACGACCCAGAGGTCCTGTAGGAGCGGTCCTGTCTCACCGCCCCCACATGGACCACGCTCACCAGTACCCTCTCCTCCAGTCAAACTTCCTATCACATACACCCCCTCGCTGCAAATGCCCTCACCCCATGCTCACCCAGCTCACCTGTCACCTCCTTCTATAATCTGCCTGGTCCCCAGGTGACCACAGGGGTCCTTACCACGCTGGGCTGCTGTCTGCCTATGGGAGTGGCCCTTCTGGACTGGGAGCTCTTTGAGGGCGGATCTCTGCTGTAGACAGGTCCAGATGATCTCGCTGGCACGAAGTGGGCTTCCAGAAAAAGTCCCTTGATCCCTGGATCCAGCAAGCCCCTTGGAACACTCCCAGTCCCAGCGTATCTAACAGGGCCCCAGTCCTAACCCCACACCCAAAAGCGCTCCCTAGAGGTCCTCCGCCCTGACCTGACCACACTCTGGCATCTCAGGGTCCTGGGCACAGCCCTACACAGAACCAAGACATGGGGAAGACGCCCAGCACTGGGTTTGGAACCAAGGAAAACACTCCCTCCATGCCAGCTTAGGTGAGGCAGGTCATTCTGGGGTCTGTTTGCTCTGTCTGCCCACGACAGCACCAAGGTTATCCAGGCGTCCCGTGGGCCTGAGAGAGAGAGACACAGAGAGAGAGTGTGTGTGTGTGTGTGTGTGTCTATGTGGGGCTGTCTGGTATGTGTGAGTTTGTGTGTGTGTGTGTGTGTGTTCCCTCCGAGGTATCTTTGCCTGTGTCTGCATGTGTGAGGCTGAAGGTGTCCTGTGCCCGCCTGTCTCCCTGCTTGTGGCACGTCTGTGTATTTTCCTGTGAGTGGCTGTGTCTGTGCACCCCAGAAATAGTCAGGTGCGGAGGAGACCTCCCCAAAGGTGATGGCCAGGGGCAGGCGAGAAAGCCACCTTGTGTACTTCCCCTGCTCCTCCCAGGCGTCCCCCAGGGAGTCCTACCTCAGGGACAGGTGGAGTGAAGAATCGGTTCACAGACCCCAGGCCGGGTGACTGGGGGGCGCCCCTGGGGCAGGGCTTGGGGGGAGGGGGGGGGGACAGAGTTCCTGGAAACTTGTTAACAAAAGCAGCAGTGGGGCCAGGAACGAGCGCTGGGGGCTGTAGGGCTCCGGGGACGCTGGAGAGGCTGATGGGTCGGAGGGTTTGCAGAGGGACGGGGCGGCGGGGCTCCCGGGTCCTCCGGGGGCCCCCCTCCTCACTCACTCACCCGCGCCGAGCCCGAGTCCGGGTCCCAGCACCAGCAGCAGCAGCAGCAGCGGCAGCATTACGCGCGGGCTCACAGGCGGCGGACTGAGGGACGGCTGCAGGTGCGGGCCGCTCCGGCGGCGGCGGCGGGACTAGCCTCGGGGCCGGGCGCACCCGCTCCCGGACGCCCCGCCTGGCCCCGCCCCCGGCCTCAGCCGGCCCCCACCTCCCCCCCCCCCCCACCCCGGGGCCCCCGGCACGCGGGCGGGCGGGGCTGGCGCTCCAGGACCTCCGCAGCCTGGCCCCCAGGTGGGCAGTGGGCGCGCCGGGCCGGCGGGAGAATCCGGCCCTGGTGTCTCGGACGGGGAACTGGGGAGAATTACGGAGAGAGGGCACGGGTCGGGTCCAGGAGCAAACGTGCAACAGAGGTGCTCTGCTCACGGTGGTCACCTGCAGCCGCCCCCCCCCCCCGCCCCCGGCGCTCACCTGGGCGCCCCAAAGGAGCACAAGTCTTGGGCGGGGTGGGCGGAACCGAACTGATGATCTTAAACAGTTTAAATGCGGGAAACGTGACTCGGAATCAACCCTCCGCGACCCCCCCCCCGCCCCCGCCCTAGATTCCTAGACCGAGCTGGAGTCGTGGGGGAGGGGGACGAGGCTGCAGGCGGGTCTGAGCAAAACCCACACCTAGGTCCCTTCTGGCCTCGGGCTTCCCATCTGCTCGGGGGCAAAGAAGGGCCGCGAGGGGCGACGACTTGAGGCCTGGGAAGGTCGACCACAGCAGCAGGTTTTCGGTACTGGAGACAGATGACAATCGCGACGCTCACACTCGTTGGTTCTCCTTCGTCTCTGGTGCTAGCCCTACCCAAATTAGTCAGCAATTTCTGTTGATTTTGAGTCATAACTACTTCTGCCAGCGGAACCCCCCACCTTCCCCACCTGCAGCAGCCGAGCTCTGGTGAAGGTAACAGTAACAAAGGTGACGATGGCTCATCACCTGTCGTGTGCTAAGGGCAGCCGGCACCAGATCTTATCACAACCTCAGACCCCCAGTGTCCCCATTTCACAGACAGACACTGAGGATCAGAGAAGCGCAGAACCAAGAATTAGGAGGGTCCAGATTCAAATTCCTTTTGGCCTGGTGCTCAGTCACCGTCTGCTTCCTTCTATGAAAGCCTGAGACATCAGGCCGTGCAGCTGCCCCACTCTGCGTTCGCTGTCCCCCGACTGCAGTGAGCCCCACTCTGCGTTCACTGTCCCCCCCAATGGAGTGAGCCCCTCAAGGCAAGGCCTGGGCCTCTCTTGAACACCCAGAAGGGGCCTGCCTGACACAGAAAAAGTGTTCTATGCAGGCTTGCCCACTCAGGGAGTATGGGTGTCAGACTTTGCAAAACATGGGGTAAAAAAACATTTTCTTCTCAGGGTCTCCCACGAGCAATGGGAGATTAAGTCACCCATGTAAACCCGGGAGAAATGTTTTCGCTTTCAAGGAATTTCCCAGTCAATATAAACAGAGGAAAAGCCAAGTTGCCACAATAGGTCCATTATAATTAAGAAGTCAGGAAAACCTGTTCTCAGCATCAGAACTTGTGTACCCAACCTTGACCACTTTAACTGGTTAGTTAGCCTCCATCATCTGCAAGGCTGGTTTGCACAGAAAATCGGTTCACAATTATGTCAAACAATGGAGGCATCGGGTCCATCCCCAAAGATACTGAAGTCACGCTCTTCTCCATTAACACATTAAAAATAACCAAAATTATAAATCATGTGCAAAGGTGCCTCAGCTGAATGTGCTAAGAGATGAGGGGATATCGCAGAATGGAATGCAGTCAGAAACGGGCTCACTTCCCAAGGGGGAGTTATATGGACCAATGAGATGTGCCCTGGTGTAGGTCTGAGTCTAAACACGCCTTCAGGTTTCATCCCGGTCCATTGATGAAAGGTTCTACCAATGTTTGCTAAGTGAAATGATTTCTTCTTCTGTCTGACAGAAGTGGGTATCTTCTATGACCTCTACACTTAACATAACTCTCTACACTTAAAGGGGAGCTTGTGGATCTGTGTGCTTTCTCCAGCCCATGAGACCCCGGAAAACAGAACAGTGAATTCTCAGACTCCCACATCCTCTGACCCAGCTATTTCTAGGGGCTAGTTCCAAGAAAATCAAACTCTCTAAACAAGATTTAGGCACCACATTGGTCACGACCAGAGAGCAAAAACCTAGAAACAACCTAAGTTTCCAACAATAAGATAGTAGTAACTTCATGGGATTTTCATCTGCCAGAATACACATCCATTCTAATTAATAGAGGATGTTTTTGAAGAACATTTAGTGGCCATTTAAGAATACTTTAATTTTTTTAAATGTTTGTTTATTTTTGAGACGGGGGTAGGGGCTGAGAGGGAGGCACAGAATCCAAAGCAGGCTCCAGGCTCTGAGCTGTCAGTACAGAGCCTGACGCGGGGCTCGAACCCATGAACCGTGAGATCATGACCTGAGCTGAAGTCGGACACTTAACCAACCAAGCTACCCAGGTGCCCTTAAAAATACTTTAGAAAGGTATTTTTTGGCTCAGATCATGATCCCAGAGTCGTGGGATTGAGCTCCAAGTTGGGCTCTGCTGAGTGTGGAGCCTGCTTAAGATTTTCTCTTTCTCTCCCTCTGCCCCTCTCCTGCACTCACATGCTCTCTCTCTAAAAAAAAAAAAAAAAAAAAAAAAAAAAAAAAAGACAAAAAAAAACTTAAACAAGCAGAAAGTTACAGTATAATCCTACCTTTATAATTATAGACTATACAACTGAGACAGAGCCATGTATAAGCATGCCTTTATGCACATACCCAGTGCACATAGATCCATGGGCTCTCTGGAAGAAGAAGGAAAAGAAAGATAGGAAAAAGGAATGAAAGGTATCAAAATGTAACACTGATTATCTTTTTTATTGTAATTCCAGTATAATTAACGTACAGTGTTATATTCATTTCAGGTGTACAATATAGTAATTCAATCCTATATATCCCCAGAACTTATCATGATAAATGTACTTTTTAAAAACATTTTTTTCCTCTTTATTTATTTTTCAGAGAGAGAGCATGAGTAGGGGAGGGGCAGAGAGAGAGAGGGAGACGCAGAATCCCAAGCAGGCTCCAGGCTCCAAGCTGTCAGCACAGAGCCGGATGCGGGGCTTGAACTCACAAACCATGAGATCATAACCTGAACCCAAGTAGGTCGCTCAACCGACTGAGCCACCCAGACGCCCCAGATTCTGATTATTTTCTGAGGCTGGAGTTGCTTGGATCTTATTTTTATCTCTTTATTTTTCAAATTTCTATGAGAACCTCAATTTTTGTGATTCAGACGGGGGAAAAAATCGAAACAAAGCCGTAAGCTTTAATTCAATAAAGATTGTCTCTTGAGGGGCACCTGGGTGGCTCAGTCGGTTAAGCATCGACTTCAGCTCAGGTCATGATCTCGCGGTTCGTGAGTTCAAGCCCCACGTCAGGCATCTGTGTTGATGGCTCAGAGCCTGGAGCCTGTTTCAGATTCTGTGTCTCCCTCTCTCTCTGACCCTCCCCCGTTCATACTCTGTCTCTCTCTGTCTCAAAAATAAATAAACGTTAAAAAAAATTTAAAAAAAAAAGATTGAAAAAAAAGATTGAAAAGTTGTCTTGGTATTATTCTAAAAACACAAAAACAAAGGCATAAAAATAGAAATATTCATCAGTTTGGGGTTTTCCGTTTTGAATTTTTTAGAAAACTTCGTATTCTCGTGGTTACTAGGAGCTAAGGGAGGAAAAAGGAGGAAGTTGTTTAATAAATATAAAGACATATGCATTTACCTTTCATCCCAGCAACTGAATTATTTTTTTTAATTTTTTTAATGTTTTATTTATTTTTAAGACAGAGATAGAGCATGAGTGGGGATGGGGCAGAGAGAGAGGGAGACACAGAATCTGAAGCAGGCTCCAATCTCTGAGCTGTCAGCACAGAGCCCGATGTGGGCTGGAACTCACAAACCATGAGATCATGACCTGAGCCCAAGTAGGTCGCTCAACCGACTGAGCCACCCAGGCGCCCCCCCAAAGCATCTGACTCTTGATCATGACTCAGCCTCGCAGTGGACTCCACACTGACAACATGGGGCCTGCTTGGGATTCTCTCTCTCTCTCTCTCTCTCTCTCTCTCTCTCTCTCTCTCTCTCTCTCTCTCTCTCCTCCCTGCCTTCTGCTTGCATATGCACACTCTCTCTCTCAAAATAAATAAACAACTTAAAAAAACAGAAATATGAAGCCAATCATTTACCCATGTGATAAAATAACATCCAACCGTATACACATATCATTTCAGTGTTAATCTCCTGGTTTTCACATTGTATTATAATTATGTACAATGTAATGATTGGGATACACTGGATGAAAAGTATATGGAGACTTTCTGTGCTATTTTTGCAAGTTCTTGTGAGTCTCTTATCAGTGATCATAAAACGATAAAAAAGAAAGGGGGAAGGGGGGAAAGGAAACAACCTGGTTTAAAAATAGGCCAAAGGGCTTTACAAACACCTCCCCGAACAAAATATACAGAGGGCAAAGAAATATAGGAAAAGATGCTCCCTATTATAGCAGGGAAATGCAAATTAAAACCACAGCGAGAAAAATAAAACAAAAAATAAAAATAAAACAACAGTGGGGTATCTCTACACACCTGTTAGAATATCCAAAATCTACAACACTGACACCACCAGATGCTGGCAAGGATGTGCAGTGACAAGAATTCTCGTTCATTGCTAGCAGGAATGTGAAATGGTGCAGCCTCAGTGGGAAGACAGTTTGGCAATTTACAAAACCAAATATACTCTTACCACGTGATCTGCAATTGCTGTCTTTGGGATTCCCCCAAAAGAGCTGAAAGATCGTGTGCACGCAAAAACTGAACACAGCTTGAACCATAACGACCAAAACTTGGAGACAAACCGAGATATCCTTTATGAGGTGAAGGGCTACGTAAACTGTGGTACATGCAGACAATGGAATGGTATTCAGCGCTACAATGCAATGAGCTATAAGCCACGAAAGATACGGAGGAGGGGCGCCTGGGTGGTTCAGTTGGTTAAGCGTGGGACTCGACTTCGGTTGAGGTCATGATCTCACGGTGCCTGAGTTTGAGCCCCAATTGGGGCTCTGTGCTGACAGTGTGGAGCCTGCTTGGGATTCTGTCTCCCTCTCTCTCTGCCCCTGCCCCTCTGACACTCTGTCTCTCTCTCCTTCAAAAGTAAATAAACATTAAAAAAACATATATTTAAAAAAAAAAAAGGAAAAAGAGAAATGATACGGAAGAACTTGATAAATGCATGTCACTAAGTGAAAAGAAGTTCTCCCGGGAAAAGCTACATTCTATATGATCCCAACGTTATGATATTCCGGAAAAGGCAAAACTATGAAAACGACAACATGATCCATAGTTGCAGGGGTTCGGGGAGATGAACAGGTATAGCACAGAGGACTTTTAGAGCAGTGGAAATACTCTATATGATGCTATAATGATGAATCTGGGTCCATCATGCTTTTGGCCAAACTCAGAAGGCGCAACACCAAGAGTGAGCTTTAAAGCGAACTAGGAATGTTGGGTGATGATGATGGACCAGCGTAGGCTCATTGAGTGATGTCGATAACGGGAGAGAGTATTCGTGTGCCGGGGCAGGAAGTACGCAAGAAATCCTATACCTTCTTATCAATTTTGTTGTAAATCTAAAGATGCTTTTAAAAGATAAAGTCTTTTGGGACACCTGGGTGGCTCAGTCAGTTGAGCGTCCCAGCTTCGGCTCAGGTCAGGAACTCGCAGTCTGTGAGTTCAAGTCCCGCGACAGGCTCTGTGCTGATGGCTCAGAGCTGGGAGCCTGCTTCAGATTCTGTGTCTCCCTCTCTCTCTCTCCTTCCACGCTCGCACTCTGTCTCTCGATCTCTCTCTCAAAAAAAAATAAACATTTAAAAAAGTAATAAAAAATAAAGTCTTTTTTTGAAAAATTCCACTTTCATTTAAAAACCCGCTGTTGTAAAGGATGTGTGGTTCTTCCTCCTACCCATTTTGCAGTTAGAGATGAAGTGGAGGAGGCAGGACATCATCTATATCCTCATTTTCCTTTTTTTTTTTTCCTAAGCCAGTAGTCTTCATAGAGAGGTGCCTGAATCTAAAGGAATGAACAAATTCACTGGGGGTGTGAGAGAAAAGATGGAAACTCCTACTTACATTTCTTTTTATCTAAAAAGAAAACGAGGGCTGCCTGGGTGGCTCAGTCAGTTGAGCGTCCAACCCTTGATTTTGGCTTAGGTCAAGATCCCAGGGTCGTGAGATCGAGCCCTGCGTTGGACTCCATGCTAGATGTGGAGCCTGTTTGGGGTGCCTGGGTGGCTCAGTTGGTTAAGCGTACGACTTCAGCTCAGGTCACGATCTCGAGGTCCATGAGTTCGAGCCCCGCGTCAGGCTCTGGGCTGATGGCTCAGAGCCTGGAGCCTGCTTCCGATTCTGTGTCTCCCTCTCTCTCTGCCCCTCTCCCCATTCATGCTCTGTCTCTCTCTGTCTCAAAAATAAATAAACGTTTAAAAAAAAAAAAATATATATATATATATATGTTAGATGTGGAGCCTGCTTAAGATTCTCTCTCTCTCTTTCTCTCTCTCTCCCGCAGCCCCTTCCTCCACCTCTAAAATATTTTTTTTTTAAGTTTATAAAGAAAATGAAAGATGTGAAACTTTGCTGGTAACTTAATGTAGATGAATATGTGATGTCACAGCCACATTTTCCATGGGTTATGTCAGCACCCAGATCTATTAACAGGAGAGTACAGGAACCACAACAGAAAGCAGCTGACAGTGACATTCTCTCTCACCTGTTCATTTTCAGGATTTTGTGTGTACCCCTATGGGTAGTCACTGGATTTACAAATTATAAAATAGTTCTAACTTGGGGCGCCTGGGTGGCTCGGTCGGTTAAGGGTCCGACTTCGGCTCATGTCATGATCTCACGGTCCATGAGTTCGAGCCCCGCAACGGGCTCTGTGCTGACAGCTCGGAGCCTGGAGCCTGTTTCAGATTCTGTGTCTCCCTCTCTCTGACCCTCCCCCGTTCATGCTCTGTCTCTCTCTGTCTCAAAAATAAATAAACGTTAAAAATAAAAATTAAAAAAAAAATAGTTCTAACTTGACCTTCACAAAATGGGCAGAAACCAAAAAACGGCAGGGTTGATGCCTCTTTGACTCCCCCAAGGAGCTCTTGTCCAACTATATTGGAGGTAAAAATAACAATCTAATCATATCTGAAAAAATAATAATCCACCAAGAAAATGGAAAATTATCAAGAAGGCTTCTGGAAGAAAGGCTTTTATGTCCACGATGGTTAACATTGAAACTTACCCTAACTAGGCATTAGGACTCCAGGTATCAGTTAATGACAGGATGATGCTGTTGTGGTTGCTGAGATTTTTTCAAACATCATTTACTTCGTGGAGCACCTGAATGGCTCAGTCGGTCAAGCATCCGACTTTGGATCAGGTCATGATCTGATGGTTCATGAGTTCAAGCCCCGCGTCAGGCTCTGTGCTGGCAGCCCAGAGCCTGGAGCCTGCTTGGGAGTCTGTGTCTCCCTCTCTCTGTGCTCCTCCCCAGCTCATGCTCTGTCTTTCGCCCTTTCAAAAAACAAAACGAAACAAAAAATATAGATGTATATAGTATTTGCTTCGTCTTTATCTCTATCTCTCAAAATTTATATTTTTTGCATTTTCTATTGAAAACCTTCTACCTCCCCAGGGTCCACCTGGGCAGGGAAAACTCCTACATCCTCGCTACAGCAGATGGCAGAAAGCTGGCCTGTCCACCAACACCATTCTGGTTTCCCATCTCCCAGGTCCTTCTCTCCCTGCCTTAGCACACATCCCGCTACCCGCTCTCCCTTCTTTACAGCCTCCTCCTCCTCTAAGTCTTTCTGTAAGTGGTTGCCTGGGGCTTCCTTCCTGGCACTGCCCACAAAGCTCCCAAGCCTGATATCTCTCCTTCCCAGGTCAGTTTATTTATTTATTTATTTTTTCAACGTTTATTTATTTTTGGGACAGAGAGAGACAGAGCATGAACGGGGGAGGGGCAGAGAGAGAGGGAGACACAGAATCGGAAACAGGCTCCAGGCTCTGAGCCATCAGCCCAGAGCCCGACGCGGGGCTCAAACTCACGGACCGCGAGATCGTAACCTGGCTGAAGTCGGACGCTTAACCGACTGCGCCCCCCAGGCGCCCCCCAGGTCATTTTAAATAGACAGCAAGGGAATGGATGGTCAGGGTGGTGGCTGAAGGTCTTGTCCCCCGCGAAGGACTTTGGTCCTTTTTGCCATTTCTGGAGCATCAAGTAAAGTCCTCCCCAATGTCCTGTGAAATTCCTGTGGCTGCATTTAAGAAGAATGCCCTGTGATCCAGAAAAGCCCCTTCTAAGGACAAGGAGATAATCAGATATATACAATACAACCTGTATCCAAGGATCAGGGTGCCTGGCTGGCTCAGTCAGTAGAGGGTGTGATTCTTGATCTCGGGGTTATAAATTTGAGTCCCACGTTGGGTGTAGAGATTACTTAAAAATAAATAAAATCTTGGGGCGCCTGGGTGGCGCAGTCGGTTAAGCGTCCGACTTCAGCCAGGTCACGATCTCGTGGTCCGTGAGTTCGAGCCCCGCGACAGGCTCTGGGTTGATGGCTCAGAGCCTGGAGCCTGTTTCCGATTCTGTGTCTCCCTCTTTCTCTGCCCCTCCCCCGTTCATGCTCTGTCTCTCTCTGTCCCCAAAAAAATAAATAAAAACGTTGGAAAAAAATAAATTAAAAATAAATAAATAAATAAAATCTTACACACACACACACACACACACACACACACACACACACACGTAAATCCAAGGATGTTCCATATCCACAACTGGGAAACCTAGGAAAAATAAATAATCAACAATGGGGAGGGGTACATAATTATATAACCATTCCTATAAGTAGCTACTACGTCCCCATCAAAATTATGTGAGGGAAAATGTAATTATCTGAGAAAGGATTGATATATGTTTGGGGGCTAAAAAATTAGGTCACAAGACACTAAGTGTAGTAATATATACCCCTTCGTTTGTTAGAGGTCTATATGGTGTTGAAAAAAGTCACAAATACCGTATACAAATAATAAAATTTTCTCTGTTGGTTGTTATCCTTTGTGTTTTTCTATAATTTTCTAATTTTTGTACAAAAAAATAAGTATTACTTTTCCAATCAGTTTCTTAAAACTATGTTTTAGTTTCTTAAAACCATGTATTAAGGGGGCCCCTGGGTGGCTCAGTCGGTTGAGCGTCCGACTTCAGCTCAGGTCACGATCTCACGGTTCGTGAGTTCGAGCCCCGCCTCAGGCTCTGGGCTGATGGCTCGGAGCCTGGAGCCTGTTTTCCGATTCTGCGTCTCCCTCTCTCTCTGCCCCTCCCCCATTCGTGCTCTGTCTCTCTCTGTCTCAAAAATAAATAAACATTAAAAAAAAAAAAAAACATGTTTTAAGAAAGAAGGTAGTTCTTTTGGGGGGTGGCTCCTGGCTGGCTCAGTCAGTGGAGCATGCAACTCTTGATCTTGGGGTTGTAGGTTCGAGGCCCACATTGGTGTATAAACTACTTACAAATAAAATCTTAAAAAAAAAATGAGGGGCGCCTAGCAGCAGGCTCCAGGCTCTGGACTATCAGCACAGAGCCCTACGCGGGGCTCAAACTCATGAACCGACTGAGCCACCCAGGGGCCCCCTGAAACAGAAACGTTTAAAAATATGTTTTCAAATGCCAAAAACCAGGCTCCATTTTCCCCACCAAATTCCATGCTTAATCTGCCTCTTTCCAGGACCTTCCTCCCCACAGCGGAAGTTCTCCAGTGAGAGAAGTGGAAACTAATTAAAATAAAGACTCCATAAGTATACTCTCTGTTTCTCTACAAATTTTCCGAATAGGTAACAGGTTGATTTTTCTTTTTCTTTTCTGTTTGTTTCTTAAATCATTTGAGAACCCCTTTTGTGTTTCATGTTGCCTCAGTGAAATGGGAATACTTCTGAATAACTCAAACTGTTCTGAATTATTCAAAATTCAAGTCTATATGGAAATAATGTCATTTACTCATGATAGCATTCCACCTGGCATAAACACTGTGAACATTCTCGTGTATTTTTTCCACACTGAATTCTCAGTGAATGGGATGCTTTTTGTCTTCTTTTAACTGAGTCATCATTTCCAAATTTTCTATATGAAATTATTTTTATAAAGAAAAAAAGCATTTATTCTGAAAAGGGTGTATTCATCTTGTTCTTACAGTCTAAAATTTAAAACCATGTTGGGGTTTTAAATAGGGTTGCCAGATTTCGAAAATAAAAATACAGGGGGCACCTGGGTGGCTCAGTCAGTTAAGTGTCCGAATCTTGGTTTCAGCTCAGGTCATGGCCTTGAGGTTTATGGGTTCAAGCCCCACATCGGGCTCCTCACTGACATTACAGAGCCTGCTTGGGATTCTCTCTCTCTCTCTCTCTCTCTCTCTCTGTCTCTGCTTCTCCCCTGCTTGTGGTCTCTCTCAAAATAAATAAACTTAAAAAATAAAATAAAAATAAATAAATAATACGGTATGCCCAGTTACATGGGGATTTCAGATAAACAATGAATTTTTTAAGTTTTTAAAAAAATTTTTTAATTTATTTTGAGAGAGACAGAGAAAGGAAGAGAGAGAAAGGAAAAGAGAGAGGGAGAGAGAGCAAATCCCAGGTAGGCTCCCTATTCAGAACGACCTGAGCTGAAATTAGGAGTCAAATGCTGAACCAACTGAGCCACCCAGGCGCCCCAAGACTTTATTTTTAAGTTTAAGCCCCACCCCACGTGGGGCTCAAACCCACAACCCTGAGATCAAAAGTTGCATGTGCCACCGACTCAACCAGCCAGGTCCCCAAACAATGAGTTTTTTAGTATATGGTAGACAATATTATGGACAAAATTATACTTAAGAAATTATTGAATGTTTATCTGAAACTCCTGTTTTAACTGGGAATCCTGTATTTAACCCAGCGTTACTGCACGTATTACCCAGGGGTATTATAGTGCTTTATTTTTTTTTTTTTAATTTTCTTTTCAACGTTTATTTATTTTGGGGACAGAGAGAGACAGAGCATGAACGGGGGAGGGGCAGAGAGAGAGGGAGACACAGAATCGGAAACAGGCTCCAGGCTCTGAGCCATCAGCCCAGAGCCCGACGTGGGACTCGAACTCACGGACCGCGAGATCATGACCTGGCTGAAGTCGGACGCTTAACCGACTGTGCCACCCAGGCGCCCCTAAAAATTTCTTATAAAATGCCTTGGTGTTACTCAGAAGTTGTTTACTTTTCCTTTGAAACAAACACTTCCTTCGTGTGAAGGTAAGATCTTTTTGCTTAGAAAGGAATATAATGGGTATTGGTCCTCAGAATATTTTTTAACTTGAAAAGTATTAGAGAGATACAGTGAATATCTTAACTGGCCAGAGCTCTTTCCTGGCATTGTTTTTATATATGGGCAACAAATAGCGTTTGGCGCTTTGATTGTTTCCTCCACGGTGAAAATGAGGGCTCTTCCAGAAAGTAACTTAAATTATTCTGAATTCTTCCTACTTAAAAGTTTATTTTTATTTTATTTTATTTATTTTTTATTTTTTTTTCAACGTTTATTTATTTTTGGGACAGAGAGAGACAGAGCATGAACGGGGGAGGGGCAGAGAGAGAGGGAGACACAGAATCGGAAACAGGCTCCAGGCTCCGAGCCATCAGCCCAGAGCCCGACGTGGGGCTCGAACTCACGGACCGTGAGATCGTGACCTGGCTGAAGTCGGACGCTTAACTGACTGCGCCACCCAGACGCCCCAAAAGTTTATTTTAAAAAAACTGTGTAACTCATGTTTTTTGAGTGCCTCTGTAATCCTAATTGCCATTGACCTTTGGTGCGTTTTCTTGGAGACTTTGTTATGCATGATACGTTTTTCTTTATTACACTTTCATTTTTTCTGTTTTCCCAGGTTCCCTTTCATGATGTATCTTCTTCATAATAAACATCTGTCTTCTAAAAATACACATTCTTATTTTGAAGATTTTTAAAAAATGTTTTTATTTTTGACACAGAGCATGCATGGGGGAGGGACAGAGAGCGAGACGGAGACACAGAATCCGAAGCAGACTCCAGGGTCCGTGCTGCCAGCGCAAAGCCCAGCATGGGGCTCGAACCCACAAACCATGAGATCATGACCTGAGCTGAAGTTGGATGCTCAACTGACTGAACCACACAGGCGTCCCATTCTTATTTTAATAAATGGCTAAAATTAATCGTTTTGTAAAGAAAACTGAACTATGAGGCGGACGACAATTATCCTTCTCTTAGTATATTTCATACTGGCAAATTTGGAACAGGTAAAACCAAGTGAGGGGCACCTGGGTGGCTCAGTCCGTTGAGCATCTGACTCTTGATGTCAGCTGAGGTCATGATCCCAGGGTCAAGCCCCATGTTGGCCTCTGAATTGAGCTTGGGATTCTCTCTCTCTCTCCCCCTCTGCCCCTCTCCCCTGCACGAATGCTCGCTCTCTCTCTCTCTCTCTCTCTCTCTCTCTCTCTCTCAAAAACTTACTTATTTTTGAGAGAGAGAGCGAGCATGGGCAGGGGAAGGGCAGAAAGAGAGGGGAGAGAATCCCAAGCAGGTTCTATGCCTGTTAGTACAGAGCCCAGCACGGAGCTCGGTCCCACAAACCTGAGATCATGACCTGAACCAAAATCAAGAGTTGGATGCTCAACGAACTGAGCCACCCAGGCGCCCCTAAAGTATTAAATTTCTTTTTTTTTTTTTTTTTTCTCAACGTTTTTATTTATTTTTGGGACAGAGAGAGACAGAGCATGAACGGGGAAGGGGCAGAGAGAGAGAGGGAGACACAGAATCGGAAACAGGCTCCAGGCTCTGAGCCATCAGCCCAGAGCCTGACGCGGGGCTCGAACTCACGGACCGCGAGATCGTGACCTGGCTGAAGTCGGACGCTTAACCGACGGCGCCACCCAGGCGCCCCGAAAGTATTAAATTTCTTAAAGGAAAGGAGGAAAGAGTTCAACAGACATATGGCATAGAAATAAACAGATACCAGTAATAAGAAAAAAAAATGCATTTTTAAAGTTCAAATGGTAGATTCTACATGTAACATGGAGGGCTCTTCGGCTACCATTTCCTTAAAGATCATTGCAAGGAGGTTGGAATTTGTTCATTTCCAGACAGCTCGTACTTTACTCAAATGACACTGATGGGGAGACTGCTTATAGGATTCTTGGACTGACGATCAACATTAAAGCCCAGACAGGGCAGCCTGGGTGGCTCAGTCAGTTAAGCGTCCAACTTTGGCTCAGGTCAAGATCTCACCGTCCATAAGTGTGAGCCCCGCGTCGGGGTCTGTGCTGACAGCTCAGGGCCTGGAGCCTGCTTCAGATTCTGTGTGTCCCTTTCTCTCTGTTCCTCCTCCTTCTCCCCTGTCTCTCTCTCCTTCAAAAATAAACAAACATTCAAAAATTAAAAAAAAAAAAAAAAGATTAAAGACAAGATAGCCAAAAGGAAGAAAGAGCCCACGTCAATCAACTGATGAATGGATAAAGAGAATGTCTGTGTAGAAGCTTCTTTTAGGCAACCAGCCTGAACAATGGAAACCTGAGGAAGGTAGGAGGACCCACAGTGGCCACCCGACTAACTATAAACAGGCCCATCAGGTGACCCACCTCCAAATATCCAGAAGCCTTAGCTGACCCTTGGGTAACTTACACCTAGATACAGTTACCATAAAAAGGAAAAGTCCGGGGCGCCTGGGTGGCGCAGTCGGTTCGGCGTCCGACTTCAGCCAGGTCACGATCTCGCGGGTCCGTGAGTGCGAGCCCCGCGTCGGGCTCTGGGCTGATGGCTCAGAGCCTGGACCCTGTTTCCAATTCTGTGTCTCCCTCTCTCTCTGCCCCTCCCCCGTTCATGCTCTGTCTCTCTCTGTCCCAAAAATAAATAAACGTTGGAAAAAAAAAAAAATTAAAAAAAAAAAAAAAAAAAAGGAAAAGTCCATAGTTCTCCTACCTCCTCACCTTCCCTCTCAACTACAGCCCCCACCACTGCCTTGTGGATCGACAGTCTCTCCCCTGCGGTCCTGCCTGCCACTCCCTTGTGGTGTATCCGGTACATTTCTATCTCCTTTGTTCTGCTCTGGATGAATTCTTTCTCCACCCGGGCCGCCGGTCTCCCCTCAATCGGGGTGCCCCACAGGCTATCCATGCAATGGAAATGAATGAGCTCAGGAAGGAATGAAATCCTGGCACGTGCCACAACAATGAACCTGAACAACATGGGTGTTAACTGAAAGAAGACGGACACTTAAATCTCGAAGGTTGCTGAGGGCGGAAGGTCTTCTCTTCTGTCACTTCTTCCTGCTGATTTGGGGCACAGAGATGTCGCCTGTGGGTCAACGTTGGTCAGCTGGGGAGTTTATACATCAGAGTTACGAAAGGTAGACGTCGCCGAATCCAAGGTGGACAACACGTGTGAATCTCCTTGAGTGGAAGGGATGATCTGGAGGTACCTGGGTGGCTCAGTCGGTTGAGCGTCCGGCTTCCGCTCAGGTCATGATCTCGCACTCCATGAGTTCGAGCCCCGCCTTGGGCACTGTGCTGACGGCTTGCATCCTGGACCCTGCTTTGGATTCGGTGTCTCCCTCTCTCTCTGCCCCTCCCCCGCTCATGCTCTGTCTCCCTCCGTCTCAGAAATAAACTTTTTTTTTTTATTTTTTTTAACATTTATTTATTTGTGAGACAGAGAGAGAGAGAGCATGAACAGGGAGGGTCAGAGAAAGAGGGAGACACAGAATCTGAAACAGGCTCCAGGCTCTGAGCTGTCAGCACAGAGCCCGACGCGGGGCTGGAACCCACAGACTGTGAGATCATGACCTGAGCCGAAGCCGGGCGCTTAACCGACTGAGCCACCCAGGCGCCCCAGAAATAAACTTTAAAAAAAAAATTGTTTTTAAAACAACAAAATAAATAAACTTAAAAAAAAAAAAGGATCATCTGTTGGCTTGAAGTTTTGGCAGTGAAGGAGTCTTGGCTCCAGGTGGTCAAAATTGTTCAAGGGGGAAGTGATAAGGAGGACAAAGACAAAAGAAATGTAGATAAATTTCCTTCCAAGCAGCAGCCATTGATGAATACCTGAGATATACGGAGTATGACATTCCTCAAGGAACACGACCTCCTAAATGTTAATGCTTTGCTAGAGGCAAAAAGCAAGCTTAGCTCGACCATAGCCGGACCTCCAAGATATACGAGTCTTCTTTAACAGAGGAAAATCCTTTTGGAAACTTCTTTTGTCTTTACCCCCCCAACTTAAACATATATAAGCCATTGCTCCTCACAAACCCCAGGGCAGCTCTTTCTGTCCATGGCTCCTGTCGCTGGGCTTCAATAAAAACACCTTTTTTGCATCAGAAAAAAAATTAAAAATTAAAATAAAGAAACCAAATAAGACAGACACAAAAGGACAAATATTGTATGATCCCTCTTTTCTGAAGGACATAGAATAGACAAATTCATGGAGATAGAAGGTAGAAGAGTGGTTATGGGGGGTCACCCGGTAGCTCAGTCGGTTGAGCATCCGACTCTTGATTTTGGCTCAGGTCATGATCTCGCGGTTTGTGAGTTCGAGCCCCACGTTGGGCTCTGCGCTGACAGCTCAGGGCCTGGAGCCCTGCCTGGGAGTCTGTGTCTCCCTCTCTCTCTGACCCACTTCCGCTCATGCTCTGTCTCTCAAAGATAAGTAAACATGAAAAAAACCCTATAAAAGCAAAAAACAACACAGCTATATGCACCTACAAAATTTTCACTTCAGCTTTAACGATACACTTAGACTCAAAGTGAAGGAATGGAAAAAAGATATTCCGTGCAAGTAGAAATCAAAAGAGATCAGGCATAGCTACCATTCTACCACACAAAATAGACTTAAAGCTAAAAATGGTTTGATACACAAAAGTTCATTATATAATGATAAAGGGGTCAATTCATGCACAAGATATAACAATTGTAAATACATATGCACCCAACATATGAACACCTAAACATATTAAGCAAATACTGGTAGATCTGAAGGAAGAAATAGACAAGACCATAATAGAAGGAAACTTCAATACTCCACTTTCAACAGCGGATAGATCATTGAATAAGGAAACAGAGGACCTGAATAACACTGTAGAGCAAATGCATCTGACAGACATATACAGAATATTCCATCCAACAGCACCGGAATACGCATTCTATACAATAGCATATAGAGCGTTCTCCAGGTAAGATCGTACGATAGGTCACAAAACAAGTCTTAGCAAATTTGAGAAGACTAAAATCATACCACGTATCTTTTCCAAACACTGTGGTATAAAATTAAAAATCAAAAAGAGAGGGGCAGCTGGGTGGCTCAGGGGGTTGGGCCTCCGACCTCAGCTCAGGTCATGATCTCACAGCTCGTGAGTTTGAGCCCCATGTCCAACTCTGTGCTGACGGCTCGGAACCTAGAGCCTGCTTCGGATTCTGTGACTCCTTCTTTCTCTGTCCCCCACCCCCCCCCCCCACTTCCGCACTCGCACTCTGTCTCCCAATCTCTCTCTCTCAAAAATAAATAAACATTAAAAAAAATTTTTTTTTTTTAATCAACGAGAGGTTGCACTTGGGTGACTCAGCTGGTTAAGTGTCTGACTTCTGATTTTGGCTCAGGTGATGATCTCAGCGTTGTGGGATCAAGCCCTGAGTGGGGCTCTGGGGTGTCATGCTTGGGATTCTCTCTCCCTCTCTCTCTGCCCCTCCCCTGCTTGCTTTCTCGCTCTCTCAAAATAAAGAAAACTTCAAAAAACATCAACAAGAGAAAACCTGCAAAATTCACAAATATATGGAAATTAAACACCACAATCCTGAACAAACAATTGGTCAAAGAAGAAATCAAAGGGAAACATACCAAAATGAAAATGCAACATTCCAACAACACCTATGGGATGCTGTGAAGGTAGTTCTAAGAGGCAACTTTATAAATTCCTAAAAAGAAAGATCTCAAATGAACAACCTAACTTTACACCTCAAGGAGCTAGAAAAAGAAGAAATTAAGCCCAAAGTTACCAGAAGGATGAGAATAACAAAGATCAGAGCAGAAAATATATGAAATATAAACCTGAAAAACAATAAAAAAGATCAGTGACACAGAGAGCATTTTTTTATTTTTATTTATTTATTTAAAAAAAATTTTTTTTTAATGTTTATTTATTTTTGAGACAGAGCATGAGCAGGGGAAGGGCAGAGAGAGAGGGAGACACAGAATCTGAAATGGGCTCCAGGCTCTGAGCCGTCAGCACAGAACCTGACACAGGGCTCGAACTCACGAACTGTGAGATCATGACCTGAGCTGAAGTTGGACGCTTAACCGACTGAGCCACCCAGGCGCCCCGAGAGCATTTTTTTTAAAAGATAAACAAAATTGACAAATTTTCAGCTAGATTAAGAAAAGACAAGACTCACATAAATAAAATCAGAAAGGAAAGAGCTACATATACATACTATCATATTATTCAGCCATCAGCAAAAAGGAAATCCTGCCATTTGAGACAACACGGACGGACCCTGAGGACATTTTACTAAGTGAAATTAAGCAAGAGAAAGACAAGGGCTGTATGTTTATCACATACAGTGTTAGTGGAATCTAAAGAAGCCAAACTCGTAGAAACAGGAAAATGGTGGTCACCAGCGTCTAGGGGACCGGGGTGCAAGGGTAGGAGGGATAGAGAGATGTTGGGCAAAGAGTACCAACTTTCAGTTATCAGCCAAGTACGTTCTGGGGATCTAACATCCAGCATGGTGATTTTAATTAATAATCCTGTATTATCGGGGTACCTGGGTGGCTTACTCGGTTGACCTTCCGACTTCGGTTCAGGTCATGATCTCACGGTTTATGAGTTCGAACCCTGCATCAGGCTCGCTGCTGTCAGCACAGAGCCTGCTTCAGATCCTCTGTCTTCCTCGCTCTCTGCCCCTCCCCCACTCTTGTTTTCTCTCTCTCTCTCAAAAATAAATACACATAAAAAAAAAAAATCCTGGGACGCCTGGGTGGCGCAGTCCGTTTAAGCGTCCGACTTCAGCCAGGTCACGATCTCACCGTCCGTGAGTTCCAGCCCCGCGTCAGGCTCTGGGCTGATGGCTCAGAGCCTGGAGCCTGTTTCCGATTCTGTGTCTCCCTCTCTCTCTGCCCCTCCCCTGTTCATGCTCTGTCTCTCTCTGTTCCAAAAATAAATAAACGTTGAAAAAAAAATTTAAAAAAAAAAAAAATCCTGCATTATATACTTGAAAGTTACTAAAACAGTCAACCTCACCTGTTCTCACCACGGAAAGAAAATGGTAATTAGGTGATGTGATGGAGATGTGACCTAACTCTATGGTGGTCATCAATTTGCAATTTGCAAGTGTATCAAATCAACTTGTCTTACACCTTGAACTCACGCAATGTTAGATGTCAAATCCATCGCAGCAAAGCTGGAAAAAATAGTTAAAATGGTAAGTTTTATGTTACGTGTATTTTACCACAGTTATAAAAAATGAGTGAAGTAAAAAAAAAAAAAAAAACTTTAAAAAATTAAGATTCACTTCATCTGAGGTGTGAAAGTGGCTTCCTCTGAGAAGGTATGTTGTCATAAGTATCTAATCAAGACCCTGCCTCAAAGAAAGAGTTGCCATGGCATTGCTTTTTAACAATCCACTGCCCGTTTGTGCTTTTTGTCTTGAAAGGCTTTGTTCTATGTTCTTGTATAAGAACTACTTTTCACCATCAGGTAAGTAAAGTAAGCATTTCTTTCATAAAAATAATAACTTTTTTTGAGTACTCAAAAAATATCTATGGCTTAAAAAAAAAACTGAAAAATGCAGGTGTAATTTCTTCTAAGCCCTGTTCAACTTGAAGAATTTGAAAATCTTCTCACATGTCATTAGCTTTTAGCAGTTCTTTTTTTTTTTTTTTTTTTTTTTTCAACGTTTATTTATTTTTGGGACAGAGAGAGACAGAGCATGAACGGGGGAGGGGCAGAGAGAGAGGGAGACACAGAATCGGAAACAGGCTCCAGGCTCTGAGCCATCAGCCCAGAGCCCGACGCAGGGCTCGAACTCACGGACCGCGAGATCGTGACCTGGCTGAAGTCGGACGCCCAACCGACTGCGCCACCCAGGCGCCCCAACTTTTAGCAGTTCTTAATAAAATTTCTGATGTGGTCTTCCTTTAAGCCCCCAAAAAGCTTGGCTTGTGGGGCGCCTGGGTGGTTCAGTCAGTTAAGCTTCCGACTTTGGCTCAGGTCATGATCTCACAGTTAGTGAATTCGAGCCCCGCGTTGGGCTCTGTGCTGATGGCTCAAAGCCTGGAGCCTGCTTCAGGTTCTGTGTCTCCCTCCCTCTCTCTCTGCCCCTCCCCTGCTCGTGCTCTGTCTCTGTCTCTCTCTCTCTCAAAAAATTATAAAATGAACATTTAAACGATTTTTTAAAAAAACTTTGCTTGTATCAGGCTAAGTAACTTGAATTTTCTTCTCACATCTGATGCCAGACTTTAACTCTTTTAGTCAAAGAACATACTGTTTAATCTTTGGTCTGTAATAGCTATATTTTTATTTTTTTAATTTTTTTAACGTATTTATTTTTGAGAGAGAGACAGATAGTGTGAGCGTGGGAGGGGCAGAGAGAGAGGAAGACACAGAATCTGAAGCAGGCTCCAGTCTCTGAGCTGTCAGCACAGAGCCCCAAGTGGGGCTGGAACCCATGAACCATAAGATCATGACCTGAGTCGAGGTTGGACACTCAACCGACCGAGCCACCCAGGCGCCCCTGTAATAGCTATTTTAAAATCTGTTTCAGGATCCTTCAGCAGGAATACAGTGGTGAGCACGATGGATGTTGGGCCCTGACTTCACAGAGGTTCCAAGCCTGTGATTTAAAGGACCTACTGTATGTGTGGAATCTCACAAATCAAAACAAGCAAACAAAGAAACCACACCCTTAAATACACAGAACAAACTGGTGGTGGCCAGAGAGGAGGTGGGGAGGTGTAGGGGATGGGGGGGGGGGGGAGGAAAGAGGGGATTAAGAGGGAGAAACTTCCTGTTATAAAATAAATAAGTCACAGAGATGAAAAATACAACGTAGGGAAGAGACTCAATATTGTAATAACTTTGCATGGTGACAGCTGGCGACCACACAGGTCATGGTGAGCGCGGAGTACAGAATGGTTGACTCAGTATGTTGTGCCCCTGAAACTAATAGAACATTGTATGTTGATTCTACTTCAATAAAGCAAACAAACAAATAGCAGATATAGTGTATAAAACTTCAAACTATATGGGGTGCTTGGGTGGCTCAGTCGGTTAAGTGTCTGACCGTGGCCCAGGTCATGAGCTAATGGTTTGTGGGTTCGAGGCCCACATCAGGCTCTGTGCTGACAGCTCGGAGCCTGGAGCCTGCTTTGGATTCTGTGTCTCCCTCTCTCTCTGCCCCTCCCCCACTCACGCTCTGTCAATCTCTCTCTCTCTCTCTCTCTCACTAATACACGTTTAAAAAAATTTTTTTAAAGAAAACAAAAAACACTTCAGACTATAAAAAAGCCACCGGGTCGGGGGGACCTCAGGACAGTGTTTTTAAGCTGCGGGCTATGACTCATCAGTGAAACTTCCCTCATACTCTCCCTTGTCAATTCTACTTTCTTAACTCTTTTCTTGTCAGGCACTAATTCTTTTTTTTTTTTTTTTTTAACGTTTATTTATTTTTGAGAGAGAGAGACAGAGCATGAGTGGGGTCGGGGGAGAGAGAGGGAGACATGGAATGTGAAGCAGGCTCCAGGCTCCAAGCTGTAAGCACAGAGCCTGACACGGGGCTCGAACTCATGAACATGAGATCATGCCCTGAGCTGAATTCGGATGCTTAATGGACTGAGCCACCCAGGTGCCTCGTGTCAGGCACTAATTCTTTAACCCACGCCTGTTGCCTCAGTCCATACTTTTAACGCTGAAATACTGCTTGAACTTTAACCAACTGGGACGCTGATGATAAACTTGTTGTCTTCGATCTACCTTTCACACTACCTAAGAGGGCAGTCCCCAAAACCGTAATTCTGTTATCATTCCCTTGCTTAGCGCCCTTCTGTGGTTTCCCCTTGCTCACAAAATGCTAACCTCTATATCATGTCCTAAACTCTTTGACCACTGAACCCCTTCTAGCCTCATCTGTCCACTTGTGTGTCTCTATCCCATGTCTCCAGCACTCTCCCCGAATACACAGGCACCTCCAGCAACGACACTGGTCCACTGGCAGTTTCCTTAATATGCCAGGTTGTTTTCATTGTCCCCTGCTCACACAATGGCCCCGCTTAGCTGAAAGACCCATTACGCATGCTGGCCCTCCTTTCCCTTCAGATTTATGCTTCCAACTGTGAAAATTAATGAAGGGAAATCTCATTAACTGGGACTCTGGGTGCCAGAAGGGGGAGCCCTGCCACCCAGTGTCACATACAGGAAGAATTGTCAATTACAGATTCCAGACCAGAAGAATCTCAACAGGAATCATTTACACACCCCAAAGGGGAAAAGATGTACATTACATCTCCTAGGAGAAATCAACCATCCCTGCAGCTCAGCCGATGAGAAACCGTCATCACCCTGAACTCTCGCTTCTCTCCAATGGATTTTTGTTCCAAACAACCCCTCCCAACTTCCTCCTTCTCCACAAAACGACAGTTTTCTCTCTCTCTCTCTCTCTCTTTTTTTTTTTTTTTTGTAAGACTTGCCTATGGTTTTGCCATAGCTTGCTTATCTCTAATTGCAATTCTCTGCTATTCCTGAATAAACCCAGCTGTTGCTGATGGAATAATTGGCAGTTTTATTTTTAGGGTGAACATTACTTGATTATCCAATGTGGGATCCAGAGAAGACCCCTAAAAACTCTGACGCTGGTGCACAAACAGGTGCCAGTACCCACACACCCAATCAGGCTCACTGCTCTCTCTCCAACCCTGGAGATTGAAGGTAAGTTTTCTCCAGAATTTCAAGCTGTATGCCGTATGTTCAAGATCTACTTTAAGGCCTTGGGTTTTCTTGTCTTTCTTGTTTTTGTTTGTTTGCTTTTACCTTCTGAGAGTACCTCTTCACCCTTTGGTATCAGTCCTAGTTGGAACTGGACTGTTCCTACCAAACTGCTGGCCTTTGGTCTGACTCCTTTTTGGCAGCAGGCTGTTTGCGCTGAAACTGCTGTTTAGTCATTGTTCTCTTTCCACTCTAAGAAATGGGATTCTTCTCTCCCTACTGAAACTCTGGCCTGTTTTATGTTTAAAAACTATGGTCCTTTTGGGTGCCTGGGTGGCTCAGTTGGTTAAGTGTCCAACTCTCGCTTTCAGCTCAGTAGTGATCTCACAGTTCATGGGTTCAAGCCCCTCATGGGGCTCCCCACTGACGGCCAAGACCCTGCTTGGGATTCTTTCTCTCTCCAATCTCTCTGCCCCTCCCCTGCTTGAGCACTCTCTCTCCGTCTCTCCCAAAATAAATAAGCATAAAAAAACACCCAGAAATGTTGATAACATTGATTTAAAAAAGAAAAGCAAGGGGCACCTGGGTGGCTCAGTTGGTTAAGCGTCTGACTTCGGCTCAGGACATGATCTCACGGTTTGTGGGTTCGAGCCCTGCTTCAGGTTCTGTCCTAACAGCTAGGAGCCTGGAGCCTGCTTCAGATTTTGTGTCTCCCTCTCTCTCTGCCCCTAACCCACTCGCATTCTGTCTCTGTCTGTCTCAAAAATAAATGAACATTAAAAAAAAAAAATTAAAAAACAAAAGCAAAACTACAGTCCTTCCACATGCATATTTACAACTAAGTTACAAAGTTAGTAACTAAGGTTACTGACTTAACGAAAAGTAATTTAGGGCACCTGGGTGGCTCTGTAGTCAGAGCATCCGACTCTTGATTTCGGCTCAGGTCATGATCTCATGGTTCGTGGGTTCGAGCCCCACATCAGGCTCTGTGCTGACAGCTTGAGCCTGGAGCCTGCTTCAGATTCTGCGTCTGCCTCTCTCTCTGCCCTCCCCAACTCATGCTCTGTCTCTCTCTGTCTCTTAAAAATGAGTAAGTGTTAAAAAATTTTTTTTTTTTAATTTTTTAATGTTTATTTATTTTTGAGAGAGAGACAGCACAAGCAGGGGAGGGGAGAAAGGGAGACGGAATCCAGACTCCAAAGCAGGCTCCAAGCTCTGAGCCTGAGGCGGGGTTCGAATTCACTAGTCGTTAGATCATAACCAGAGCTGAAGTCAGATGCTTGACCAACTGAGCCGCTCAGGCACCCCTGACCTCCGTTTAGATGTTGAATCCACCCCAGTCGCATTTAACACTGTGGTTATTAACCAGCTGAACCGAGATCCTTCTCTTTCAGTTAAAAAGATCAGGACGGGGGCGCCTGGGTGGCGCAGTTGGTTGAGCGTCCGACTTCAGCCAGGTCACGATCTTGCGGTCCGTGAGTTCGAGCCCCGCGTCAGGCTCTGGGCTGATGGCTCAGAGCCTGGAGCCTGTTTCCGATTCTGTGTCTCCCTCTCTCTCTGCCCCTCCCCCGTTCATGCTGTGTCTCTCTCTGTCCCAAAAATAAATAATAAAAAAAATAAATAAATAAAAAGATCAGGACGGAATGGGAAACTGCCTCCTGTCAGGAACAAAGGCAAAAGAAAAACGTTAAATCTCCTTACAACTTACAGCCCATTGACAAGTCCTTGGGACAGAGTGACCTCCCTCAACGTTCTCAGCTGCCTGGAGGTTAATACTTTGCTAAGGGAAAAAGGCAATCTTAGCTTAACATTATCCTGACCTCCAGGATCCTGTAAGGCTCACTTAAACCCACGAAAGTCCTCTGGAAACTTCCTTTATCTCTACCCCCCAAGATATATGTTCGCAATCCCCCTCCAAGCATATGGCCCACTGATATACATCGGAAGGGTCTCATGACTAAGGTTTTATTAGACAGTAGCAAATGACCTTTTCCTAACGATAGCTAACCCCTCAAGGTCCTGGAAACCTTGCTTCCAAAATTCCTTAGAGAAGAAGTCGGCTATCCCTAAACCCCTCCCCTCTCGAAAGTATACAACCAGCCATTTTCTCACAGTCCCAGTTCTGCTCTTTCTGCCCATGGGTCCCTTCTCTGGGCTTTATTTAATAAAACCACCCATTGGCACCAAAGATGTCTCAAGAATTCTTTCTTGACCTCTCCCTCCGAACCCCAACATTTTCACATAGGTGCCCACTCCAGAGTTAGGTACTTTGGCAAACCGGCTTGCTCACGTCCTAGATGAGTCCCCTAAAAGAAAGACTGCTAAAATTCTCAGTTTTCACCTCCAGCAAATGAAGGTTCTAAACAAAAAAATCCCCTAGTTTCTGCTATTATTGCAAAGAGCCAGGGCATTTGAAAAAAAAAAAACAAAAAACAAAACAAAAAAAACAAATACAAAGTTACCCACTGAAGCAATTATCAACGATGGGGATCCAAGGAACTACAGGGGCTCTTTCCAACCCTCCTTCTCCACCGGCTCAGAGAAAGCACTCTCCAGATTGGGAATCAATCACTGTATCCCTGTTTATACTGGATTCACACTCTCGGTGCTCAACCCCTTTGCTATAAAGCACCCTGGGTCTCGGAGTACTAAAACAGTTCATACGTGGGGGTCTCTAATAAACCTCGACAGGTTCCTATGTCTGAACTCATTCCCTTTTGTCGAGGCTCTTTGAGAGATAATGCACCCTTTTCTCCTTAGTTCCTCTGGCCCTATTCATTTCTTGGGCTGAGATTTCTTAGAAAAGTACCATGCTGGAATTCCTTTCTCCCAAAAGAAAGACATAATTCTAGAATTTGATAGCAGTAACTGAAATAACCAACCAGGGGAAATAAACGACCTTTTGGCATCTCCTCGGGGTTCTGTCTCTGATGGGACTATAGCAGTGTCTGGGGACACGGGGCATTTGTTCCTATTGAATCAGCCACCACCTTCTTTATGAGAAAAGTCCTCAACTGATGGCAGAATCCACAGTGCATCTCCTATCAAGACTCAAATAGAGGGGCGCCTGGGTGGCGCAGTCGGTTAAGCGTCCGACTTCAGCCAGGTCACGATCTCACGGTCCGTGAGTTCGAGCCCCGCGTCGGGCTCTGGGCTGATGGCTCGGAGCCTGGAGCCTGTTTCCGATTCTGAGTCTCCCTCTCTCTCTGCACCTCCCCCATTCATGCTCTGTCTCTCTCTGTCCCAAAAATAAATAAACGTTAAAAAAAAAAAAAAAGACTCAAATAGATCCCTCAAAACCTTTCCCCCTAATGAATCAATTTCCTATAAGTAAAGAAGCCCTTCAAAGCATCAAGCCTGTAATAGAAGATTATAAGGCTCAGAACCTCATAATCCCCTGCACTATTCCCTGTAATACCCCTATTTTACCTGTGAGAAAACCCACTGCCAAGGATGGAGGTTTGTTCAGGACGTCAAACAGTAAATAACAATTTTATTCTTCAGCACCCTGTTGTTCCTAACCCCCATGCGCCACTCACGTATATTCCCCTCCAAAAGCAAATTTTTCACTGTAACTGATCTATGCTGTGCAGTTTTGCACTGATAAGGAGAGCCAGTATCTTTTTTATTTTTTTAAGTAATCTCTACCCCGAACTTGGGTCTCGAACTCACAACCTTGAGATCAAGATTCACACCCTCCACCAACCAAGCCAGCCAGGCATCCCTAACCAATATCTTTTTTTTTTTTTTTTTTTTAACATTTATTTTCTTTTTGGGAGACTGAGTGCGAGCGGGGGAGGGGCAAACAGAGAGGGAGACACAGAATCCGAAACAGGCTCCGGACTCTGAGCTGTCAGCACAGCCGTGGGCAGGCTGCCCCAAGACGAGCCGCTTTGGCATGAAGGTTATCTTTCTTTCTTTCTTTCTTTCTTTCTTTCTTTCTTTCTTTCTTTCTTTCTTTCTTTCTTGTTTCTTTTTTTCTTTCTTTTTGTTTTTTTTCTTTCTTTTTCTTTCTTTCTTTCTTTTTCTTCCTCTTTCTTTCTTTCTTTCTTTCTTTAAGTAAGTTCCACACCCAATGTGGGGCTTGAACTCACGACCCTGAGATCAAGAATGGTATGCTCTACCAACTGAGTCAGCCAAGCACCCCAAGATTATCTTGAGCCAAATTCACTCAAGAGCCTGCAGGCTCAGAAGAAACTTTGCCCCTCCCTTAACTACCTAGAAGAATATAAATTGGGCGTCTTTCTCAGAATGAGGGTTATTACAAGAGAGAACTTTTATCTGTGCGACCCATCTGTAGAGCAGGGCAAACATCTAATTAGCAAACATCTGCCCTTCTTATCGCCCTGGGAAGTGCATTCCTTCCCTTGAAGTCCCAGACTCCTACCTCCTTCTCCTTAGTTCAGGGAGACCTCTACACCTCATTCCGCCTATTGTTGGAATTTGCTCGTCTATGTGGATTCTCTGCGTGTGCAAACTACGTTCGTTTTCTCCTGTTGATTTGTCTCACGTCATGTCAATCTGATTCATAATCCAACTGGAAGGAACTTCGAGAGGACAGAAATTCTTGTCCCCGCGCAGTATCATCCTCCCTCCTGAGGGTTAGTCACACACACCAATGGCACTGTTAAGACTCCATAGGCAAAATCTGTAAAGACCCTCCAACTACTCTGCCCTAAAGCATTGTCATTGGTCCTTCTAAAAGTATTTTAATGTTCATTTATTTCTGAGAGAGAGAAAGAGAGAGCACAAGCAAGGAGGGGTGAAGGAGGGTAGAGAGGGGAAGACACAGAATCGGGAGCAGGCTCCAGACCCTGAGCTGTCAGTACAGAGCCCCACATGGGGCTCAAACCCATGAACCGCAGGATCATGACCTGAGCCGAAGTCAGATGCTTAACCGACTGAGCCACCCCGGCACCCTGCCATTGGTGTTTCTAAATCTCACATCCAACCCCTTTGGAACTCATGGACCCTTACCCTTTGAGACAGTCAAGAGCCAAGTCATACATTTGGCCCCTGCCTCCTTTGACCCACAGTTGATAAAAGGAGATCCACTTCAAGAACGTAAAGACCCAATTGCTTCTATTAAAAATGCAATGCTTGGGGCTCCTGGGTGGCTCAGTCGGTTGAGCAGCCGACTTCAGCTCAGGTCACGATCTCGCGGTTCGTGAGTTCGAGCCCCGCGTCAGGCTCTAAGCTGATGGCCCAGAGCCTGGAGCCTGCTTCTGATTCTGTGTCTCCCTCTCTCTCTGCCCCTCCCCCGTTCATGCTCTGTCTCTCTCTGTCTCAAAAATAAATAAATGTTAAAAAAAAAAAATTAAAAAAAAAATGCAATGCTTTGGGGCACCTGGGTGGCTCAGTTGAGTGTCTGACTCCACCTCAGTTCATGATCTCACAGTTCATGGGTTTGAGCCCCACGTTGGGCTCTGTGCTGACAGTACAGAGCCTACTTTGAATTCTCCATCTCCCTCTCTCTGTCCCCCTCCCCCACTTGCGCATGCTCTCTCTCTCAAAAATAAATAAACATTAAAAAAATTTTTTTTTAATCCAAAAAGAAAGCAGCTTTCTGGGTCTGCACACCATCTGGTGAAGTGAGTTTTTTTAAGATTTCCTGGCTGAGGATGACGTCTGGAAAGACAGTTTCCTGGGCTGTTCTGACCCGCCCTGATAACCTTTTCTCATTGTTGCTTCTTCTCTCTTTCCCATGAAAACACCACATCCTTGTCTGCATTTCCCAAACCCTTGTGAAAGGGGGAAAACTTTTCTTTGATTATGTCTTTTTGGAAACTGCATCATCATGATCCCATGATTCACTTGCTTTTTCCGAAGGGTTAGAAGGTTCAGAATTCATCAGAACTACTGATGTTGGGTTTTTATCCAAATTCACGGCCTCCGAATTTACAACTTTATAGACTGTACTATTCAATAACATTTGTTTTCACAAAAGCTCTTTTGACATAACAATATTCAAAAAATTTTTCTTTTAATGTTCATCTATTTTTGAGAGAGAGAGAAAGAGAGACAGTGTGTGAGCAGGGGAGGGGCAGGGAGAGAGAGGGAGACACAGAATCAGAAGCAGGTTCCAGGCTCTGAGCTGTCAACACAGAGCCTGATGCGGGGCTCAATCTCACAAAACAGGGAAATCGTGGACCTGGGCCAAAGTCGGAAGCTTAACCTGTAGCAGGATTCTCACACAGAGAGTCCTGACAACGAGGCTGTTTAATTTCCAGGAAGCAACTTTATTCGTGCTGGGACTGCTCAGTTGGGTTCGTACCCGAAGAACTGAGCACCGAATGTCACATGACATAGTTTTTTATACATTTTCTATTTCTTTGTCTCCCATATATGGTGACACACACACAAACGTGCAGTCTGATTAAGTAGTCTCAGTTTATTTACAAGGTCATGAGGGATGTTGTCACGCAGGTGCATAGCCAGGTTACCTTGAAGTTTTCTTTCTCTTTTTTTCTCTCTCCTTAGGGAGGGGGCCCTACCACAAACCGACTGAGCCATCCAGGTACCCTGACATAACAATACTTTAAAGTTCATCGGCTATTGCTTTAAGTGTATACCTGCCCTGTATGTTCCCAAAAGCACTAGGTAAACTCTTTCAGCGTGCTCTTGGCAGTATTTACTATTCTGCTTTCATATGGCCGCTTTAAGCAGGGACTTCCAGGAGGCATACGAGTCCAGGTTAGCCTTCAAACTTTTCTTTCCTAGGTCAGAAAAAGTGCCAATAAATATCTTGGGCTGGTTACCCTCAGACCTAGGGTCATGGCTTAGTACCAACATACAGTTTGGAATTGTCATGTTATTTTTGCTTCTGTACTTGTCAATCTTTTGTAAAAGCAGTGTACCCAATAAGGTGATGCTGGCTCCATCCTTCAAGACGATCCCCAACACTCACAACCTTGAGAAGATGCAGACTTCAGATGGGAAGTTCACGAGAGCTCTCTCTTCTTACCTCCTTGTTATTCAGATGTGCCTTATGTGGTTTCCAACTGCTATGCGCTTTCCTTCCAGGGTGGGACATTCCAACCAGGAAGTGTCCTTCCTGGCACTGACGGACAAAACCACTATACACAAAAAACCTAACTTTTGATGAGTGATGCTTTCAAGGAAAGACTTTCATCAAAAAGGGGAAATGCGAATATTAATGAAGGGAAATGTCATTAAGGTGGATTCTGGGTGCCAGAAGGGGGAGCCCTGCCACCCAGTGTCAATTACAGGAAGAATTGTCAATTACAGATTCCAGACCAGAAGAATCTCAACAGGAATCATTTACACACCCCAAAGGGGAAAAGATGTACATTACATCTCCTAGGAGAAATCAACCATCCCTGCAGCTCAGCGGATGAGAAACCGTCATCACCCTGAACTCTCTCTTCTCTCCAATGGACTTTTGTTCCAAACAACCCCTCTCAACTTCCTCCTTCTCCATAAAACAACAGTTTTTCTCTTTTTTGTTTTTTTGTAAGACTTGCCTATGGTTTTGCCATAGCTTGCTTATCCCTAATTGCAATTCTCTGCTATTCCTGAATAAACCCAGCTGTTGCTGATGGAATAATTGGCAGTTTTATTTTTTTTTTAATTTTTTTTTTCAACGTTTATTTATTTTTGAGACAGAGAGAGACAGAGCATGAACGGGGGAGGGGCAGAGAGAGAGGGAGACACAGAATCGGAAACAGGCTCCAGGCTCCGAGCCATCAGCCCAGAGCCTGACGCGGGGCTCGAACTCACGGACCGCGA
Organism: Leopardus geoffroyi; assembly: GCF_018350155.1. NCBI lineage: Eukaryota > Metazoa > Chordata > Mammalia > Carnivora > Felidae > Leopardus > Leopardus geoffroyi. Next base: position 29,639,637 of record NC_059340.1, on the reverse strand, counting down.
GATCGTGACCTGGCTGAAGTCGGACGCTTAACCGACTGCGCCACCCAGGCGCCCCGGCAGTTTTATTTTTAAGGTGAACAGAACAGAGCTGTACTCCACTTCTGTGCACTTTCTTGGCCACTATTTCTCCACTGTCCCTCGTATGTACCTTTATTCCAGCACCTGTAACACAAATGTGATGCCATAGATCTCTCTCCATCAGGCTGTAAGTGGTTTCTTCTTCTTTTCCTCCTCCGCCTTCTTCCTCTTTTTCTTCTTCTTCTTCTTCTTCTTTTTCCAATTTTTCTTCTTCTTCTTTATGTTTATTTATTTTTTTGAGAGAGAGACAGAATGCGAGTAGGGAAGACACAGAATCCAAAGCAGGTTCCAGGCTCTGAGCTGTCAGCACAGAGTCTGACGTGGGTCTCGAACCCACAAACTGCAAGATCATGACCTGAGCTGAAGTTGGAGGCTCAACCAACTAAGCCACCCAGGCGTTGCTCTTATTATTATTTATTTTAATAAACAATCATCTTTTTATTTTACATTTTATTTGTTTGTTTGTTTGTTTGTTTGTTTTGAGAGTGCAAAAGAGAGCCTGTTCATGCAAGCGGGGAAGGGGGAGGAAGAGAGAGATTGAGAGAGAGAAAGAGAGGGAGAGAATCCCAAGCATGCTCCATGCCTAGCCTGGAGCCTGACCTGGGACTCAATTTCACGACTCTTGAAATCACCACCCTGAGGTCACGACCTGAACCCAAATCAAAAATATTGGATGTTTAACCAACTGAGCCGCCCAGGCAGCCCAGGCTGTAAACTGTTTCTAAGCATCCCACTCAAATGTGCCCAGAGCCACGGCTTTCATCACAGAGTGTGTATTCAAATACTTCAGTCTTGGGGTGCCTGGGTGGCTCAGTCGGTTAAGCGTTCGACTTCAGCTCAGGTCATGATCTCACACTCCGTGAGTTCAAGCCCCGCATCGGGCTCTGGGCTGACAGCTCAGAGCCTGGAGCCTGTTTCGGATTCTGTGTCTCCCTCTCTCTCTGACCCTCCCCCCATTCATGCTCTGTCTCTCTCTGTCTCAAAAATAAATAAATGTTTAAAAAAATTTTTAAAAAAATGCTTCAGTCTTGAAGCCCTATCTCCTGCCTTCTAGTCCCCTGCACTATTCTGAATTGTGTCCTGATTTGCCACCTAGTGGCTATTTGACCTCAAACAAGTTGGTTCCTTTTCTCAATTTCTTCAACCATAAAACACTGATGATAACCTTCACGGTACTGTTCTGAAAATTAATGACGGTGCAGATAAAGAGGTCAGTGTGCACAGTCCCACCACAAAGAAAGCACTTAAGTGAAGCTTTACTATTACCGTAAACCTTCTAGTAATACAAGGAAATCTGTCTCCGTGTGTAAAGGATGTAAATGCAAACTTGTAAGAACTGTAAAAAACTATGAAGCATCAGACTGACAGATTTAATTAAAAAAAAGATGGGGGTACAAGCTTCACATAGGGTCTCATACTGGTGATGGCTCCCACTAGTGAGAACTTTATCATAACCCAAATGGAAAATATGACTGTACCCAGCCTGAACTAAAAATGGAGAAACCGAAAAAGAAGGACTCTGGAGGATAGAGTACAACGTTTCTCTGCTGGACAATTCACTCTTTCTTGAAGAAGTTGCAATAAGTAAGAGAGAAGGTGGTTGTCCCATTCCATAAAAGATGGCCACTGGTGAGTCCTTCTACTGAGCTCCGAAGATTGAAGAATGGTGGTTTCCTAGGCCTGTGTTAGAACTCCGTAATTTTGAGACTCTAAAATTGCAAAGTGGGGCGCCTGGGGGGCTCAGTCGGTTGAGCGTCCGACTTCAGCTCAGGTCATGATCTCATGGCTCATGAGTTCCAGCCCCCTGTCGGGCTCTGTGCTGACAGCTCAGAGCCTGGAGTCTGCTTCGGATTCTGGGTCTCCCTCTCTTCGGATTGCTGTGCCCCTCCCTCATTCATGCTCTGTCTCTCTTTCCCTCAAGAATAAATAAAACATTAAAAAAACATAAAATAAAATTGCAAAGTTTTCTTGCCACTATTAACCAGTCCTATTGTTATTTTGTTTAAAAGTAATAGCATTGTTTAGGGCTCCTGGGTGGCTCAGTCAGTTAAGTGTCCAACTTCGGCTCAGGTCATGATCCCTTGAACCCAGGTTCGTGGATTCAAGCCCCATGGCAGGTTCTATGCTGACAGCTCAGAGCCTGCCTGGAGCCTACTGCGGATTCTGTGTCTCCCTCTCTCTCTGCCCCTCCCCCACTCACACTCTGTCTCTGTCTCTCAAAAATGAATACATGTTTAAAAAATTTTTAAGGGCGCCTGGGTGGCGCAGTCGGTTAAGCGTCCGACTTCAGCCAGGTCACGATCTCGCGGTCCGTGAGTTCGAGCCCCGCATCGGGCTCTGGGCTGATGGCTCAGAGCCTGGAGCCTGTTTCCGATTCTGTGTCTCCCTCTCTCTCTGCCCCTCCCCCGTTCATGCTCTGTCTCTCTCTGTCCCAAAAATAAATAAACGTTGAAAAAAAAAAAATTAAAAAAAAAAATTTTAAGTAACAGCATGTTTGTAGAACAAAGAAAAGTAAATACTACAAACTAATACACACTTAAAAAAGAATATCTACTTTCTACATTCTGGTGTTTTAAAAAAATAAGCATAAAATCGTCTATTGTATATGATGTTATGGGTTTTCTGGTCTGTTCTGGCTGTGTCCTGTAATGGTTCTGTAAAAAAGTGGGTCACTCCAGACGAGGGATGGATTCAGATTTTGAAGAGTCCGTTTCATATGATGGCTGAACATTTTCCAAAGACTGCTTCGTAAATAAAAATATTCTAATGGCAAGTTGATTCGTTTTTACTGTCTCTCTTATTCCAAAGAATCTTTGTCTTTGTTTTAGTTCCATGTGTATTTTTTTTTTGGCAGTAGTTCAACAGAATCAAATATTTGCAAGTCAAAAACAACCCAAACAACCCAAAGATAGGATGAATGTAAACAGAATTTGCGACCATAAAGATGCACCATCATGAAATGGAAAACATTTCATCACGTTTTCTAAAATAGAAGCTTAAAAAAGACTCAAACTGACACTTTGCTAGATGATGCTTAGTAGAGAGTCATAAAAATCAGAGAAAAAAGGTGGAATATTTGCCAGGGATTTTAGGTGTTGTTATGTTTTGTGCAAAAAAAATATATATACCTCTTAGAGGATCACAAGAGAGCATTAGAAGACTAAACCCTAGAATCTTTTGAGATTTAGATGAATTTATGGCTTATGATAATGTTGATTTAGCTAATGATAGAAAGGGATGTGCCTTATTTACTTAATTGAATTTATTTATTTTTAAATGTTTATTTATTTTTGAGAGAGTGCAAGTGGGGGAGGGGCAGAGAGACCAGCAGACAGAGGATCCAAAGCGGACTTGGCTGACAGCGGAGAGCCCGATTTGGGGCTTGAACTCATGTACTGTGAGATCATGGCCTGAGCTGAAGTTGGACGCTTAACTGACTGAGCAACCTAGGTGCTTCTGTTTAATTGAATTTAAAAGGAATTTATAATGCTAGTAGGAAATCTCATTAGACCTGAAATACCATGGAGAATGTTAAGAAGGAAAATTCTTTCTTACTTTCTGATGCAGTAGAACAGGTGCAACTCATCATACACAAAAGTGTCAGATTATAAATTATGTTCACACTGAGTACTATCATAACAGTACAAGAAAGATGTATTGACTTGATTGAAGTGAAAGAAAAATTTTGACATGGTCAAGCTTAGAAAGTTCTTTTTTTTTTTTTAATTTAAGTAATCTTTACACCCAATGTGAGGCTGAAACTCATGACTCCAAGATAAAGAGTTGGACGTTCTTCCGACTGAGCCAGCTGGCACCCCAAGCTTTGGAAATGCTTTTTTTTTTTTAATGTTTATTTTTGAGAGAGAGAGAGAGAGAGAGACAGAGTGCGTGAGCCAGGAGGGGCACAGAGAGAGGGAGACACAGAATCCGAAGCAGGCTCCAGGCTCTGAGCTGTCAGCACAGGGCCCGACGCGGGGCTCGAACTCACAAACCGAGAGATCATGACCTGAGCCGAAGTGGGACGCTTAACCGAGCCATCCAGGCAATTGGAAATTCTTAATTGGTAGAGGATGATATTGACATACAAATGCTTGTGGCCAGAAAAAAGATAATGGAGCAACTATGGCAGGTGTATAAAAGAGTAGAAACCATCATTTCCTCCCCCCAAATGATTATCCCACATTTGTGCCTTGCTCTGCCATAATTTCACATGCAAAACATCTGTGTCTATGATTCATCTATAACTTTTAAAAGTTTTATAAATGACTTATAATTTATTTAGCAAATTCAACAAGCAGATGGGCTATTCTTATGTCTATTCTAAAAACATAAAGACACCTGTGTGGCTCAGACTGTTAGGCAACCAACTCTTGATATCAGTTAAGGTCATGATCTCAGGATCGTGGGATTGAGCCCCAAAGCGTCAGGCTCTGTGGTGGGTGTGTTTAAAATAAAAACATAAACACATAAGGATATCAATGGACATCAAGATCAGATGCAGTCAGGGCTTTTACCCCACAAATTAGCTGTCACCCAATACTAACACATAAAATATCAAATGAAGAAACACACTCTGCTGAAATCAAAAGCATCTCAGTGCAAACAGATCACACATTTTTTATGGAACTTTCAGCGTGAGATGAATTTTGAATCATATAAAAAAAAAGCATACTATCCTGTAGTGAGAAAACCTGACAACGTATAAAGTTTCATGTTTCTTTGAAGCCCTATCTTCTTGCTTACAACAAAGGAAAGTCACTTTGTAAGTATGCCTGATCCACAGAAAACTTCATGGAAGTGGAAATGTATGAGCCACTGGATTAAATTATCAATTATGGGAAATAGACATACTTAAAATATTAGGATATTAAACAGTCTTCAGATGTTATATGATGAAAATTCTTTTCTTTCTTTTTTTTTACATTTATTTATTTTTGAGAGACAGAGAGAGGCAGAATGCAAGAGGGGGAGGGACAGAGAGAGAGGGAGACACAGAATCCAAAGCAGGCTCCCAGCTGACAGCACAGAGCCTGATGCGGGGCTCACACTCACAAACCATGAGATCATGACCTGAGCCGAAGTCGAACACTTAACCGACTGAGCCACCCAGGTGCCCCTATGAAAATTATTTTCTTTTTTTTTTTTTAATTTTTTTTTTCAACGTTTATTTATTTTTGGGACAGAGAGAGACAGAGCATGAACGGGGGAGGTGCAGAGAGAGAGGGAGACACAGAATCGGAAACAGGCTCCAGGCTCCGAGCCATCAGCCCAGAGCCCGACGCGGGGCTCGAACTCACGGACCGCGAGATCGCGACCTGGCTGAAGTCGGACGCTCAACCGACTGCGCCACCCAGGCGCCCCATGAAAATTATTTTCAAAAAGATCTGATTTAGAGCCAGCAGCCACTGATTTGACTCCCCAATATTCTGACAAAATTAAGTCCTGCTGAATTTCATCTCCAGTGATTTTAAGCAGCATTCAGGATCAACAATTCGTATTTTGAAAAATCACCATTGTGTTTTGTTCATCTAAAATTGAGTCACAAATTTTGCTTAATGCAGTACTGTCTAAATTTGGAAGCTACCTTTATGTATTTTTTTTTTTTTTACAATAACAGTCACAATGTTGGGGTCCTGAAAAAGATGTTTTAATAAGTGTAATCAAAAATTATTTTTTTTCTTTTTCTTTTTTCTTAATTTTATTTGTTTTAATTTACATCCAAATTAGTTAGCATATAGTGCAACAATGATTTCAGGAGTAAGTTCCTTAGTGCCCCTTACCCATTTAGCCCATCCCCCCTCCCACACCCCCTCCAGCAACCCTCAGTTTGTTCTCCATATTTATGAGTCTCTTCTGTTTTGTCCCCCTCCCTGTTTTTATATTATTTTTGTTTCCCTTATGTTCATCTGTTTTGTCTCTTAAAGTCCTCTTATGAGTGAAGTCATATGACTTTTGTCTTTCTCTGACTGACTAATTTCGCTTAGCATAATACCCTCCAGTTCCATCCACGTAGTTGCAAACGGCAAGATTTTTTTTTTAATTTTTTTTAACGTTTATTTATTTTTGAGACAGAGAGAGACAGAGCATGAACGGGGGAGGGGCAGAGAGAGAGGGAGACACAGAATCGGAAGCAGGCTCCAGGCTCTGAGCAAGCGGTCAGCACAAAGCCTGACGCGGGGCTCGAACTCACGGACCGTGAGATCGTGACCTGAGTTGAAGTCGGACGCTTAACCGACTGAGCCACCCAGGCGCCCCAGCAAATGGCAAGATTTCATTTTCTCATTGCTGAGTAATATTCCATTGTGTATAAATACCACATCTTCTTTATCCACTCATCCATCGATGGACATTTGGGCTGTTTCCATACTTTGGCTATTGTCAACAGTGCTGCTATAAACATGGGGGTGCATGTGTCCCTTCAAAACAGCACACCTGTATCCTGTGGATAAACGCCTAGTAGTGCAATTGCTGGGTCGTTGGGTAGTTCTATTTTAAGTTTTTTGAGGAATCTCCATACTGTTTTCCAGAGGGGCTGCACCTGCTTGCATTCCCAAAAGTAATCAAAAATTATTTGCAATGGTGACTGGTTCATGAGAAAATGCAAAACATGGCAAGTCTCTCTACTGAAGCAAGATACACCAGGAAGTATATTTTGAAAATATTATTTGCTTCTGGGGTGCCTTCATGGCTCATTTGGTTGAGCATCTGACTCTTGATTTTGACTGGGGTCATGGTCTCAAGGTTTGTGGGACTCTGTACTGACAGGCTGACAGCCAGGAGCCTGCTTGGAATTCTACTCTTCCTCTCTCTTTGCCCCTCCCCCCCCCCAATAAATAAACATTAAAAAAATATTATTTGCGGGGTACCTGGGTGGCTCAGTTGGTTGAGCATCCCACTTCAGCTTAAGTAATGATCTCACGGTTTGTGGGTTCAAGCCCTGTGTCAGGCTCTGTGCTGTCAGCTCGAGCCTGAATCCTGCTTTGGATTCTTTGTCTCCCTCTCTCTGTCCCTCCCCCACTCATTCTCTCTCTCTCTCTCTCTCAAAAATGAATACACATTTAAAAAATTAAAAAAATATATTTGTTTCCATTAGAGCTAGGAATATAAAATTGTAATTCTGGGGCGCCTGGGTGGCACAGTCGGTTAAGCGTCCGACTTCAGCCAGGTCACGATCTCGCGGTCCGTGAGTTCGAGCCCCGCGTCGGGCTCTGGGCTGATGGCTCGGAGCCTGGAGCCTGTTTCCGATTCTGTGTCTCCCTCTCTCTCTGCCCCTCCCCCGTTCATGCTCTGTCTCTCTCTGTCCCAAAAATAAATAAACGTTGAAAAAAAAAATTAAAAAAAAAATAAATAAAATTGTAATTCTAATTTTGGTATATTACAATTAAACTTAAAATAATGTTTTTTCACTTTTCAGTTTTTCTTTTCTTTTTCTTTTTTTTTTTTTTTTTAAGGTTTGTTTAGTTTTGAGAGAGAGCACAAGCAGGGAAGGGGCAGAGAGAGAGGGGGACAGAGGATCCAAAGCATCAGTAGAGAGCCCAACGAGGGGCTGAAACTCAGGAACTGTGAGATCATGACCTGAGCCGAATCAGTCGTTCGACCAATTGAGCCACCCAGGTGCCCCGAGTTCTCAGTTAAAAAAAATTTTTTTTTAATATTTATTATTTATTTATTTTAATTTTTTTAGAATGTTTATTTATTATTGAGAGACAGAGAGAGAGAGAGAGACAGAGCATGAGCGGGGGAGAGGCAGAGAGAGGAGGAGACCCAGAATCCGAAGCAGGCTCCAGGCTCTGAACTGTCAGCACAGAGCCCGACACGGGGCTCGAACTCACAAACCGCGAAACCATGACCAGCCAAAGTCGGACGCTCAGCCAACTGAGCCACCCAGTTGCCCCTATTATTTATTTTTTAGAGAGAGACAGAGTGAGAGCAGGGAAAGGGCAGTGAGAGAGGGGGAGACACAGAATCTGAAGCAGGCGCCAGGCTCCAAGTTGTCAGCACAAAGCCTGACGTGGGGCTCGAACTCACGAACTGGACCGTGAGATCATGATCCGAGCGGAGCTGTAGTTGGGCGCTTAACCAACTGAGCCACCCAGGCGCCCCTTCAGTTTTTCAATATGTTTCGACTGTTTTAACACTGTAGGGAAAATTAACCACAAAAAAAAAATTAACAGAAGTGTAAAAGTACCAGCACACATTTTCTTTCACCTCTGCGATCAATACGACTTGGCTGGGCACTGGCTGTATGCCCTACCTATTTTCTTGGAAGGAAGGTCTCGATATTTTGTACATTCATTTCCTGACTGAATGTGTTTCCCTTCTTTAAATTTGTAGCAGAATTTCTCTCCCCAGAAACAGTCCTGAGTCTGTAAAGAATACTTTAGCATGCTAAGATTGGGAGGCATCAGATCGCTCCATAAATGGGTACTTTGTACAATAAAAACTTGTGAGAATGTCAGACGAGAAGGGAAAGAGTCCAGAATAGGCAAGGTTCAGTGGTTGCTAATTGGGAAATATGACTCCAGAGAAGGCTCGGCAGAGCTGTCATGGAGCAAGAAGAAAATTATTTCCTCGGTATTTATAGGGCACCAAGTTGGTTCTGAAGTCACAGGGGCACCTCCTTCAGGAGGCATATCCTAATAATGATGTGGTTTGGAGTGTTGGGGTTTGGAGCTGTCGGCTAAGAATTCTTGAGACATCTTCGGTGCAAAAAGGTGGTTTTATTAAAGCACGGGCAGGACCCATGGTTAGAAAGAGCTGCACTGGGTTTGTGACAAATAACTGACTATATACCTTCAGCTTGGGAGGGGGTTAGGGATGACCTAAGTCTCTGAGGCATTCTAGAAGCAAGGCTTCCGGGACCTTGAGGGGCTAACTGTTGTTAGGAAAAGGCCATTTATCCCCGTGTGGTAAAAACTCAGTCATGAGACCCTTCAGATGTATATCAGGGGGCCATAAGCTTGGAGTTGGGTTGCCAACAAGTATCTTGGGATGTAGAGATAAAAGCAGTTTCCAAAGGAATTTTTTCGATGTCAACGCAGACTTACAGGATCCTGGGGTTGGGATAATGTTAAGCTAAGATTGCCTTTTGCCCTTAGCAAAGTGTCATCATCCAGGCAGCTGGGCTCCTAGAGGGAGGTGACTCTGTTGGTCTCAAGGACTTGTCAATGGGCTATAGGCGGCAAGGGAATTTAATTTTTCATTTGCCTTTGTTTCCCCCCTCGACACCACAAAGGTAACCCAAAGGTTTTGTGCTTCCTTACATGCATATAAACGTATTAGTAATTACTCAGTAATAAATTGTGTTTTCTCTCTCTTTTATATTGGTGTGGACATCTTTTGTTGGCAGGGTTATTTTATTTTCCTCCAAAAATGAAGGAGTTTCTCTTATGCCACCATCCTATATATAGCAGTACTTCTCAAACAGAATTTTTAAAAAATGTTTATTTATTTATTTTTGAGGGAGGGTGGGTGAGGAGGGGGAGAGAGCGAGCGAGCGAGAGAGAATCCCAAGCAGGCTCCACGCTGTCGGCACAGAGCTAGACTCCGGTGCCATCTCATGAACCATGAGATCATGACCTGAGCCAAAACAAAGGGTCGGACGCTTAGCCGACTGAGCCAACCAGGAACCCTTCAAAAGAAATTTTCTAATCTGGTATCCCTAATGTCAAAAGAAAGCAAGCCCTGGGGTAGTAACAAACTGGAGAAATTTTTACATGAAATATTAACTTTTATTTTCTTATATATTTTTAACTGTTTCAATAATATCAAAATAAACACAAGGAAATTATGGAGAACAGAATATCCTTATGCATTTAATAGGAGGAACAGACTTATGCTGTATCTCCAGGATAGGGGCTTTCTTTCTTTTTCAAGATTTTAGAGATCTCTACACCCAAGGTGGGGCCCAAACTCACAAGTGGCAGATTATAGTCACATGTTTTACCAACCAAGCCAGCCAGGTGCCCCTACTTTCTCATTTTAGATTCTATTCCATAAAACATGTTTATTTTTTGTAATATTACTGTTTTCAAATACTTGCCATCAAGGAAAATTGACATTGTAGGAAGAGAGACTATATTTTGTCTTGGGACATCAGGTATCCCTTAGTGTACTTCAGGGGTACTCAAGTTCAGAAGTAATATTACTGATTCAAGAAATTCATGAAACATTGGTTCCTAAACTTGTAGAAGTATCTATAAAGAGAATTAAGGTGCTGCTTTGTAATCCATTTTAAAACACAAAGCGCAGACACTGGGTGTTTGGGGGGTATAGAGGAACTCTCTATACTCTCTTCACAACTTTTCTGCACATCTAATGTATTTTAAAATAAAAAATCATCAAAAAAAAAAAATTCCACCTTTAGCAACTTAGAGACCAGGGGCCGGTGCTTGGCTATGACTTTTTATTAACAGAACCTGAATGACACCAGGTCTTACGCTGGTTTTAATTTTCTCATGCCCAATTCCCAAGGTTCCAATGAACTCATTTTTAATCTACTGTGGTTTTCGGGCTCCAGTCGGTGTTCCTATTTTTGACACAGTTTTCTTACCTTACTCTGTTGGGAAGAGTGGGAAACGCTGATACTTAAGTATCCCCAGGGGCCAGGGCCAACAGGTGAACAAAAATGGTAACAATAAAAGGAAAGACAATGGAGAGTGGAAAAACCCTCAGAGAATTCACTTCTAGGTGTGCTGTTAACTGGCAAGAACGTAACTACCAGCAAATAGATAAGATGGGAATTAAGCTCTAACAATAGATCCTAATCTAGCCGCTTCTTCACCAAAACAAAGGACACCATTAACTCCTCAGGAGGTGGCAGCACCTGGGGCCACGCTGTACTCCCAGCTGCGGGCGAAGTTACTAGAAGAGGGTCCTTGCCCTTTGCTCTCCTTCAAAGCTCGCCCGGGCCCTCAAAGGCAGGGCGTGGGGAGCGGAATGCAGCACTTCACCCGCCGAAAGCGGGACAGAGACCACCGGCGCCAGAGCGAAATTCCCCATCTTCGGGTCCTGAAGCTGGGGAAACGCGAGAGACGTACTGGGCGGAAACACTGCGCATGCGGGGAGGTCGTGCGCGCGGGCGACGGGATGCACGGCGCATGCGCCCCTCGCTTGGGCGGTGCCCCCGCCCTTTTTTTTTTTTTTTTTTCTCACGGCAGGTAATAGGTGGCTTCTTTTTCCCTCTCGCCCCGCCCACTCTACCCCCCCTCCCGTCAGGGGCGTTGTCATGGCGACCCAGAGGCCACAACCGGAGGGTGGCGGGCTGGTCTGCTCTGCGGACCTGGCGGCGGCGACAGTGGCAACTCATGGAGCTTTCAAGAAACTCCGCGGAGGAGACCCGGAAGCGGACGGGCCTCGGCCGTTGCAGGCATTTCTTCTGGCTGGGCGTCGCCTTCGACACGGTGGGCGCGACCGTGCTGTTCACAGGGGTCTTCGCGCGCCTGGTCTTCTCCGACCTGCTGCTCTACCTGGGTTCCATCATCATCTTCCTCAGCCTGCTGTGGTGGGTCTTCTGGTACACCGGCAACATCGAACTGACTGCGGAAGAGCCCTCGAAGAGGCCCTTCCACGTGCTCTCCTCCACCATGGTGGACGCACTAAGCCACACGGTCAGCCACCGCTTCTCTCTCACCATCTGCAACGTGTCCCGGAACTTGAGGGGCTTCCGGCGGCGCTGCAGCCGCAGGAGGTTCCTTCAGACCGTTGCTTCTCTGGATATGACCGTCACGGGCCAGCTCGAAAACCGGCTGGAGAAGGAGGACGAGGACAAAGACGCGACGCAAAGTGTCCAGGAGAGCGGCGACGCGCAAGACCTGCGCGGAGAGGACCTGGGCCCCAAACCTGAACCGGTCGGAAGTTCCGAGGGAGTTCGCTCCCCAGGCCCTGGGGCCGGGCTGCCAGGGTTCGTGAAGGGATCGTCATCCACGCATCTGGGGCCGCCTGAGTTCGTTGTGTCTCCTCCCGACCGGCCTCGGGCCCCAGCCGTCCTCCCCTTCAGGAGCCAGCACGGAGTCCCCTGGGCCTCCGCCCGCCAGCCTCCAGCTGTGCGTTCTTTGAGGATCCAGCCTGCAGTCAGTCTTGCCACTGCGGGTCAGCCTGCCGCCTCCTTGGCTTCCGGCAGTCAGGCTGCGCCCATCCTGGCTTCTAAGAGTCTGCCCGCTGCCCCCTCGACCTCCATGAGTCAACCTGGACTCGTCCCGGCCTCTCAGAGCCAGTCCTTGGTGTCTCTGCCAACGCAGAGCCAACCCTTGGTGCCCATGGCTACTCAGAGCCACCTCTTGGTGCCCGTGGCCTCTCAGGGTCATCCCCTGGTGCCAGCACCTGCGCAGAGCAACCTCCAGGCCCTTTTGGCCTCTCAAAGCTACCGGCTGTTATCTGCAGCCTCACAGAGCCACCTCCAAGCCCCCCTAGCCTCACAGAGCCAGACTGAGAATCTTTCTCTGGTCTCTGAAACTACATCTCCAGTTGCTGTGGCTCCCCAAGCCCAGGCCCTGAGCACCCCTGTGTCTGTGATCCAGCTTCTGTCATCCCAGTCTTTTCAGAACCAAACTGTGGACCTGCGGCTCTCCCTTGCTGTCCCGGACTTTCAGGACCTGTGTCACACCCAGCAGGACCCCCAGAGCATCATGTCTTTAGTTCGAGAGATGACTCCCAGCCAGATGACTCCCAGCCAGTCTGCGTCTGCCCAGGAGTTTCAGAAGCCAGTTGCACAGGCTTCTGAGACTCCACTACCAGCGAGCCAGGAGCTGAGTCAGGACCCCCCTGCCACCACATCTCCACCCCCTGGGTCCCAGGCCCAGCAGTCAGTGCCCCCTGAGAACACACCTGTCCCTGCCTCAGAGATGAGAAGTCACCCTCCCTAGTACAGAACCAGACCCCAGCCATCCGAGTGGCTGCTCAGGCCTTTGCCAAGTAAGTGCCTTTTGGAAGTAGTATTCCTTGATTGTTTCCAGGTCTGTGTTCTGCTGGTTTCCTCAGTCCCTTCTGTTGGAAAAAAAAAATGAGGCAAGTGGAGGTGAAGTGGTCTGTTCCTGCATGGATTAGATCTTTTGAACTTCGGGAGGTTTTTGAAACCTAGTGCTGTGCGTGGAACAGTGTTGTTAAAGCTTTACCTGCTTACCCCCAGAGTGAGATCGATTTCTCTTATTTAGGCTTACTAAGGACAGGGTGGTAAGTAAGACATTCCACCAGGAGCTGTAGGGGGGTGGGGAGAGGGACTCTGCATTTTTTCTGAAACAGGATGATTTTAGGCAGTACAGGGGCACAGCATTAAATAGCAACAAGTCCTCCAGGGGGGGAAGTTATTACCCTTTAAATTCTTTTGTGGTCCTTTTGATTCTGTCCGGGAGAACATCCTTAGTTTGGGGTTCGTGATCTCCAGCACCTCTCTCATGCTTTGGTAGGCAACAACTGTACCCAGCTAGGATTTAATACCTTGTGTGTTAAAGTTATTTCAATGGGTAACTTCTATTTATGCCAAGTAATAAGTGGTTTTTCTATTTACAGTAGTGCCAATTGCTTTTCACAGTATAAGTAAAGTAAGTAACTTTTCAAAGTTAAGTAAACAAAACAAAACCAAAAAAACTCAAACACTTACATGAGCCAACTTAAAGGTAAGAAATTAATTGTATAGTGAAGGTTGAATGATCCTGAAGTTTGGAAAACATTTGGCTATTTGTACTAAATCCCATGAACTTTCTACTAGATCACAAGACCCTCTGTGCTAACCTGTTTGATGAACTAACTCTATGCTTGAGGCTATTGAGGACCAATTCCACTTAACTCCTCAACCTTCTGTCAATTAGAAAGGTAGAAAAGGTCATGTGAAGGTCAAAATTGGTGACCCTGCTCAGTGGGTTAAGTGCTGTCATAATGGTATTCACTGCTGAGTATCAATTTCCTGATCTTTTTCTCTAATCCTATTCCATAAATTACCTGCTCTGGAGGTGGGGAGAGTATAGAGCAGAGCAGTATTTTGAGGTTATGTTAATGCTCCCTGTTTTTTTTTTTTTTTTTTTTTTTTTTTTTAAATTTTTTTTTTTTTTTCAACGTTTTATTTATTTTTGGGACAGAGAGAGACAGAGCATGAACGGGGGAGGGGCAGAGAGAGAGGGAGACACAGAATCGGAAACAGGCTCCAGGCTCTGAGCCATCAGCCCAGAGCCTGACGCGGGGCTCAAACTCACGGACCGCGAGATCGTGACCTGGCTGAAGTCGGACGCTTAACCGACTGCGCCACCCAGGCGCCCCTAATGCTCCCTGTTTAAATGCTATCAACATGTTATCCAAGAAGGTTATTTCATATTGGTTGGTTTCATTTCCGGGGGGGGGGGCGAGGGGTAACAAATGAATATTCTGTGGAAGTCAAACTCTTAATTTCTTTCTTCTTTAGGCTTGTTAAGAAGGATAATGTGTGGGGGCGCCTGGGTGGCCCATTCGGTTAAGCCTCTGACTCTTTTTCTTTAAAGCTTTTAAATTATTTTTATTTTTATGTTTTTTATTTGAGAGAGAGAGAGAGAGAGAGAGAGAGAGAGAGAGATCGTGAGCAGGGGAGAGAGGCAGAGGGAGAGAGAAAAAGAGAATCCCAAGTAGTGGAGCCTGACACGGGGCTCCATCCCATGACTCTGGGATCATGACCTGGGGCTGAAATCAAGAGTTGGACACTAAACCGACTGAGCCACCCAGGGGCCCCAAGCCTTGGGGTCTTGACCTCAGCTCAGGTCTTGATCTCAGGGTCATGAGTTAAAGCCCCTCCTTGTTAGGCTCTGTGCTGGGGATGAGGCCTACTTAAAAAAAAGAAAAAAAGAAAGATAAGATGTGTTATAATTCTACCTGTGGTCTCTGTTGTAAGGTAATGGCAGTAGGCCAATAATTAGATAATAATTCTAAGGTCTTTACCAGTTCTAAGCTGAAAACAGGCCTCTTAGACATTAGCAACAGTTTCTAACCCAAGTGTAGGCTCCATGGGCATTCATCTTGGAAAACGCTTCAGATGTTTATTTACTTGCACATAACTTCTTTTAAAATCCTTTTTAAAAATACTTATTTTTGAGACAGAGAGAGAGAGAGAGCAGAGGAGGGGCAGAGAGGGGTACAGAGGATCCAAAGTGGGCTCTGTGCTGACAGCAGACAGCCTGATGCGGGGCTCAAACTCACGAACTATAGGATCATGACCTGAGCCGAAACCATGAGTCATACACTTGACCAGTTGAGCCACCCAGGCACACCCCCCACCCCTTTTTTTGCTACAAAGATGACGTCAGGTAGAATGAACACCAAATGTTATGACACATTTCTCTATATTGACCGTAAGATACTTACCTAAAACAAGAGTTGACAAATTTTTTCTATAAAGACCCAGATAGTAAGTATTTTAGGCTCTGTGGGCCAAAGGGCAAAATCAAGGATATTATGTGATTGCTTATATACCGAGAGAGAAAAGAAAACGGCCCCCCAGTGTGTGTGGGTAGGCTGCATAGTTCCTCTGACTCCCGTTGAGTCATCTGGAGGCTTTCACCTAAGAGCATTGATCTTTCAGGGATCCTGGCCCTCTCTTGTTCTGCTGGCCTGAGAGGAGGTGATTTCCAGAGTCTTTGACTCCCAGATTGAGATTCCACTGTTTGGTGCCTGGCATTTGCCCCTAGTGGAGTCTAGAATGTGTAGATGGTGATGTTCAGGCCCTGAGCAGACACTGGCCAGACAGGCAGGCATCGGGAGCTCTGGGGGGAGCAGGGGTGGAAACTGATGCCCACGTTGGCCTTTGAACTCACAGTGATAGTCCCCAGCAACAGAAAGATGCAGAGTTGAGGAGGGGTGCTCCTGATATCTGGTGGGTAGAGACCAGAGGTGCTGCAAAACACAGTGCCCTGGCTGGCCTGTTCCAGCACAGAATTATTCCACCCAAACCATTATTACTGTGAGATTGAGGAACCCTGATCTAGAATAATAAAAAAAAATTGCTCTGTAGTTCACGAGGTACTTAAAGAAAAATATTTTTATCCTCAGAGGACTTATTAGCTTTTAATTAGTCATGGTATCTTTTAGACCATGAAGATCTTATTCACCTTTGTTTTATTTATCTTTTCTTTTTAAATTATTTTTAAATTTTTAAATTTTTATTTTTTTAACTAGTCTCCACACCCAACATGGGGCTTGTTCTCGGGGCCCTAAGATGAAGAGTCACACACTCTACCAACTGAGCCAGCCAGGAGCCCCTGTTATATTTATCATCATATTCCCATTTTGAATTAAGATGCACTTGGGGCATTTGTCAATAACAACAGCTAACATTTATTGGGTGTTATAATACACTACACACTGTACTAAGTAATGTACAGGGATTGTCTTGTTTGTCCTAACAATCAGAGGTGGGCTCCATTGGAGCCGGAATTGAGGTGTAATTGATGTGTGATTTGTTATAAGGTGTAGATTATAAGCTTTCCTTTCAAGTTAAAGTTATTAAAGAGCGTTCTTCGTGAGCCCGTCAATTGTAACTTGAGCTGTAATACGCCACATCAACCTATGGGTGGCTCCTCTTTTGAAAGCTGTGTTCCCGGGGAGAACTCTGTAATTTTTTTGTTCCACTCTGTTTATAAATATCATCTCAAATACAAATTGCTTTTTTCTTTCCAGAATCACCAGTGTTTCTACAGACTTAAGTGCCAACTTTATAAAAGCACAAGTACTTACCTCTTAACCTCGTTTCAGAAACCTCCATGTGGAGTGCTGATCTCTCTCAGGCCAGTGGGCCTACTAGACGGCCTTTGCCAAGTGTACGTGTGTCAGTGTTGGGGAGAATTTTCCGGCTTCAGATCATAAAGTTATTGCCAGAATCTTAAGCCATAATAAACTATGCTATTCTAAATGATCTTTGTTTTAAAAAAAAAAGTTGTTTTTTAAAATCGACTTCTTGTGAGAGAATTCCAAGTAGAAAATAATGCCTCACACACTCTGGGTGAAGACGGAAGTAAGCATAGTCCCCACGGAAACGGACAGTGGAAAATGTAACTCTGAATTTAAGATTACTTTGTGACCTCATTAACTAATAGAAAAGTCAACACAATCAATGCATTGTAACATGCTACAATTTATATTTATATGTTCATTTCATTTCGTGAACATGAATTTCCCATTTTCCCAAGGATTTTTATTTTTCCCAAGGCTTTTAAAATCTGATTGGGTTGTACATTTTATTGGTAATCAAATAAAATTCATTTGAGAGTGTCTTCTTATATTCTTTCTTTGTATCAGTAGGTTATTTATGCAAGAATTCTCCAAAATTGGGATAGTTTTCTTTAGAGATTTCCATTATAGGCAAAAGCATGTTTTCAGGTGGTACGATACTTTTGATCAAAACTCCCAAAAACTTTAGCTGTTTTATATTTCTTCCCCCTTTCTGTCCCATGCTTTGGTATTTCTGTATTATATTTCTATATTATAATTTCTATATTATATTTAAAATTTCTATTTTATATTTCTATATTATAACTTAAAATAATTAACTCAGGCTGAAAGACTATGCATGGCAGATATTTGGGAAAAAAGAATAACGGAAGTGAAGTAATCCAGCTAAGTAAAGTAAGCCAGTCACAGCCAGACAAATACTGTATGATTCCACTTCTATGACATTTCTCATATGACAGAATCAGATTCATAGAGACAGAAAGAATGGTGGTTGCTGGGGGGAGGGGAGAAGGGGAAGTTGTTTACTGGCATCAAGTTTCAGATGAAAAGAATTCTGGACGTAGTTGCACAACATTGTGAATGTAGCTAACACTACTGGGCGCTATGCTTAGAAATGGTTAGGGGCGCCTGGGGGGGCCAGTCTGTTAAGCAGCCGACTCTTGATCTTGGCTCAGGTCATGATCTCACAGTTCCAGCTCCTTGTCCGGCTCTTCGCTGACAGCGCACAGCCTGCTTGGGCTTCTCTCTCTCCCTCTCTCTGCCTCTCCCCTGCTCAAGCACACGTGGGCTTTCTCTCAAAATAAATAAACTGCCTCTCATCTGTAGCAAGTATTCATTGGAAGCCGTTTGGTACACTATGACCTCACCTCTCTCGATTGATTTAGAGAAGGGCACTCGACTCAAACTTGGCCAATGAGAAATTACCTTCTGTTGCCTTAAGACATCCGTGTATCATTAGTATCAAATTCTTTTCTGCTTAAGCCCTCTTGAGATAGTTTCTGTTACTTTCAGGCCAAGAAACTTTAACCAACAGAACTATTCTAGGGATGATTGTAAAATTCATCTCTAGGGGAAGGACGCTCTTCTGAAAAACAGTTTAATGGGTCTTCTGGGTGTATGAAAGTAAAGCAAAAATTCATCCCGGAATGAAGAAGCTCAGAACAATTATGAACAAGTACAATGCTCAGTGATGTATAAGAACAACTACATTGTGGGCAAGGCTGTCTTTACATGCTGTGTGTTCATACTCATTTGCCTTTCTGTTACTCATTTGGAGGTCCCTCCCTCCCTCCCTCCCTTCCTCCCTTCCTTCCAGAAGTAATCTCTATGCCCAACGTGGGGCTTGAACTCATGACCCTGAGATCAAGAGTCCCATGCTCTACTGACTGAGCCAGCCAGGTGCTCCAGCCTTTACCTTCTTAGATTAGAGCTGGAGACCAAAAGAGATGGGACTCCAGGGAAGGCAAGACTGGATAAAAAAGGCAAGATGAGTTGGCCCACGGAAGAGGGTAACTGAATCGAGAATCTTCAATGAAGAGACATGATCAAAGAACTGCCAACAGTGAATTAAGCTGTTTAGTTTTCAGATTTTCCTTATATTATGATGAAGCTTCCGCTGAAAAATTTCTAACATGGAAGCTTAGTCTTCGCTGTGCTTTGGGAAAATAAGGAAGGAGCTGTGCTCAAATTTAAGGAGATATTTCTGAGAATGCTTTGGAAAACTCAACATGTCTTATATGCCCTCTAAGCCAACAATTCTACTTTGGAAAAATTTTCACACACATGATTCAGGAGACTGTAGAAGCATATTCACAGCAATGTACATAATTGGGGGGGGGTGGAAAAAATAATCTAAGTGTTGGTGATAGGAAAATGGAAATATAAATTGTGGGATATTCATATAATGGATGAATGCTACATGGCGAGAAACAACTAATATAACAGGAATGGGATGAACCAGTAGAAGGTATAATGCAGAATGGAGGTAATTTTATGATGGAAAGATAAGCAAAAGCATATATGTAGTTTAGGAATATATATATATATATATATATATATGTATATACACACACACATATATATATATACATATACATATATATATATATATACATATATATATATATATATATATAGTAATTACCTAAAGAAAAGTTGAAATGGTTTAAAAAGTTAGGATAGTAATTATCTTTAGGAGGAAGCAGGGAGAAGGTGGGACCTGGGAGGAGCACACAGGAAGCTTCCATAGTAAGGGTTAATGTTCTGTTTCATAAATTGGATGGTACGTTCATTCACAGGTATTTATTTTATTATGTTTTATAACTTAGATTAACTATATTCTCTCTTTTTTTTAAGTTTATTTTGAGAAAGAGAGTGCACAAGCAGGGGAGGGGAACAGAGAGAGGGAGAGAGAATCCCAAGCAGGCTTCGTGCTGTCAGGATGGAGCTTGACGCGGCACTTGAACTCATGAACCATGAGTTCATGACCTGAACTGAAATCAAGAGTGGGACGCTTAACCCACTGAGCCACCCGGGAGCTCTTAACTTACACTCTTTCGTGCATGTCAGACTTGAAAAAAATGAAAGGATAAGTAATTGTCAAATTGCTTGGCGGTGCAGAGTTAAACTTCTGACAGTGTATGAGAGTTCCAACGAATTGTGATTTTTTTCCCCCCCTCTGCTTCGGGGATGGAGGGGAAGAGATTCCCACTTCAACGGCTGTCTTGAGGAATCTTTGTGAGCTAGGGTACAATTTCCCTTGCTCTCAGGACACTGAAAATCTCTGCCCAACATTCTGAAGGAACCCTAAACCAGTGGGGTAAGAAATGGTGGTGCCTTATAGAGATGGCAGAGAGTTACTTACTTTACACTGTTGCAAAATCGAACAGTGCTTTATATGTAACAAGTCGCTGTAGCTGGCTTAATGTCCTTTTGATAATTCTATACAGTTTCCAAAGGTTGCAACATTTTCCATTCTTAGAAACTAAGGGGAGGGGCTCCCTCTGCTTCCTTCCCCCCCACCGTGCCTTTGGCCCCGCCCTTCCCTATACTAAAAGACCCTTCCCTGCTTGCAGCAGGTCTGGCGGACCCCTGGACCTCCCTTAAAAATGTAAGTTCAGTGGCTCCTGGGTTGCTCATTGGGTTAAGCCACTGAGGACCCTGGATTTCAGCTCAGGTCATGATCTCATAGCTTGCGGGATGGAGCCCGGTGTTGGGCTCTGCACTGGCGGTGCAGCGCCTGCTTGGGATTCTCACTTCCTCTCCTCTCTCTGCCCCTTCCCTACTCATGCTTTCTATCTCTGTGTCTCAAAATTAATGAATAAATTAAAAAACAAATTTAAGTTCAAGGACTATAACGCCTCTTGAAAACTGACTCCTCTCTGATTTCAGCTCTGGGTTTTCTGGGTAAATCGCTCCGTCAAACCTCAGTTTCCGCCAAGATAAGATTAGTTCCAAAGTCTGTGAGGATAGCGCAGAGGGTATAGAGCCCTCCCCCACCCCCCACTAGATGCTGGGTGGAGCAGCCTAGTTCGAATCCCGGCTGCGCCTTGTCTCTGCGTGCTGGTGTTAACCAGAGCTTTGGTTTCTTCAGTTTGACTAAGGGATGCTTTGACTCCAAAAAGGTAATACTCGTGGCACCCGACCAGTAGGGGTCCACTAACGGTCCCTGCCCTTCCTTCGGGACCCTCAGGGCTGGCCGGAGCTGCCAAAGATCTCTCTTCTCGCAGCGCCTTGGCCGCTCTCACAGCCTCACCTGGCGAGGCGGGGAAAGTCCTCCAACTGAGAGGAGGGGCCTGGAGGCAGGGCGGGGAGGAGAAAGCTTCGGCGGCGCTCTAGCCCGCCGGGATCACGGAGCGGTCCCATTGCGCTCCTGATTGGCTGAAGGCCGCCGCTCGCGCGCACGTCTTCCGGGCCACTGGGGCGGCTAGAAGGCCCACGACTTCCGGGGAGAGGCGCAGTCGTCGTGCTTGTAGGGCCCAATGGCGGCCCCGCTGCTTCACACGCGGTTGCCGGGAGATGCGGCAGCCTCAGCGTCTGCAGTCAAGACGCTGGGGGCGTCGAGGACCGGGTGAGAGTCCGGGACGCTTCCTTCTGCGCATCTGGGGCCAAAGCTCAGGATCGGGGTTAGGAAAGCGAATGTGACAGGGCCTGGGGCAGAGCTGAAGGAGTCCTGGGAGCAACGGTAGAGGGTCATCTCAAGTTCTCGAGAGTGAGCCCGTGCCCTTAAGTGGGTAGTAAAGGTGGGAGAGGAGCTGGGAAAATGCATCTGTTCTCCGTTCAAGGGTCTTTTCTCCCCAGTGGGCTCCCAACTAGCGTCCCAGGCCTGGGTACTACCTCATTCCTCCCTTTTCTTCACGTAGATTTGGAAAGAGTTCCCTGGGCTGTTTGAATCATCAGGCGAATGCTATCATTAATGGCAAACCGACTCTTAATTTTTTGTTGGTGTTTGAAATTTGTTTCCGCATACACGTTTTCTTAACAGTCTGTCTTCCACTTTTAAAGCCCCTAACCCCCATAAAACATTTTGGGGTTTGGCTTTGAGAGTCATTAGTAGGATACTGGTGTGGTTCCCCCCCCCCCCCCCCCCACTCTGCTCTATTTGAAGGAAGAAAACTTTGTAAAACACTTAGCATAGTATCATTTATGGTGTTTATTAAGCACCTATACTCTCTCTGTGTTAGACCCTGGAGACAGTAGTCTATCAAAAGAGACAACATCTCTGCTCTCAACAGAGCTTACAATCTCAGGAGGGAAAGACAGTGAAGAGGCCAGTAAATAACGGAAAGGGATGGTTTCAGGCAGTGATGATCTGCCGTGAAGAGGTAAAACGGGGACCAGGAGAGAGAGGATGGGTACTTTAATCGTCTCTCTGACATTTAAGCTTCAGTTGGAGGGAAGATGAGAGTCCAACTGTGTCCGTATCTGGAGGATGAGTGTTTCTGATAGCGAACAGCAAAAGAAATGGGAATCAGTGTGGCAAGTTTGAAGAATAGAAAGGACACTATGGTTACAGTATGTTAAGTGGCTGGAGATGAGGTCAGAGGTAGGCAGGGGCCAGACTAATATAGGACCTTGAAGACCCAGACCGAGAGCTTGGATTTGTATTTTAAGTGAGGTGGGAAACCTTTGGAGAGTTTAACAGGGAGGGTAGGATAGCATGATGCAATTTTGGGGAAGATCGTTAGGTCATTGAACGAAGAACGTTGGAGGTTAGAGTGGAAGCAAGGAAGCCAGTTAGGAGGCTTTAGTGATAGTCCCACTGAATGATGTTGGCTCAGCAAACGTTGGCTCTTCTGATTTTTTCTTATTCTCTGCCCTGCGCGTAATAGTATGATTATCTTGGTTCTATAGACTTTCAGATATGCTCACATTAGAGAATGATTTCTTCAATTCTCCTCCAAGAAAAACCGTTCGGTTTGGTGGGACTGTGACAGAAGTCTTGTTGAAGTACAAAAAGGTAAGAGGAGATAACATGAGGTTTGGTGGCTTTTTGCCCCCTGCTTTAATTGAGATATAATTGACACAGGGAGGTTTGGTTTTGGTGGGTCAGGATACAGTTGTAGCCATTATACAACAGCCACGTAGACATAATAAAATGAATTTAGATATCGGTTTGAAGTCAGTTCTTTAATAACAGCATGATGTTGTCAGCTCAGATAACCTCTTTGCTGAGGTTTCATATCTTCAAATGTTCCATTTATGTAGCATCTTTAAAAAAAAAACTCTAGCAAGTGCTGGAATAAAAATCCTTAGGTCAGAGTGTTTTATTTCTGAAAGAATTACCTAAGCATTGCTTTGGGACAGTAAACCAGCTCTCCAAGAGGGGTTTGGTTTTTTGTTTGTTTTTGGTTTGGTTTTGTGGTAGTTTAGAAGTGATTCTGTTAAATCTCAGCGATGGAGAGAAAATATAAATATTTGTTTTCATATCTATAAGCATTTAAGTGTGAATATGCAAATGGATGGTATCTTGTATCGAACGTGATCGTCAGATGTCAGGACGCAAGTAGATCTGAATGTGAACAGCTTTTAGTAGTCATTTTCTTTTTTTCCAAGCTGTCCAGCTCCACTAACATGAGTTTTTAAATGTTTGTAGTTACAATTTTATAATCCACAATTGATGTGTGAATGTTACACTGTTCCTTTTGTAAGAATTAAAAGTCCTGCTCTTGATTTTTAATAGCAAACTGAAGCAAGCAGAACTACTTTTTTTTTTTTTTTTTTGGTCCTTGTTTAGGGTGAAACAAATGACTTTGAGTTGTTGAAGAACCAGCTGTCAGATCCAGACATAAAGGTAATTAATTTATGTTTGATCATTAGCAAAGTTCTTGCCATTTTGCATGGATTTAATTTGCGCGTTTGGTCCTATTCCATCCTCTAGAACTGGCTCTCTGTGTGATCCTCACTTTAATGCAGTGGTTCTCAACCAAGAGCAGTTTTGCCGCCAGGGCACTTTTGGTGATGAACTAGAGACATTTTTGGTTGTCACATCCGGGGGGAGGGAGTGGGTACTACTGGCATCTAGGGAGGGGATGACAAGGATGCCACTGAAACATCCAGCACTGAATGCACAGAGCAGCCCTCCACAACAAGGAATTATCAAGTCCTAAATGTTGGTAGTCCTCAGGTTGAGAATCCCTGCTTTATCTTTCCTTTCTTATTTTTTTTAATGTTTATTTTTGAGGTAGAGGGAGAGACAGACAGAGTGCGAGTGAGGAGCAGAGAGGGAGGGAGACACAGAATCTGAAGCAGGCTCCAGGCTCTGTGCTGAGCCGTCAGCACAGAGCCTGATGTGGGGCTCGAACTCCTGAACCGTGAGATCATGACCCGAGCTGAAGTCAGAGCTCAACCGGCTGAGCGCCCGGGGCCCGTCTTTCCTAGAGCCTCTTCCCTCTGTGCCGCATGCAGCTCTCACATCTCTCTGCTGCTACAACAAGAAGAAAAGATGACTTACCTTTCAAGCAACTGCTCTTTTTTTTTTTTTCCAACGTTTATTTTTATTTTTGGGACAGAGAGAGACAGAGCATGAACGGGGGAGGGGCAGAGAGAGAGGGAGACACAGAATCGGAAACAGGCTCCAGGCTCTGAGCCATCAGCCCAGAGCCCGACGAGGGGCTCGAACTCACGGACCGCGAGATCGTGACCTGGCTGAAGTCGGACGCTTAACCGACTGCGCCACCCAGGCGCCCCAAGCAACTGCTCTTTTTAGCGTCTTTGCAGATGGTGCAAGAAGGTCAAGAGGTGCACCTTTCTAAATACATACCTGTCATCTCGTCACAACTCAGGAAATTTCATTTCCCTTTTCTTCCCTTCTTGCCCAGTTTTGGGAAGAGTGGCCATGGTAGTCAGATTGCCTGGGATAAAAATCCTTCCTCTGTGGTTGCCCAGTGTGTGATCTTGGGCAGCTTGTTTAACTCAATGCCTGTGTTTCTCATCTTTATAAAGTCAGGAAAACAATAGAGGTATTTTAAGTGCAGACGTTTTAGAGGATCCAGTGAGTTAATACACGAGAATCACTTGGAACAGCTCCTGACACAAAAGGCTTTGTGGTTGGTTGTTAACTGTTCCTGGTGACAACTCAAACTTTCTCACTGCTCATGCATGTTTTAATCCCCTGTGAGATCCGCTGCGGTGATTACTGTGACCTATTACTAGTGGTTTCTTCCCTGCTCATTTCAGTGGACTTTTTTTCAAGCCTCATACTAATTCTTTGTAGCAGTGGACACTGTTAGCTGCCCACTTTTTTGTTGTTGTTAGGTTTTATTTATTTATATTGAAAGAGAGAGAATGAGGGAAGGGTGGGGCGGGGGCAGGGAGAGAATCCCAAGCGGGCCGACCGAACTGTCAGCTTGGAGGCCAGTGTGGGGCTCGAACTCATGAACCGCATGTTCATTCTCTAAGCTGAAATCAAGAGTTGGATGGCTAACCGACTGAGCCACCCAGGCCCCTTCGGCTGCCCACTTCTTAAATTTCCTTTGGTTTCTAGGATCTTGCGGTCTTATCACTTCTGTCCAATCATTATTGTGATGGGTTCTTAAATTTGGTGTTGATTAGGTTTCCAAACTTGACCCTTTCCTCATTCTAAAGATGTCTTCCTGTGTGATCTCCTTAGGCCCTTTAGGCTTTGGAATTTACCTTTGTCCTCATAACTTCCAAATTGTATCCAGAGCTCAGATGGCTCTTGTGGGCCCTAGACTGGTTTTTTACTGCCAGCCCATAAGTAATGTTGATGCCCCAAACTTAGCATTTTCTCTCTCCCAAACCCACTCTTCTGCAACCTTTATGTGCTTAACCGATTTACTGCTTACCTAATTCTTGAGCGAGGAACCTTGGGGTTTTTCTCACCGTTTGTATCCATTGATTTACCAGGGCCTTTGGGAAAAAAAAAAATATCCTTAAAGGCTTCTTGCATTGTTGGTGCTTTTTTGTCTGGATTCTTCCCTTAATTCCTTTAGCTCACCTAGGTTCCACTTCTCCTCTATGCCACATTACCCCTCACCCCTACCTCCACCCCCCACCAATTTTACCCTCCACAGTGCAGCCTAAGGCATCTCTAAAATAGGGCACCATCTTGCCAGAAAACTTCATGCCTTTTTCACACAGAACCAGCTTCTTAGCATGGTCTGCGACATTGTTTCTGTGTTCAGTCCTCACTAGATACTTTATTCCATGAATTTGCCTCTTTTCAGCTTTTTAAAATTTAATTAAATTAATTAATTTAGGTAATCTCTACAACTCACATGGAGCATTACTTCTTTTCATCTTTATCTCTTTGCATGTGCCTTTTCTTCGTGGCTGGGAGAGGTCCTCTGTATCTGCTTTATTTGCTATCTATTTGAGCATGGGCTCTGGCTACATGGCCTCCCCTCCCATGCTGGCTTTGTGGCTGAGGGCAGATTTACTGCACTTCCGTGCCTCAGTGCCCCCATCTGTAAGATGGGAACCAATGGTGTCCCGTACTCATGGAATGGTCGTAAGGATTAAATGAGTTAGTATGTGTTAAAATCTTAGAATAGTGCCTGGCACGGTGATTACTGTATTAGTGTTCACTGTTGTTATTGCTTTACCTACTAAACTCCTACTCTTTAAGATCCAGCTGAAGTGTCCTCTTTACTGGAATTTTCCTTGGTTCTCTCTAAGCACATAGGTGTTGGTTCACTCCATTTCCCACCCTTCCAGCAGATCTTCCTAGTTGCAAATCCGACTTACAAGGACTTCCGTCATTTATCTGGCCCCTCCTCGATTCCCAGATTTATCTGTTGGCTTGCTTACCATCTGCTCCAGCCATAGCTGTACTATTGGTTTTCTGAATACGTGCTTGTCCCTCTGTGAGGATGTAGCCACCAGAGACCAACAGCAGAAGTGGCACTGTCTCAAGCTTTACCTTATCCTCATGTTCTTCTGTAGGTTCCAGGGACCATTTTCTTTGTCCCGCTGTATTTTTTTACCAGCACTTCTTGGTGTCTTGGCATACTAAGAAATGCATCAGTTGTGTCTATGTTAGTTCAGAGAGTGTTGGAAGCAATTTGCTTCTAATAATGGTTCAGTACTAAAGCACCAAAGACTGTGACTAAGTTACTTTAAAAAATGGAGCTTTTTAAATGTTATCTTTATAATTTTGTTGCACTTTTTTTTTTTTTTTTTGGTAGAACAGGGATAGGATAGAATTCATGTATTTTTATTTGCACCTAACTTAGTTTGTCTTCACTGCCTCAGACCTTGGTGAGCCACCATTAACTTATCCTTAATGGTGGTGGACATATGAAAGTACCATAGCACAAGCGAGTTGTGATTTACGTTATTTTACTGCCAGCTCACTTGGGGTTTTTTCAGGAAATAGTCTCAGTGAAGTTCATCACAAATAGCACGTGGAAAGCAGTCAGTGGTGGGATGAAGGTGGGGAAGAGGTGGTGAGCTCCTGAGTGGAGTAAGGGATTGTGGGACAGGGGATGGAGCATAGGCTGTGCCCGAGACAGGCAGGTTTGAACCTGGTTCTTTATTAGCTTCTTTTTAAAAAATTTTTTTTACTTTTTATTTTTTTTTAGTGTTTATTTTTTGAGAGAGAGAGAGAGAGCACAAGCAGGGGAGGGGCAGAGAGAGAGGGAGACACAGAGGAGACACAGAATCTGAAGCAGGCTCCAGGCTCTGAGCTGTCAGCACAGAGCCCAACGCAGGGCTCGAACCCACAAACCGTGAGATCATGACCTGAGCCGAAGTCTGGCGCTTAACCGACTGAGCCACCCAGGCGCCCCTTAAAAATTTTTTTAACATTTATTTATTATTATTGAGAGAGATAACACAAGCGTGTGAGCAGGGGAGGGGCAGACAGGGGTGAACAGAATCTGAAGCAGGCTCCAGGTTCTGAGCTGTCTCCACAGAGCCTGACGCGGGGCTTGAACTAACAAGCTGCAAGATCATGACCTGAGCCGAAGTCAGTCGCCTAACAAACTGAGCCACCCAGGTGCCCCTCTTTATTAGCTTCTTGAGTGGGCAGGTTGCTTATTCATTTCTCTTAGTCTCTGCTTCCTCAACTATAAAATGGGAATACCAGGAGTCCATTTTCAGCATTGTTAGGATTAGTAAAAGATGCAGACGCATGGTATTGAGCACCGTGCCTGGTGCCTGGTGTCTTCCTGCTGAATGATACTCCCTGTCAGTATCAGTCTGTAACAGCAGGTACAGCCCTGTCTGTTGATGGTTTGTCACTGTAGGTACAATATTGTCTGTAAAAATCTATCACCAGAAGTGGGGCACTTGGGTGGCTCAGTCGGTTGGGTGTTTGACTTCAGCTCAGGTCATGATCTTGTGGTCTGTGGGTTTGAGCCCCCTTTGGGCTCTGTGCCGACAGCTCAGAGCCTGGAGCCTGCCTCGGATTCTGTGTTTCCCTCTCTCTGCCCCTCCCTCACTTGCTCATTATTATTGTAAGTACAGTACTGTCTATTAACCGTCTACTGTTATGGTTATAACACATTGCTTTTGTTTATTTGTATGTCCCTTTCTCGGGTGGAGTCTTCACTTTTTTTTTAACTTTTAATGTTTATTTTTGAGTGAGAGCGTGTGAACAGGGGAGGGACAGAGAGAGAGGGAGACACAGAATCCGAAGCAGGCTTCAGGCTCCAGGCTTAGAGCTATCAGCACAGAGCCCATTGCAGGGCTCGCACCCATGAACTGTGAGATCATGACCTGAGCCAAAGTCAGATGCTTAACTGACAGCCACCCAGGCGCCCCTCTTGTGTTGAGTCTTAATCAGCATTAACCATTTCTTTCAAAATTGGAGGGTCTTAGTTTTTTATGTATGTCGTGTGTATGTGTTAATACAAACAATATATTATATATATATATATATATATATATATATATATATATATATTTATTATTTTTATTATGTTTTTAGAGAGTGGGGGCAGGGTGCAAGTGAGCAAGGGGCAGAGAGAGAGAGAGAAAGAGAATCCTATGAGGTGCAAAGTGGGAGAGAGAGAAGCGGGGCTTACCCAAAGTAGGGCTCGAGTTCACCAGAAGTGGGGCTTGAGCTCACCTGATGCAGGGCTCTAACTCACAAACTATGAGATCATGACCTGAGCTAAAGTCCGATGCTTAGCCCAGTGAACCACTCATGTGCCCTAAAGCTTTTTATTTTTATTTTTATTTATTATTTTAAGTAGGCTTTATGCCCAACATGGGGCTTGAACTCACAACGTTGAGATCAAGAGTTGCATGTTCTACCAACTGAGCTGGCCAGGTGTCCTTATAGTTGATATTTTATATTTATCTAACTGATAGCATATTTTATACATGGCTTGTTTTCTTTTTATTTAGAAGTTTTTCCCATGTCACTAAAAGTTATTATGGACAGGAATTTTATTGCCTGAAAAATATTTTATGATGTACTGGAGCCATCATTTTTATATAGCACATCTTTTTTTTAAGTTTATTACTTATTTTGAGAGAGAGCGTGTGCGCAGGTAGGGGAGGGGTAGAGAGAGAGGGAGAGAGAGAATCTCAAGCAGGCTCTAGAGTCAACACAGTCAGCACAGAGTCAACACAGAGTCAGCACAGAGTCAACAGGGGGCTCGATCCCACAAACCGTGAGATCATGACCTGAGCCAAAATCAAGAGCCAGACGCTTATCTGACTGAGCCACGAATGCATCCCTGCGTTACTTTTTAAAATCAGAAAATGTAACGTTCTTTTGTTTTGATACAAATTAAGACATTTTTATTCCAGTTTTGGCTTTAGTGCAAGTTTGTGACTTTTTTCTCCTAATTTAAATACTATTGGTAGATGTCTGGTGCAAGGTAGGTATTAACCTCCAGTTATTTTAGAGGATTTGTGATTTTGAAAACGCTTTTCTTTGTTTGCCTTAAGGATGACCAAATCATTAACTGGCTGTTAGAATTCCGTTCTTCCATCATGTACTTGACTAAAGACTTTGAGCAGCTTATCAATATTTTATTGGTAAGTTTACCATTTATTTTACTGACTAGTATGTGATTTCAATACTCTGGAAACAGAATATGTTGTATCAGTAACATGTTTCTTTTATCTTTCTCTTCCTCCTACCTGTAGAGATTGCAGTGGTTAAACAGAAGTCAGACGGTGGTGGAGGAGTATTTGGCTTTTCTTGGTAATCTTGTATCAGCACAGACTGTCTTCCTTAGACCGTGTCTCAGCATGATTGTCTCTCATTTTGTACCTCGTAAGTGGTTCTTTGCTTTCTTTGCTTTTTTATTTTTTAAGTACCCCATTACTAAAATACTTCTTGGAACACTGTGGGGATTGTGCCAACATGGAAAATTCTGAGCTGCATGTTAGCAGTTTTGGTGCATGTCTGTTCTCTATAATGATGTCTGTAGAAGCATCTGGACTTGTTGCTGTGGTATTTTTTTTTTTGTTTGTTTTATGAGTTGGAATTTACCTTAATGAGATTCTAATGGAGTGTTAGAACTCAGAAATTTTAGCTTTAACTGTAAAGTTACTTGACTTTTTTTTTTTGGCTGTAAATTTAATTATTGTACTAAGTTTGCACAGTGGAAAAAATCACTTTCTTGTGTAGCTGTTGATTGTTTAGGTCAGTGACAAAAAGAATAACGTATTTTGTTTTTCCCTCACAAAGCACGGGTGGTCATTAAAGAAGGTGACGTAGATGTTTCAGATTCCGATGACGAAGATGATAGTAAGTATAAAGAAGATTAAAGCAAGGGACCTGCCTGTGTCTTAGAGAATGCGTGCTCAATGTTAAAACACTGGGTGAGGCCAGGAGCTGTTCTAATGGGTAGGCAGCAGCAAATGGCAACCTCCGATGGAATTTTTTTGTGACCTTCAGCAAGAACGTCTGATCAGCTGCCCTCAGTGCATTACTTATTTAACTAATCCACTTAGTCTGCAGTGATAGTTGGTGTTAGAGAAAAACCTTCCAAGTTAACGTTTCGCTAGTAAATGATTCAGTTTTGGTTAGCAGGTGTTTTTAGCTTAAAATACGTAACTTTTGGGGACGCCTGGGTGGCTCAGTCGGTTGGGCATCCGACTCTTGGGTTTCGGCTCAGGTCATGATCTCATGGTTCATGAGTTTGAGCCCCACATCGGGCTCCACGCTGACAGTGCGGAGCCTGCTTGGGATTCTCTCTCTCCCTCTCCCTCTGCCCGTCCCCTCCCCTCCCCCCAAAGTAAATACATAAACTTAAAAAAAATTTTGTAACTTCTCAGGTTTCAGTTTTGTTATGCTCATATTCTTACTTTTCTACTTGTAGATCTTCCTGCCACTTTTGACACCTGTCACAGAGCCTTGCAAATAATAGCAAGATATGTCCCATCGTGAGTATCCTGTTAATTTTTTTTTGAATCATGGTCTTGAAGTCTCAAGAAAATGATAACCAATTAGTAGAAAATTACTGTGTTCATAGCATCAAAGCTCAGGTTGTATGCTACATGTTTCTGTAGGCTTTGTCAACATCACATTCTACAAAAAATGGCATTATAGTTCTCTTCGTTGTCTTTAGTTGTTTAAATTATTTAAGAATTAGTAACTTAATTAGTATTATTTAAATTATTTAAAACTTGTACGCAGACTCTCTTCCAAAGTTTGTATAGTGGTCGTTGAAATTCTCCTTTTATCTTCAACAGATACTATGTCCAAAAATTTTCAGTGAGCAATACCCGTGTCATGCCATATAAATAAAAATTGCAATTCCAGTATTGTTCATTACATATTAATTTTTTAAAAATTACAGTTTTAAGAGAAGCTTAGGTTTCTTTTGGGGGGAGTGGACTTCAAGTTCCCTTTGTAAGTTTATTATTTACTAACTTAAAAATTACCTAAGTTGATAATTTTTTCTTGTTTTTAAAGTAATACATGTGCACACAGTGGGAAACGTTTTAAGTTTTAAACTGAAACTCTATTGCTTTTGTAGAACTAAGGATCCCCCTTTAACTTGCTGTTGATACCAAAGTTGATGGAAGGTTGCATTCCCCTAAGTTATCATAGGTTTTCTCTCAAGCTATGCATTTAGGTTCCAGTTACTTGAGATAGTTGATTACCATTTACCTTTTGCCTCCATATTTGCTCTTAGAATGGGAATGTCACCTTCCAAGAAAGTCCAGGTAACATGGATTGGTTGATTTCCTTTTGTTTTTTTAGGACACCGTGGTTTCTTATGCCAATATTGGTGGAAAAATTTCCATTTGTTCGAAAAT
Source organism: Leopardus geoffroyi (assembly GCF_018350155.1). Classification (NCBI taxonomy): domain Eukaryota; kingdom Metazoa; phylum Chordata; class Mammalia; order Carnivora; family Felidae; genus Leopardus; species Leopardus geoffroyi. The sequence continues at coordinate 29,607,687 of NC_059340.1, read as the reverse complement.
CCGAGAGAACCTTGGTAAGAAATCTTTTCATGAGAGAAATAACGGAAAAGTTGTAAGTTACTTTTAGGTGATGTTATGTGTTTTTCTTACCAGTTGTCTTATACATTAAATGCAAGACTAAGAACCTGACTCAAATTCCTTTCTTAGGAACTGACTGTGGATCCCCAATGCCTTTTTCCCTGACGCAAGTCAAGGGCAGAGTCTGTTTCAGAAATATCTGGATAGGCTTAATGATTATACAGATAACAATTACTAGAAGGTAATAGTTTATGTATTACCAGTTATAAACATGCCTTATTTGAACATAAAGGCAGAACTTTCTATGGATGAATTTTTAAGTTTTTGTGTAATACTTAGATGATCTGTGGTTTTCAGTAATGAATAGTGGTTTCCTTCTAAGCATAGCTTATTGTTTTCTAAATAAGGTATTATAAGGTATGCCTGGGTGGCTCAGTTGGTTAAATGTCTGACTTTTGATTTGTGGCTCAGGTCATGATCTTGTGGTCATGAGATCGAGCCCTGAGTGGGGCTCCACGCTAAGCACGGAGCCTGCTTGAGATTTTCTTTCTCCCTCCCCTGCTCACATGTGCACGTGCACACATGCTCTCTCTGTCAAAAATAGTTTTCTAAATAAGGAGTTAATAAATTTTGCTAATGCTTGTGATAGTCACTTTCAAGTGGAATATTATAAACCTTGCATCTCTTACTAATATAGATAAATTCTCAACACAGTAGAAAACTGCGTCTAGCAGCATAAAAGGAGTATGCATTACGCCCACGTGAAATTTATCCTAGGAATTCATGGTTTATGTAATATTTGTTAAGATCAGTTAATAGAATGACCATGTCGATAGAACAGATGATAGCGACCACGTGATCATCTCACCAGATGCAGAAAGGCATTTGACAGACACTAAAACCTTTTCATGACAAAAACAGAAGGGGACTGTTTCAGCCTGAGAAAGGGCACCTATGAAAACTCACACATAATATCCCACTCAATGGTGAACAATTGCAAGCTTTTCCTTATGATGAGGAACAAAACAAGGATGCCTGCTTTTGCCCCTTTTTAAAAAAAATTTGCTTATTTATTTATTTACTTTTATTTTTGAGAGAGAGAGAGAGACAGTGTGAGGGTGGGGGGAGGGGCAGAAAGAGAGAGGGAGAGAGAGAATCCTAAGCAGTCTCTGCGCTGGCAGCACAGAGCCCCATGTGGGGCTCAAGCTCACGAAACCGTAAGATCATGACCTGAGCCAAAAGCAAGAGTTGGACGTTTGACTGACTGAGCCACCCAGGTGCCTCAAAGTTTAATTTTGAGAGAGAGTGAGAGCATGAGAGGGGGAGGGACAGAGAGGTAGGGGGGTGGGGTGGAGAGAGAGATAATATCCCAAGCATGCTCCACACCAGAGCCCAACTCGGGGCTTGAACCCATGAACTGTGATATCATGACCTGAGCTGAAATCAAGAATCACATGCTCAACCGACAGAGCCACCCAGGAGCCCCTGTTTTTGCCATTTTTGTTCAGCGTGGACTGGAGGTTCTTCTAGCAAGGGAAGCTAGGCAAGAAAGGGAAAAGGCATCCAGATTGGAAAGAAGTAGAACTGTATTTGTGATGACATGATCTTAACATTTAGAAAAATCCTAAAGATTCCTCATGAGCACTATTAGAACTAAAGTGAGTTCAGCCTGGTTATAAAATGTAAGATCAATACACACAAGCCATTTGTCCAAAGCAGTTTAATGGGGAAAAGAATGATCTCTTCCACAAATGGTTGTGGGACAAGTGGAAATCTACATGCAAAGAATGGGGTAGAGCAGAGCCCCCTGCTCTCCCATAAACAGAATGAACGAAAGACCTAAATGTAAGCTAAAAACAGCTCTCAGAAGAACACCTAGGTGAACATTTTTGTGACCTGAAATCAGGCAACAGTTTCTAGATAGGATGCCTGAAGCACAAGCAGCCACAGAAAACCAGACAAGTTGGATTTGATTAAAATTAAACATTTGTGTTTCTTTCATTGGACACCTTCAAGCAAGTGAAAATCAAACAGCGGGCTTGCAAATCACGTATTGTATCAAGGAGTATATCGAGAATATACGACGAACTGTTGGGGTGCCTGAGTGGCTCAGTCGTTTAAGTGTCTGGCTCTTGGTTCCGGCTCAGGTCATGATTTCTTGAATTGTGAGTTTGAGCCCAGAGTGGGGTTCTGCACTGACTGTGTAGAGTCTGCTTGGGATTCTCTCTTTCCATCTCTCTCTGCCCCTCCCTTACTGGTGTTTGCTCTTTCTCTGAAAATAAATGAACTTAAAATAGAATATATAAAGAATTCTTAGTATGTCGATAACAAAAAGGCAAATAACCCAATTTAAAAATGGGCAAAAGATCTGAATGGATATTTCTCCAGAATCCATGTACAAATGGTCAGTGAACATGTGAATCACTGGCTGTCAGGAAAACACAAGTCAAAACCTTTAGTAAAGAGATCTCATTTCATACCCGCTAGGATGGCAATACTCAGTGACAAGTCGTGGTGAGGATGGGGAGAAGTCAGAACCTTCACCACATTGCTGGTGCGGGTGTAGACAGTAGGTGGTAGAACTGCTTTGGAAAACCATCTTGGCAGTTGCTTAGAAAGGTTAAGCATTGCCACGTGACCCATCATTTCCGCTGAGAAGTGTCTGTCCGAGAGGAAAGATACCATGTGTCTACACAGCTTTACGTGAATATTCAAAAGCAGCATTATTCATCATAGCCAAAATACAGAAATAAGCAAATGTTTATGGGCTGATGAATAAACAAATGTTGTATTATGTCCATACAGTGGAATATTATTTGGCACTAAAATGGAGTGGTTTACTTGCTACAAAATGAGTGAACCTTGAAGGCATGCTAAAACACCACATAGTATAAGATTCTACTGATGTGAAATATCTAGAATATAGGCAAATCCATAGAAAGTAGACTAGTGGTTACTTAGGGCTGGGGGGAGGTACATGACTAAAAGATACAGTGTTGGGGCGCCTGGGTGGCTCAGTCATTTAAGCAGCTGACCTTAGCTCAGGTCATGATCTCATGGTTCATAAGTTCAAGCCCCTGTCTACTGTCAGCACAGAATGCTCTTCCGATCCTCTGTCCCCCTCCCTCTCTGCCCTTCCCGCTGCACGTGTGCTTGCTCACTTTTTCCTTCTCCCAAATAAATACACGTTAGACAAAAGATACAGTGTTCCTTTTTAGGGTGATGAGAATGTTCTAAAATTGATTATGGGGACAGTTACACAAGTGAATATGCTAAAAAGTGTTGAATTGTACATTTTAAATGGATGATTTGTGCATGAATTTTATCTCAAACTTTTCTAAAGAAAACACTTGTAGGAGTGTACAGATCACAAATTTAATTCACTGGGGGTGATTAGATTAATTATACTGAACATTGTATAGATAAGCAGCATAGTTTCTGTGTTGCTGGGTAGTCTATTTTTTTTCTGTTTAATTGAAACTGAAGGTTGTGGGGTAGCTGGGTAGCTCAGTTAGTAAAATGCCCGGCTCTTGGTTTTGGCTCAGGTCATGATCTCGTGGTTTGTGGGTTCGAACCCACGTCGGTCTGTGCTGATTTCATGGAGCCTGCTTGGGATTCTCTCTCTCTCTCCCTCTCTCTCCCCCCCCCCCCCGCCCCTCCCCTGCTTACGCTCTCTCTTTCTCTCAAAATAAATAAACTTAAAAAAAGAAACTAAAGATCGTGTAATTGAGGTTTTGCTCACCTAATTACGAAACATGTATTCTCTGTTGAAATGTTTTGTCTTTTTATGTTTTAGGAATGTTATGTTCATAACTTGCTAAGGATTAGTGTGTATTTTCCAACCTTGAGGCATGAAATTCTGGAGCTTGTGATTGAAAAGTTACTCAAGTTGGATGTAAGTATCCGGTAATCTGTTTTTCTCCTTGATTTGCATTTGTTAAATATATGTAGTAGTACGGGAAGCAATAGTAGCAGCAATGGGGAAGAATCCACATTTCCACCTTTGATTCATTTCTTTGAATGTTTCTTAAACTTGATGGATGTGCTGGTGGTTGTAGACAGTTGCATCTCGTGGTTGGGGAACGAGGCATTAGTACAGTCGTGGGGCGCCCGGGTGGCTCAGTCGGTTCAGCGTCCCGCTTCGGCCCAGGTCATGATCTCAGGGTTTGTGAGTTCGAGTCCCACGTCAGGTTCCGTGCTGACAGCTCAGAGCCTGGAGCCTGCTTCGGATTCTGTGTCTCCCTCTGTCTCTTCCCCTCCTCTGCTCGTGCTCTGTCTCTGTCTCTCTCATAAATAAACGTTAAAAAACAAAGAAGTACAGTGGCGGGAAATGCTATAAATGGAATACATGCATGTTATGTGCTGGAGAACCTGATGTAAGTGAGGGGATCAAGAAGGCATTCCTAAGGAAGTAATGTTGAATTCTTTACACTCTTTTTTTTTTTTTTTTTTTTTTAATTTTTTTTTTTTTTCAATGTTTATTTATTTTTGGGACAGAGAGAGACAGAGCATGAACGGAGGAGGGGCAGAGAGAGAGGGAGACACAGAATCGGAAACAGGCTCCAGGCTCTGAGCCATCAGCCCAGAGCCTGACGCGGGGCTCGAAGTCACGGACCGCGAGATCGTGACCTGGCTGAAGTCGGACGCTTAACCGACTGCGCCACCCAGGCGCCCCTACACTCTTTTTTAAAAAGGCCTGCAGTGGAGTGCAGAGGGAATAAGTGACAGTGGTGGGTTCTAGTGGCATCGGGGAGGAAAGGCGAGAACTGGTCCTGGCGGCTGGACCGGAAGTCGAGAGTAAGAGAAAGGTAGCTCTCTGTGGAATAGAGTGTGGCGTGGCCGTTAATGGTAAGGAGGATGGTCAGGAGGAGGTCGGAAGAGGAAGAGTTCCATTTTTGGGTGGATCGGGGTGCGCCTGCGGAGCCAGGGGGAGAATACTCAGCAAGCAGTGGTGGCTGCAGGTAGGGGACTGAGAGCAAACCTGCGCGGTGATGCTGTTTAGGACAGGAGAGAGGGAGTGTGATCGGAAGTGGGCGGGAAACCGGGTACGGATGCCCAGGGAGGATCTGGAAGCAGGCAGGGTTCGCTCAGTAGGGTGAGCTGTGGTTGATATTTTTAAGTAAGGAGGACGAGCGAAACAAACGTCCTTGGATTTGGTGATGAAGAGGTTGTCTGCTGCCGTGTCGCTGGAGGGGGCAGCTGCGTTTCAGGGGAAAGTGTGGATGGTTGGCAAGGGGGGCTGTCGGAGGCCTCGGTTGAGGGTGTGAGGAAGGGGTGAGCAGGGCCGAGGGGAGACTTTATGGTTGGGAAGACTGGAGGTTTGTGGCCGAGGAGCCGTGAGTGATGGAGGAGAGAGAGGTACTCTGGGGAGAACGAGGCTGCAACGGGGCAGGTCTGGGAGGGGCCGGAGGGTGGGTGGGTCGGTGCACTGCTTCCCCGGAGGTCCGCCTGTCTGGCCAACCGCGTACGTAATCTGTAAAGTCTTCCTCTCCTACGTACTAACGGAACATTTTAGAGTACATTTAGAAAGGGGGTCCTGTATGATAGTAAAAAAGGCAGGACTTGAATGGTGTGTTAAACTAGGTATCTGAAGGGGCATATACCAAGATGAATATTCAGTCATTCAAATTTAACTCACGTTTTGTATTTTCCTGCTCAGTTGATTGATGAGATACTTTTATGTATGACACATACGTGAATTGTGCATAGTAAGAGTCGGAATGAATGTTGAATTTGTTGAAGTTGATTTAGACCACACAACAGTTCCTAATGATTTTGTAGAATTATGTAGTGAAGGGGGTTTGATTTGTAGTCTTGGAAATTACTTCGGGGCCCAGGCCGGTGCATGGGTTTGCACCATACTTGTATGTTGAGTCACAGTGCTGGGAAGGGTGCTCCAGTGGACCCTTGAAAGCGTGTAAATCAGGTGGGTTTCCACTTCCCAGGTACTTTCAATGATTTTATTCTTTTCCACCCCTTTGCTTTAACGTAGGTGAACGCATCCCGGCAGGATATTGAGGATGCCGAGGAAGTAGCTGCTCAGACTGGCGGTGGGACAGATGCCCCAGAAGGACTCTTCAGCATGGTCAGTGCTTCCTGACGAAAGCACATGTGTGCAGGTCCAGGGGGCCGGAGGTGATGGCTAACGGCTCCTCTTCTTCAAGGCTTTAGGTTAAAACAGTAGTTCGCAGTTCAGCAAACTTGAAAAATGATTCTTCATTATTTTTTTTTTGAGGGAGAGAGAGTGCAAGTTGGGGAGGGGCAGAGAGAGGGAGAGAGAGAGAATCCAAAGCAGGCTCCACACTCAGTGCAGAGCCTGACATGGGGGCTCAATCTCACGAACTGTGAGATCATGACCTGAGCCGAGATGAAGAGTTGGACGCTTAACCGACGGAGCCACACAGGCGTCCCAACAGTGATTCTTGAATGAGTAGTTGTTACCATGTTGCGTACTGCCCAGGAGAGTTCGTTTCTTTCCATGGCTGTGAATTTGGGTGTGGTGAAGTATATTTCATTTTTATTCTTAACTTTTGTTCTTTCTGCTTTTTTTTTTGTTTTTGCAAAGCACGTGTGTTTTCGAGGGAGTGGTAAATAGAAAAGTCCCAGTGTGATTTCTTTATTTTATAAGTCTGTGCCTTAATGCAGTACCTCTCTGCCTGGGGCAGGGTTCACCGGAGGAGAGCCTGAGCGGGGGTGGGGGGGTGGGAGGGTGGAATTTAGGGACAAAGGGCAGAAGAAGGGACTACAAGGGAGAGTTCCAGCTATAGCATGATGACCCCAGGTCCCAGGAGCTCTGGAGCGGGAATGGCGCCATAGACTTGATTCCAGCTTGAAAGCAGGGAGATGGCCTCCTGTGACCTTGTTGTCAGCCGGTCATTCTGGACAGGGAGGGCAGGAGGGAGTGCGAGGGTGGTCCTCTGGAGAGGCTGTTGGCCACCAGTGCTCACAGCAGCTGGGGCAGGGGTGCCCTGTTCTGGGAGAGGAGCCCTGGGCACCAGCAGTGCCCAGCACAGTGCGTTCCAGGTGCTCGGGGAAAGCTGCGGTGTTGGCACGGCCTTGGTTTGGGTGGGTCTTCGAGATGCGAGTCAGGCGGGGCTCTGAATCTGCTTCTAGTTTGAGTTCCTTGCTTGAGTGGTTCTCAGTCGTACTTCTGGTGGGGAGCTCCTGCCAAGAGGGGACCTATGTCTTTGCTTTACCTTTTTGGGGCTCTTGGCTGGTGTGTGACTCTTGATTTTGGGGTCGTGAGTTCGAGCCCCACGTTGAATGTAGCGATTACTTAAATAAATACAACTTAAAAAAGGGAAATGATCATCTCTGAGAACTGTTTTTATTACAGTTTCTAATGTCAGTTTTTCCTTCGTCTTCAAAGGATGAGGACGAAGACCCTGGCGGTGAAACAAAGGCTGACGCACAAAGGCCCGATCGTATGGTGCATCCTGTAGCCGAGCGCCTGGACATCCTGCTGTCTTTGCTTCTGTCCTACATTAAGGACGTCTGCCATGTAGACGGTAACGACCTGCAGTAGTCATAGTAGCTCCTGTGGAACCTGGCAGCGATAGACATCCTGTAAAAATTCGTGTTTTGAGGAGGAGGAAAAGAGGGTTTAGAGAGATGAAGTTACCTGCCAGTGTGACGTAGCCTGAAAGTGGTGGGACTGGATTCAGGCTCGGCCGTGTTTCTCTTCGAAGCCGCCTGATCCTTTCGGTGACTGTCGCAGTCAAGGGTTAAAGTATGGAGTCTGCTCATTGTTGGGTGGAGGTCGGATCACACTCGAGCTGTTGAAGACACCTAAGGGCGTAGTCCATGTTGGCGCGTGGTGCTTAGTGTCACGCGTTAGTTTGGAGACCTCGTGCCGTGTTGGGCCACGTGTCGGGTCGGTGCTGTAGTGAACCGGTTGGTGTGCTTCTTGCTCTTCAGGAACTTTTCGTTTAGAGGCTTTGCCATCAAAACAGGATTCTTCCATTCATGTGAAGATTCAAGAATGATTCCCAGAATGAATCTGAGTTGACTGTGTCATTTCTTTAATCTTTTGTTGTAAAGGTAATGCAGTTGAGAGAAAATTTGGAAAGGATTAAAGGAAAGGATTTAAAAAGGCAATTTGGTTTTATTTTTTTTAAGTTTTTCTTTTTAAAGTTTATTTTGAGAGCGAGACCGTGCACACACGAGTCGGGGACGGGCAGAGAGGGAAAGAAAGAATCCCGAGCAGCCTCCGTGCTGTCAGCGTGGAGTGAGATGTGGGGCTCGAACCCACGAACCGTGACATCACGACCTGAGTTGAAATCCAGAGTCAGACGCCCACCTAGATGTCCCCAAAAAGAAAACTTAAATGTTTGCATCTGTACTATGCAGAGAATTACATTATTAACATGGTTGATTTGTTTTTTTCTGTTAACTTGTGTATATTTAGGAGTGTGTTTTTCAGTGGATTTGGGGGTCATGCTATACGCATTGTTTCATAATCTGCCCTTTTCACCTGTTGTGCGTTGTCTGAGGCCATTCACTGTTCTTCTAGGTTGCTGTTGATCGTATGGATTTAACTGGTATCATTCCACGCCCCCCCACCCCCCCTTTGCCATTATAAATGTGTAATGAACATTCTTGTATATATGTGTCCAGTTACCTGTTGGGTAAGTTCCTAGCAGTAGAATTAGGGGATCAAAGGGCTGCTGTCACATAAATAGTAAAAAATTGCCTTTTAGAAGGGCTTCATGTCGGGGCGCCTGCATGGTTCAGTCAGTCTGACTCTTGGTTTTGGCTCAGGTCTTGGTCTCACAGTTCATAAGTTCGAGTCCCGCATTGGGCTCTGTGCTGACGGTACGGAACCTGCTTGGGATCCTCTTTCCTCCCCTTTCTGTCCCCTGCCTCCGCTTTCACATGCTCTCTTTCTCTCTCAAATACGTAAATAGAACATTTAAAAAAGGGGGCCTTCATATCTAGGGCATCACAGTAGCGTGTGAGATGAGGTTCTGCTTCATTGTCACTGCTGGATTATTACAGTTAAAAGGAAAATCTGTGCAAAATAAAAATGGCATTTTGTTATAATCGTAGCTTAATGGGTGACGTTCCTTAATGGTATTTTATTTTTAAAAATTTTGGGAAATGAAAGTGGTAGCTTAAAAAAAAGTGTGAAGCTGAAATGGCAAATTTTCTCTCTAGGCAAGGTAGATAACAACAAAACAAAGGATTTATATCGAGATCTGATAACCGTCTTTGACAAACTCCTGTTGCCCACTCACGCCTCCTGCCATGTACAGTTTTTCATGTTTTACCTCTGCAGCTTTAAATTGGTGAGTACTGGGGCACCATTAGCTCCGCTTAGTTTATTCTTGCCCATGATTCCCCCTTAAAAACTGGGGTGGAGGGGTAGGGAGGAGAGACACGAAGCATTTCTTTTCCTTGCGCTCACTTTACCAGTGCCCTTCATAAAATAGCTTGTTCTTTTTGAACATGTGGAAAGAGCCGGAAAGAACAGAGGGCACTGCTGGCTGCTGCCGCTCTGCCAAGTGCTCTGAAAGGGCCATTCTGCATTTGCTCCACTAGGCGGCGTCCTTCCCCTTAATTGGAGCCCCTGCTATTAAAATCCTCTGGGATGTTTCACTGTTGTGTTTTCTCAGTTGATCCTAACTAGCCCCAAACAACTTCTAAACCCAGAATTTTAAATCTTCAGGCTTTGGCTTTTTGTTTTGGAAAAAAATGAAAATACAGAAGATTCTTTCCTTACAATTCTTTTGTAGCTTCCTAGAACAGTCAGTAGAGTACTGGGCACGGGTAAGAAGGTTAAATTCATTTTGCCCCAAAGTATGTGTTAATAACTTTTGAAAAGAGCTATTTGGGGGGTGTCTGGGTGGCTCAGTCAGTTAAACGTCTGACCTTTGATTTTGGCTCAGGCCATGATCTCATGGTTCATGAGTCCAAGCCCCATGTCGGGCTCCGCGCCGTCAGGGTGGAGCTTCGGATTCTCTCTGTCTGCCTCACCCCCGCGCATGTGTGCACACTCGCGCGCGCGCGCTCGCTCGCTCTCTCCCTCCCTTCCTCCCTCCCTCTCCCTGCCTCTCCCTCCCTCTCCCCCTCTAAATAAATAAATAAATAAGTAAATATTTAAATACAGAAAAGAGCTGTTTGGGAGAAGTTGGTGATTGTGTCCTTTGTTAAAAAGAAGCTTAATTAGTCTTTTTTCTGTGATTGGCATAATCAGTCAAACACTGAACTTTTTGATCTGTGTTTCTGTTTCTGGCTAAGTTCATTATGTTCAGCCAGAGACTGGGAGAATACTTTACACTCTGGCACGTACTGCCACACGGCTCCCACATGAGTGGGGGTTATTGCTGGTTTCTGTTTCTGGCTAACCATCCGAGTCACTTGTGGAGCTTTTAGAACAGGTGGACTCCAGAGCCCTGTCACTGAACCTGTGAAGTGTGGAGAGTTGAGTTTGATGTTCAGCACCTTTTGGGATCTTGTGTAATGCTGGGGAACATTGTTTTTAACAGTATTATCTCCAAGTATTGTACAAATATGAATGATGATAACTGCGTATATTATTTAACTAGCAGTGTGAGATACTAGCACTTTCTTCTACTGGTGAGTTAAAAATCTTAGGATTCCAATAGCCAGAATTTCTTAAACATCAAAAAAGTTTAGAGCAATACCTTCTATTTTTATAGGGATTTGCAGAAGCATTTTTGGAGCATCTCTGGAAAAAATTGCAGGATCCAAATAATCCTGCCATCATCAGGCAAGCTGCTGGAAATTATATTGGAAGCTTTTTGGCAAGAGCTAAATTTATTCCTCTTATGTAAGTAACCTAATTTTCAAGTGTTTTTTCATGCCATGCTTTAAAAAGATTATAACATTGTCTTAAATCAGAGAAACCCCTGCCTCATGTTTTTTTTTTCCTTCTGGTCTGACTTTCAAGTGAGAAAATCTGTTCCTCCACACTATGCAAGATGTTTACATTTCCAAAAGGCAATTTCAGAATAAAATGTCTCCTTTAGATACAAAACCACATATGGAAAGCTTTTGTCATTTGTTTTGCGTGGTTACACTTGAACACGAAGATCCATCTGTCTTCATGAATATTGTACAGTGTTGTATACTGTTTTAATTCTTTTTATAGGTTTGTCATTTTTCATTTGCATTCTGAATCAATTGTATCTGTTAAAGCTGAAGAAAAAAAGTCTTTTAAAGGTAATAGAAATATCTATTTAGGAGGCCGGCTCTAGGCCTGCTTCTTCCAGTGATCCATGAAGATGTCTTTGGGCGAGGATGCTATTAAAAAAACGCATCTCCCAAAACTAAAAGCCATCTGTCCCTCTGTCCTAAATTGTAGGCCATAGAACTTTATCAGAACCTTGTAAGGAGAACCCTGTAGGGAATGGTGGAGTCAGCCAGACCATCTTTCCCTTGTAAGACGTTGGTAAACGTGGCTTATTCCTCGGCCATATTGTCCTGAGAGGGCAGGTGGCCGTCAGAGAAGTCCTTCGGAGTTGATGAGGAGAAATGGTTGTCCGTCCCTTGGGACCTCAGGCATCCTTAGGGGCCTGCCTCTCATTCCTCGAAGGTCCGTGCTCTCTGCCTTGTAATTGAAAAGCTGCCTTCCTGCTCGCCCGTCCTTTTCCTTCCCCTCTGTGCCCCTGGGGAACAGATCAAGAGGCCTCTAGATTGACTTCTCTTAGTTTGTGGTGAGAGCCAGTTGTGTGCTGTTTTGTAAGTCCCTCGTGTGTTTTTATGTCACTCTTGTGTCTTTATGAAACAAGTGAAGTTGACTCGAATTTTTCTTTTCTCTAGTACTGTAAAATCATGCCTAGATCTTTTGGTTAACTGGCTGCACATGTACCTTAATAACCAGGATTCGGGAACAAAGGCCTTTTGTGACGTTGCTCTCCATGGACCATTTTATTCAGCCTGCCAAGCTGTGTTCTACACTTTTGTCTTTAGACACAAGCAGCTTTTAAGTGGAAACCTCAAAGAAGGTCAGTGATGTGGGACTGATGGATGTGAACTGGCTTTTCCTTGACTGCTAGTCACCCTTTAGGATGGAGGGTTTGATGACAACAGTGGAGTCAGAATGCACTCAGACTTGTACCCATAATTTCAAGCAGCCCTTAGGGGCCCCTAAAGCCCTTTAAGCGCCCTCCTTAACAGTGGATGGGTTTGCGTGTGCACCCGTGTTTTTTAGAGTGATTGTGACCCGCCAAGGGGCTCTTCTTCAGAGGTGATGCCTGGAGCAGCACTTCCTGCCTGTCACTTTGATTGGCGGCGAAGGGCGGGCGTCCCCGGGGACCTAGGCACACGCAGGATATTGTTGGGCAGGGTTAGACGTGAAAACCAGATGAGTAGGATTCTGAAGCTCGTGGTCGTAACGGTTATGCTGCTTTATCTAAGGACTTCAGCCTTAATCTTCCAGGTTTCACTCTTGTTAATTTCTCAGAGTCGTGCAGAGTTTAAATCTGCCCGATGAAGCTTGTATATTAGGTTAGTGTAACAAGAACAACGCCAGTGAAGTGAGTTTAAATGTGTTTGTTTATTTGCGTGAAAAATTCAAATGGGTGAATAGGCCGTTTTCTCTAAACCAGATTTTCTCAATCTCTGACATTTGGGGCTGGATAACCCTTTGCTGTAGGGGCTACGTCCTTTGCACTGTAGGAAGCTTAGCATCCCCTCCTTGCTCTGTTGTGACAGCTAAAACCCTCCAGAACCTGCCACATGTCCTCTTGGGGGCATAGCTGCTTTGAGTTGAGAACCACAGCTCTAAACTGACACTTGTTGTGTGTTGCATTGTATGGATTTACTCATATCCTGTCACTTTTGAAAAGATGCGGGGGTTAAAATTAGTTGTGTAAACCAGGAGTTAGGATAAGGGTTTTAAGTATTGTCTTTTTTTTTTTTTTTTTTTTTAATGTATAAATAAATGGTAAGAGTCTTGGTAAAGAGGGTGTATTTCTTGTAAGCCATGACATTATCCCATTTTTAGTCATTTTTATCAAAATACACATCACAGATGGGGAGAGCCTGACTGGCTCAGCTGGAAGAACATGCAACTCTTGATCTCAGGGTCGTGAATTTGAGTCCTGTGCTGGGTGTAGATGTCATTTAAATAAAGAAACCTTAAAAACAAACCATCCAAGAATCTCCTAAAAATATATATTTAAGTACAAGTGGGTTTGGTTGCCTTTTGAAATAAGTATGGTGTCTTTCTCTTACTGATCTAGGAGAGAATTAATAGTTCCTAGTTCCCAGAGGGCGGTATCTCATTCTTACCCTACCTCCCTGGCTTCCTTGTAAAAAACCCAGCGCAGCACCTGAAGTACGAGCAGCTGTCCCCCCTTGGGTGGGACGCTCCACCGCGCTGATGGTTTCAGCCGAGCGGGTCCTGCTGTCCGTTGGCTGTTGTCAGACCCGCATGTGTGTCTGTCTGGGGATGGCAGGAAGGAGGAGTTTCAGGTGGTTCAGTCCTGAACCTCTCAGGACGGAGCCTCCTTTTGTTACCTCCAGTTTGTAGCAATTTCATGATTAACTGAAATCAGATCACGAGTATTTTTTTCTCTGTAAACTCAACGTGTGCTGAGCTTATGTGTATCTGAATCCCAAATTGTCATGTAAGTTAATAGCCCACTAGGGATGTATGATTACCTCCTGGGTTTTTGAAAGAATACCCTGTTTTCTTTAGAAGAGGTGACCTCGTCCTAAGCAAGTGTGGTGACCTTCTCTTAGGCTCTTTGTTGTATGACCATATGGACCTGTATTTAAAGCATTTCTGCAAGTAGCTCTGTGAAAAATTTTTTTTAATTTTTTTTTTAATGTTTATTTATTTTTGAGAGAGCAAGACAGAGCACGAGTGGGGAAGGGACAGAGAGAGAGAGGGAGGCACAGAATCTGAAACAGCTCTGCTGAGCTGTCAGCAGAGAGCCAGATGCGAGGCTTGAACTCGGAAACGGCGAGATCATGACCTGAGCTGAAGTTGGTCGCTTAACCAACTGAGCCACCCAGATGCCCCTCGTGAGAAGTTTTTTTTTTTTTTTTTTTTAATGTTCTTTATTTACTTTTGAGACAGAGAGAGAGACAAAGCATGAACGGGAGAGGGGCAGAGAGACAGGGAGACACAGAATCGGAAACAGGCTCCAGGTTCTGAGCTATCAGCCCAGAGCCCGACGCGGGGCTCAAACTCACGGACCGCGAGATCGTGACCTGAGCCGAAGTCGGACGCTTAACCGACCGAGCCACCCAGGCGCCCCGAGAAGTTTTTTTAAAGTGTGAAATAATCTGTGCTGCTTAAAGATACTTGGACTGTTATGTTCGTACTTTTTAAAAATGTTTTGTTTTTTAATCAAAGGTTTGACATACCTTCAGAGTCTAAATTTTGAACGTATAGTGATGAGTCAGCTAAATCCCCTGAAGATTTGTCTGCCTTCGGTAGTTAACTTTTTTGCTGCAATCACAAGGTAAGTTATTAATACTTTATTGGTGGGAATTATTTAAAAACAACTTTATATTAATACTTTAAAGTTCCATTAAGTTTCTGTGAAATTATTCAGTCAAATTAATGACCATGAGACACGTAACAGCCAGTAATGCAGTACTTACAGGGAACGCTGCAGTTAGGATTTTGTTCTTACTTTGGTGGTATTGGAAATTGCTCCTGCTTTTGTTCAAAGACTGTAACTCAGCAGAAGCCTCGGCACTTTGAAACGAGTGAGGCAGCCAGTAAGCCGAGAGTTACAGACCAAAGATGTATATTAGAGTAACGAAAATAGACTGGACGCGAGAGGGATGTGCCACAGTAGGAGACGGGCTGGTGCAGGACTGTTCTGTCGGGCCTGGGGCTCCGGCTCGCGCACGCCCGGAAGCCCTTCACATGGAGCTCGCTGCGTCCTCACAGTCCCGGGACTGATGTGGTAAGGCCCTGTTTAAGAACAGGGAGGTGGAGGCCCGGAGAGCGGGAATGACGCGTGAGACACAGTGGCTAGACTGTGTCAGAGCCAACATTCGAGTGCGGGCAGCCTGGCCCTCCCCGAGTTAGTCTGCTTGGAGCGCACAGCGAGTTGGCGACGGGATACTCAGGGTAGGGTCATAGCTTAAAATCGTCAACGCACAAGAGTCTGTTCTGTTAGACAAAGATTCCATCCCTTGTTCCCCTTTAGACCGCTTGCTGCTCTTACTCGGTAACCTTAATTTTCATTTGCTGGCCATCAAGTTCAAGGTACCGTGTCTCTCCTGAGATCTCAGAAATGGTAACAGAATCAAGGAAAGGAATAAACAACAAGCAAGAGCATTCGGCAGGTGAAGGGTCCCAGCACACTGCAGGAAGATGGGAAGCAGCAGACTTGAGTGAAGCGGGGCAGGTGGCCGAGAACATTCCCGGGCTGGGACTAGAGGGCTTGGGTTGGCAAGTGGACTGTCCAGCAGGCTGTCGGCGTGGGGTGGGGCGGCAGGCTTGCTCGGGGTGAGATGTGAGGTCGAGAGCTAAGAGCAAGAGGTGGAATTCTTGTGTCGTTCTGTGCCCGCTGCTTTCGCTTGGTGGTTTTGAGATACACATTGACCCGTACAACTGCATTTGGATTTTAATTACTGTGTAATGTTCCATTAATTTTTTTTTAGTTGATCCTTTGTTGGGGTTTAAGTTGTTAGTATTTTCAGAATTGGGAACAGCAGCTTAGGGGCGACGTTGTAGGTAAACCAGTACAGTTCTCGTGGCTCCAGTAGCCAGGTCTCTCTCCCTCAGCAGCCGCTATCCTGTCCGTAAATCCTGAACCCCTTTATTCTCTTACAAACGGCAAAAAGAGACCACTTCTGTAATTCTGCAGACTCAAAGAGTCCCACCGCGAACACATTCATGTTTAGTGAGTCATGCCTATTAATAATCTCAGCCCGCTCTATCGTTCTCAAGGTGATAGCCACACTTTTCTTTCCTTATTATTAACAAGCTTCTAAATAGAAGACCCGGAAAGCTGTACCCTACAAGCACTGCTTTCTGTTTTGTGTTGTCTTTTCTTGCACTTAATACGTTTGACAGTATCCGCGTGGTTAGAACAGGTGTCGCACACAAAGGCACGTCCGTGCAGTCATTGCACCATCCACCGTGTTAACGCCGCCCGTCTGTGTTTTGGTTTTGTGGTTCTGCAGTAAATACCAGCTGGTCTTCTGCTACACGATCATTGAGAGGAACAATCGCCAGATGCTCCCAGTTATTAGAACTACAGCCGGAGGGGACTCCGTGCGAACCTGCACGAACCCACTCGACACTTTCTTCCCCTTCGATCCTTGTGTGCTTAAGAGGTGGGTGCTCTTAGTCCCCCTGTCGGTGGTGAATTTACGTGTGGTGTCTATTGGCTTTTCCCACGAGTGGGGTTTCCTGGTCATCGAGTGGCCATTCGTGTCTGTGTATCCGCAACTCACGGTCTCCAGGCACGTGTTTCACGGTCCCTGAGTAGGGAATACCCGTTAGACGCTGCGGCCTGCTCTGAGCACACTGGGCGGGGCCGATTTTTAGCTCAGGAAGAAGCCTGGATTGACACCAAAGGTCTTGTGATTTATTTTTTGTTTTTCTTTAAACCTGTTGGTTTAAACATAAAAGGGGATGGGGATAGAAGAGCCTGGATGGGGAGGATGCTGCCCTTTCGTGGTTCATAATGTTCTGCCTAGCAACTTGTTCTTTCCTCTGGAGACCACATTCCACGATGTTGGAAAGGTCATCAACAGCCATGTAATTTATCTGGATGGGTAATTCAGAAAACCCACCAAGCCAGTCTTAACTTTGCACTTGTATAAGGAAGGAGGACTATCGTAACACGATTCAGGGTCATCTGGTCCCTCGAGTCTTGGTTGACTGAAAACCAGGTGGGTCTTTTTTCCCAGACTAATTTTTAGTAGATTTACTGTAGGGATATACAAAAAATGAAGTTTCAGAGGAATATCACTTTGTTTTCATTTGGACATACTCTAACTCATTGCCAGGCTTTGCACAGTTGAGGAATAATTTCACTTGACGATAAAAAGATGAGACATTAGCTTAATACTCCATCTGAGTGGGGGAAGTCTTACCAAGAAGGAGCCACATCATTTACAGTACTGACATGCAGGATTTTGACACAGAGATTATTTGAACCACAGTTTTTATTTGGGGTAGTGGATCCTGTGAGAGAAGGGCTCTAGACATGTCTGACTGTCGCAGTAGCATTGAACTTGATTTTGAGATGTGATCTCTGTCGACAGGTCGAAGAAATTCATTGATCCTATTTATCAGATCTGGGAAAACATGAGTGCAGAGGAGCTTCAAGAGTTTACGAAACCTGTCAGAAAGGTACGCTTGTGACTTGGCACCCCGGCTGGGAGTGTCCTTGGTGGACACGGATGACAGTCACGTAGTAATTAGCAGTGTCACACTTAAAGACTGCATTTTGTTCCTTTTGCTTTTACAAAATTCCAAGCTCACGGTATGTTCTTATGAAAAGGGTTTTTGTTTTTTTGATGAATTGTTTAAACTAGATACTTCGCAGGGTACCGGGGTGGCTCAGCCAATTAAGTGTCCAGCTTTTGTTTGTTTGTTTGTTTGTTTATTTATTTTGAGAGAAAGACAGGGCACACACAAGTGGGGAAGAGGCACAGAGAGAGGAGAGAGAGAATCCCGAGCAGGTTCCACGCTGTCAGCAGATCCTGACATGGGGCTCGAGCTCACAAACTGTGCGATCGTGACCTGAGCCGAAGCCAAGAGTCTGACGCTTAACCAACAGAGAGTCACCAGGTGCCCCAAGCGTCTGACTTCTTGAATTTGGCTCCGGTCATGATCTCAGGGTTGTGAGATCGAGCCCCACATTGGGTTCTGCACTGCAGCACGAAGCCTGCTTGGAATTCTCTCTCCCCACCTCCCCCCTCTGCTCCTCCCCTGCTCGCGTGTTGTTGTCTTCTCTCTCAAAAATAAACAAAATTAAAAAAACAGAACCAAAGACTAGATACTTTGTAAGCTGACTTTGGGAAGTGAAGGTTAATTAAAAGCTCAACATATTACAATTTTTTTTTATCATTTATTTTTATTTTTAAGTTTATCCTGAGCGAGGGAGAGAGACCACAAAGAGCCGAGGGAGACAGAGGGGGGGGAGAGAATTCCAAGCACGCTCCGTACTGCCGGCGCAGAGCCCAAGGTGGGCTTGAACCCACAAACCTTGAGATCATGACCTGAGCCGAAGCCAGGAGTTGGACGCTGAACCAACTGAGCCACCCAGGCGCCCCTCAACAAATTAGGATCTTTATCACATGGTCATTACCACCAAATAACAATCTCAGATTTACTTATGTCTCTTTTTTCATAAGTAATCATTGGAAAGCTCTTTTTTCCTTTATATTTTGCTTTGGGGGTGGTCATTAATTCACTCATTTACACTGTTTGATACAAGGGGGATGACACTGAGTGAGAAAGACAGGTCATTGCCGTCTGCCCTTATTGAGCTTAAAATCTGTTTAAAAAATTGGACTTTAAACAAGTAGTCCCATGTGATCAGCAGTTGTGTGGGCAGTTGGGGATGAAGTGTGCCTCGGAGTAAACTTTCAAAATTAAGACATTCTTGGGGCACCTGGGTGGCTCAATTGGCTAAGTGTCTGGCTCTTGATCTCAGCTCGGGTCATGATCTTGGGGTTGTGGGGTCAAGCCCGGTGTTGGGCAGGCGTGAAGCCTACTTAAAAAAACAAAAACAAAAACAAAAACTATTTCCTCTACCTTCATCTTTCCAGAAGCGGCACATTCCTGAAAGACATTCTCGAAAGCTTTGCACACCGCCACTGGTGGTCTGACCGGTAATCTCTTGTCCTTGTACAGCAGGTGGTGGAGGATGAAGATGATGACTTTTTGAAAGGTGAAGTTGGCGTGGCCCCGAGCTCCTTTGACCCGCATTTCCGAAGTCCCTCAAGCAGCGTGGGCTCCCCTCCTGTGTTCTACCTGCCAGACCAGTCCCCTGTGACCACGAGGATTTGTGATTGAGACTGAGACCAGTGTCTCTCCCCACGGTGCCCTTCGGTACCAGGGCTCATCCTGTTTGAACCAGAGCGAGTATCTGCCTCAGGCATCTTGCTTGCAAGGTAGACGTACTCTGGTGTCTGAACAGACGTGCTGTTTTGGGTTTTTTTTTTCCTTTTTCTTTTTTGCTCCTGTGCAAACAAAAGAAAAGACGGAGTATCATGTGCAATATTTTAGAAAGGAGTTGATGATCAGTGTTGAAGGCTTGACTTGTGTGTTGGGTGTATATTTATTTCTGTTATAGCTTTCTGGCATCGTTGTGAAATTTCTGATCTGGGCAGTGGCCTGTTTTAGCGGGATGGCACATAGGTTTGGTCTGAGCCATAATCACAGGACTTTGTTGATCCAGTTTATTTTCAGTGAAAAAAATCCTCTAGGAGACTATTCCACATCTTTAAAATGATTTTACTTTGGGTACAGTGTTGACCCTCAGCTGGAACCGTATTTGTGTGTTGGGATTTCATTGGGATGCGGAGGGGGCGGGAGGAAAGGGGGAAGGTGGCCCGAGCCGGTCCCTGACGCTAGAAGCCGCAGCTGGCACTGAAGGTCTCCAGGGATTGTCAGAGGCGGAGGAAGTCCCCAAGGAAAGACATGCAGGATTTAGCGAAGCGGAAGCAGACAAGTCATACGCTCACGAGTGGAAGAATGGAGTTAAAAGAACAACAGAGTTCCGGGTAAATGAAATTCCCATACACTGAGAGTGGAGTTGGACTTTTATAAAACACAGCACATGATTTTACCGTGAGGCTCCCAGGAGGGTGGTTAGGACTGGGAGTGCTTGCTTGTAGTGGAATGTTACTTGGTTTTGTTTTTTTTTGTTTTTGTTTTTGTTTTTTTTTTTTAACTAGAATCAGTTTGGTCATTTTGAGAGTTTCTTTGTGCTGATGGAGCAGGGGAGAGGAGCCTGGGTTTTTTGGTGGAATGGTTTTGCTAGCGACCACAGCCAAGGTTCTAGCTGCAGCCTCCGTTTGCCAGCTGATGTATCATGGAGTTCAGCTTGGTGAAATCCTCCTTGGGGGAGACTCTTTTTGTACTTTTATAACTAAACACTGAGAGAGAGGAGTCTAATAAACACCCTCACTTCATAACACGTGTGTGTGAGCGCACGGCTGGGCTCATTCTGTGGCTCATGCGTATTTTAGCTTCATTCCTTGTGTGTATACTTTTGTGTTACTTGTGAAAATGGACATCTCTAAACATATTTATTTTTCTGCCACTTTTCCTATTATTTAAAAGCAAGCAGTATTTTCTCGATCGCAAATATTTTGTAATGAAATACTTTCTCTTTCCTAGGGCTTTGTATGCTCTTGTATAATTATAATGATGGTGATGTAGAGTAAATACGCTTTTGGAAAACAGAAATTTTTATTGGTTTAAAAAGTTTTGGATATTGGTGATTTTCTTTTGGTGACTTGGTGGACAGTCATCGGAGAACCTTTAGGTTCTCTGGTTTTTTAACTGCTGGCTAAAGGGGGGGGGTGGGTGGGATTTTTGTGACCTGGATGAAACGGGTCCATGAAATGTGTCCATAGAAATTAACGGTAAGTGGAGTGGGCCTTTGTGGGTTGAGAAGTTTTAGTGTAGAAGGGTATCTTTACAAGTAAGTCCGCTTAATGTCAGAAGAGTTTGAGGAAAAAAAACATTGTGAACATAGAACAATGATATGGTTAATCTGGATGTTTTGTTCTTATACCAGTAATGGAGTAAAGGGAGGTACCCCAATAAAGAGGCTTCTCAAACAGATGTTTTGATTTCTTTGGTTTTTACTGACGAACGTGAAAGCTCTGTCAGGAAACTGCAGCTAACACATCACACGGTTTTTAAAGAGGCGGGAATACTGCCAGAGCGGTACAGGGGACAGCTGGGGAGTAAAGGACACACTGGTAATGAGAAGGACTGGCTAAGGTGTCAGTGACTCCGTGAGCACCCCTAGCCACGAGGGCCGCCGAGGCTTGAACTGGTTCCGGGGAAACAAATGCTTCAGAAAATGCACGCACTTTGGAAGGAACATCGTGGGGAAAAAATTGGCAAGTTTCTTCGGGAATTATATAAAAAGAGTTTTCTAATCCTCTTACTATTGAAAAGCGGGCTTTTATTTGGGTAGGAGTTCCAGGGCCCATCCTGTTTGTCTGCAATGGGTGGTGGGTCTTCCTTAATGAGAAGTGGCTGATTTATACAGGTGAGAAAGGACCAGGGACTTCTAAAGTGTCATGGGGGTCAGACTCGGCTTCTTGAACTAGCTGTGTGACCCTGAGCAAGTTACCTAGGCTCTCTGGGAGCTCCACGTTGAGCTGTAAAGTGGAAATGACCACCACCTCCTTGAGGGCTGGGAGGATTCAGTGAAAATGCAGGGAGAGGCAGTAGCTGTTTGGCTACCTTGGGAGAAAGTAGGCAGGAAGCCCTTTCACGGGAGGGTCTTTTCAAGGCAAAGACAACTTTCACTTCATCCACATTGATTGCCTCCTTGGTACCCGCTAAAGAGGTCTCACCTGGAGAGGTACGGACAGCGTTTGCCCCCTGCCAGGTGTGGCTTATTATGGTGGCTTTTAATTCTTGGTCCCAGAATCCCCTTGCGATGCTGTCGCAACAGTTCTTGTTCTGTGAGGTGGCTCTTCGCTTCACCACTAGTTTTGTAAAACTGCGTTTTGGTTAAGGTATGGTGGAGTCCGGTGTATTTAAGTGATATTTCCAAATCTCAGGATACAGAGCCCCTAGGTCACGAGCCTTGCGCCGGGGTACCTGTCCTTAGTAGGGACTGGACGGTACCTCATTGATGTTTACTCCCAGGGCTCTTGGCCCATCAGTGAGTGCCTGCTGTACGCCGAGCAGCAAGTGGTACTTGATGATTTCTAAATCATCAGTGGGGCTAGACTCTGTTTTCGCGGTTTCAGACGGCTTACGTTTATTCACTGAACACAATCCTATGGAGCAGCAGCACAGCAGGTTCCCCAGCTCGGATTAACGTGCTCAAGGTCACAATGAGGAGTAGTAGAGCCGTGATCTTGAATGGAGGCAGTCAGACCCCAGAGCCCGTCCTTGGGCCGGGACGGGTTGGCCGATCTGTGAACTAAGACTGAGCCGGGGGCACCCGGCGAAGGCTCTCTTCCAGAGCCCAGCTCCTCCCCCGGCTTTGACGCCCACGCTTTCGGGACTACATTTCCCAGCGCCCCCTGCGGAGGAGGCGGGCCGAGGGCCGTTCTCCCGCGTTTGGACTACATCTCCCATAGGGCCTTGCGGCCCGCCCCCGATTTCCTGAACCGCGCGGACCTGCGCCAGCCCCGTGGGACTTCACTTCCCGGCGGCGCCCGCGGGGGGGCGGGGCGGGGCGCGGCACGGCGGGGCGGCCCGGGGGCGGGGGCCGCGGGCGGCCCGGGGCTGGGGAGGCCGCCGCCTCCCTGGGCCTGCCGGGGCGGCCGCCTCCGCGATGCCGCTGCTAGTCGAGGGGCGGCGAGTGCGGCTGCCGCAGTCCGCGGGGGACCTCGTGCGCGCCCACCCGCTTCTGGAGGTGAGCGGGACCTGGGGGGGGGGGGCTCCGAGGAGGGCCCGAGGGGACCTGCCGGACGCGCCCGACTCTCCTCACCCCGCCGCCTCCAGCCGCTCTTCCCGAGGCAGGGTTTAAACTTGGCGCAGCCGAGCCGCTCTCGGCACGTCGGGAGCCCCGGCCGCCGGCAGCGATCTTATGCCTCCGCTCGAGGCATCTGTGGGGCTTTCACCTTCCTTGGGCCTCCGAGGGCACGTGCCGAGGCCTCTCTTTGCCGGAGGAGGGGCCGGCGGCCCAGAGAGGTTAGGCGGTTTGCCCGAGGTCGCACAGCACCGCGGCTGGAGGGTGCCCGGGGACTCTCGACCCTGGGCAGGCAGGTTCCCGCTCCGAGCCGGGCTTGCCCGTTGAGGCCAACCGGGGCAAGGGCCCCTGCGCGGGGGCTCTCACGGGGGCCCACACACCGCGGGGAGCGGCTTCCCCCAGCGGGCTTCGGGCAGGGGCACCTGGCCACTCCCTCGGGCTCCCCTCCCCACGGGCCTCCGGGTAGTATTTTTAGCCGTAAGAAAGGGCCCTGCTTCTCCCCAGCTGAGCCGTGTTGAGGACCACGCCCTGATGGAAGGGTTTGGGTTTTGTCTTCCTGCTTTTGTCCTCAAATAGGTCTCCGAACCCCTAATCCGTGCTTGTGCAGAGACAGTTTGGAAAGGGGTTCTTGAGTCCAAACCTTCCCCTTGTCCCGGATCTAGTTAGGGGGAAATCAGTCAGTTCATTGATTGGAGGGACATGCTGAGCCTCCACTGTATGTTGGGCGCCGTGTTGACCTCTTTCCTACAATCGGGGCGGACTGCTTTACAGCCTAGTTAGAGGGTATGGTTTCTAATCACAAATGGCTCGAATACGCAAACTGTTAAGTGCCCTAAAGGAAGAATGCCCCTTTTCCTTCTGAACTGGGAAGCAGAGGAACTTGACAGTCTGTACGCTCGGAGAAGGTATTTTTGAGGTTTCCTCTGGGACCCTTGCGCGGTTTGTAATCACTTTGTCTGCATAGGTGTTTTTTTTTTTTTTTTTTCTTTTCTATTGTCCCTTGATCTGTCCCCCAGAATGTAAGCTTCCTGAAGGCAGAGGAAGTATGTGTCACTGTGTGTGTCCTCAGAGCCTGGGGCAGCCGCTGGTAATGAATCTGCACTTTGTAATTTACTTGTTATATAAACGAATGAGCACAGTGACCCCTGAAAATGACCTGAAGGCTGAGGAGTTACCGGGAAAAGGGGACCACGCTGTGATTCGCAGCTTCCTTTTCGGGAAAACAGGAGGCACCTTAGCCAGCACCTCCTGGGCACTTAGCCGACACTAGGCCCTGTGGTAAGCACTTTCCTTGGGCCACATCGCCGGCACATTGTGAAGTCCCAGTAGGACTCACCAAGGGGAGAAACTTTCAGCTGCCTAAGGAGTTAAGGTGACGCTATCTTTATGTCTCTCGGGAAGTTTCTGTGATAGAAAGATCAGTGTCCAAGGCAGCACACTCCGTGTGGGGGTGGGGTGGGGGGGGGGAGGGATGTGACAGGCCAGGGTGGCCTGCCCTCTTGAAAGGATAGGCCGTGTCCTGGGGGCCGATTTGCATCACAGGAACCTGGGGGACGGGTCACTTAGCAGTCTTAGGGAAGAAGGATGGACGCATGGAAGAGATTCGAGTGGGGAGGAAGGAGAGAACATTCTAGGTGAGCAAGCAAGACTGCCACCAAGCGCAGGGAGGAAGCGCCCCGAGGGCAGGTGGACTGGCCAGGTTCCCTTGCGCAGAGAGGGTGAGGGGACGTGGAAGGTAAACCCAGGGAGGTGGGTCGCACCCGGATTAGAGGGGTTTTGGTGGATCTTTCAAGGAAGCGGGGGAGATGAAAAGTTTCATGGCTTGTTTTCTACAAGTCGCGTGTCCCCTTTGTAAGAGAAAAGAAAGCAGAAGTGTCACAAAGAAGAAAAAAAAATCATCTCTGAGCATTACCGTTATTCATATTTTGGCAAACACCCTTCCAGAGGTTTTTCTTTGTGTGGGAATGAGACCCTTCTAGACATGAGAGCATACTACCTCTTCCGTTCTGTGATGTGTCTTTTTCACGCCACACAGCCAGTCACATGCAGGACCAGCGGTTACTAGCCTGTGCCTAGCCACGCCCAGCACAGAATAGTCACGGCCTTGACGCGGTGGGACTTGCCCAGCCCCCGGGAGCAGGCGCCGTTCTGCTCCCATTTTACAGATGAGGACTGTGAGGCGCGGAGAGGTGGAAGCGGGTTGCCCGAGGTCCCACGTCCCCAAAGCGGCGAAGTCCCCATCGGGACCCTGGCAGGGTGCCTCTGAGTCTAGAACGCTGCAGTGCTCAGTGCGGTGGCCCCGGCCACGTAAGGCGATTTTCACGTAATGACGGTGAAAGAAAATGTAAAAATCACTTCCTCATTCCTACCAGCCACCTTCCAAGTGCCCCACAGCCACGTGGGGCTCGTGGCTACTGTACGAGACGGGGCAGAAATAGACGGCTGCCGTCACCGCACGAAGTTCCTCTGGGCCGTGCTGTCCGAGAGCCTTTGCTCTCAGCCGGTCACCGGATGCTCGGCCAGCAGCGTTGGCTTAAGTGTGGTTCCGTAGAATTCCGCGATACGAATGCACCGCAACTTAGTTCCTGCTTCTAAGCACGGAGGATATTTATAAATCTGCTGCGTTAGAAACAGTCACGGAGCTGAATCTTTGTAAACCCCTGTAATTATTCCTGCGAGTGACATCGCCCGGACTCCAAGGATTTCTGAGCAGGAAAGGGGCTGTGACAGAGCCGTGTGTTGAAGCAGTGATGCTGGCAGCCGCCGGGGAGGGCAGCGTGGACACGGGGGACCCCGGGGTCGGGACCCGGGCGGGCCTGGCGACAGCCACCCACGACAAACCTGCCGTCCGTTAATCCTCACACGACCTGAGGAGCAGACGGCACGATCCCCTTTTCCCGGAGGAGGAGAATGTGAAGAGCGGACGGAACAGAGCAGCAGGGGGAAGGGGCACGTGATTGTTTGTCCTAAGTGCCTGGGGAATCAGGGGTCCTCAGGCCCCAGCCCCACGCCAGAGGTCACGTGTGGACAGCCCGTCAGCCAAGAATGGTTTTTACATGTTTAAGTGGTGGGGCTACAAAAATCAAAAAAACACTATTTCAGGGCGCCTGGGCGGTTCAGTTGGTTAAGTGTCTGACTCTTGCTTTCAGGTCAGGTCAGGTCATGATCTCAAGGTTGGGGAGTTCGAGCCCCGAGCCGGGCTCCGCACTGAGTGTGGGGCCTGCTTGGGATTCTCTCTCCTTCTCTCTGTCTCTGCCCCTCCCTCCTACTCTGTCTCTCTCTGTCTCTCTCAATAATTAAAGAAAACCGTTAAGAAAAAATAGTATTACTTCATGACATGTGAAATTCAGTGAAGTTAATTCAGATTTCCGTGGCGCCCATAAATCACGTCTTTTGGGGACACGGCGACATCCGTTTGTTTACGTGTTGTCCCTGCTGCTTTCAGGCTACACAGCAGAGCCTAGTGGTTGCAACGGGAGACCGCACCCCAGCAGAGCCCAAAATAGTTCCTCTCCGGCCCTTTTCGGAGGAAAGTTTGCTGAGCCCCGGCCTAGGAGGGCAGCGCCGTGGGGCAGGAGCTGGGAAGGGAGGGACTACTGGACAGGAGGCTTTTTTCATGAATGTTAGTGTCCGGAGAGTATCAGAGGCCCAGAAGGCTGGCCAGTATTTCGGGGAGGGATTGGAGCTGACGGAGTAGCTCTCTGTGTTTTTCCACAGAGGAGAAGTTGGCTGAACTTTTTTCATTCCTTAAAAGCGGAAAACCAAAACAACATGTTCTTTTCGCTTTGCGGCATCATCTCTTCTGATAATTTATGCTCCTGTCTGTCTGGGACACTGGGGGGGGGGGGGGGAGGGTGAAGGGGGGGAAGAGGGTGGGGAGGGCGAGGGCGGGGGGAGCTGGGCCGTTGGGATGTTTGCTCTCGGGCACGCAAGTGGCAGTTCACGCGCACACACAGCTTTGCCTTTGGGGTGGTGGCCCCAGCGTGGACGTCTGTGGCCCCCATTGGCCCGGCCCCCTCCCCCCCCCGCCCCCGAAAGCACAGAGGCCAAGGTAAGTGTCCCGGGGCTAACGGAAAGGAAAGTGCGCGCTGTCCTGCGTCTAATTTCGAATCAAGGTGAGGTGACGAGCGTGTGACATGCAGAGCACCCGGGAGGCGAGGTGTTTACCGAGTTGCAGAACCGTGAGTCACGGCCAGTTCCTCCCTGACCGCGGCGGCCGAGCCTGGCCGACTGACACGGCAGCTCACTTACTCCCACTTACTCCTTCTCGTTTGTTCTGTTGAGGAGCCGCCGTCGTGCTAATGGCTGCCTTGTTTCCAGTTAACGAGAGTTTATTAAGAGAAGAAAACTCTGGGTAACGAATCAAGCGATCTTTTTTTTTTTTTTTTTTTTTAATATATCTTGTATCTTATTATTGATTAAGCAAGTGCCAGCCTCACTGGACACACCATGCTCAGCCGTGGCGAGCGGCCCGTGTGAGACCGTGAAGCCGGGGTCCTGGCCGGACCCCACCCACCTCCTCTGGGTTTGCGCATTTGGGTCGCAGTCTGTTCTTTGAGTCGACTTGTTGCAAGTCAGGAGGAAGTAGTGACCCGTCTACGTACCCCGTGTGATGTAATTTCTTGTATCGATCTGGCATTTTTGTGTTTTTTAACATTTTAGTTTTGAGGGAGGGCACCAGCGGGGGCAGGGCAGAGAGCGAGGGAGACACAGAATCCGAAGCAGGCTCCAGGCTCCGAGCCATCAGCACAGAACCCGATGCGGGGCTCGAGCCCATAAACCATGAGATCATGACCTGAGCCGAAGTCGGCCGCTTAAGCGACTGAGCCGCCCAGGCGCCCCAGTGTGGAAGACTTTTTAAAAAAAATTCAAATTACAGTACAGCTGACATACGGTGACCTGTTAGTTGCAGGGGCACAGAGCGGCGAGTCAACACTTGCACCCACGACTCAGGGCTTCCTGCGTAAGAATTTCTGCCAATACGAAGTGAGAGAAGGTTTGGACACCTGATTCCAACACAGCCTTTTCATGAATTTGCTGATTTAGGACGGGCCCTTTCTGGTTGTCTGCCTCGGTCACGGCTCCATCATAGCACATTTACGGAATCGGGACAAGGCCAGAGAGTAAATGCTAACGCACTCAGTCTGCCCTGTCTGACCGTGGCCGTGGCCAATGCTGGTGAATCTCCTCGTGCTTCCTCCCACGTGGCAACACTTGAGCCTTGTGATCATCATCGCAGAGTTTTAACTTTTAAATTTTTGTGACGTTTATTCATGTTTGAGACAGAGCATGAGCGGGGGAGGGGCAGAGAGGGAGACACCAAATCCAAAGCAGACTCCAGGTTCCGAGCTGTCAGCACAGAGCCCGACGTGGGGCTTGAACTCATGGACCACGAGATCATGGCCTGAGTCAAAGTTGGACCCTTAACTGACTCAGCCACCCAGGCGCCCTTATTTATAACTTCTAAAGGTTTTTTTTTTTTTTTACACTTTTTGTCAGTTTGCATTTCAAAACCATCTTTCCTAGTCTTCATTTTTCCTGACTGTGCAATAGCGTGAGTCTCTTTGGCATAACTCACCTCTGTCGTTCCGAGCCACCCGGGTGTGTGCGTTGGTAGGGGAGGGAGGTTCCCCGGTCCAGAGGTCCAGATTCCCAGCATGGGGACGACCAGCTTGGGGGCAGGGACGGTGTCCGCCTCTCTTGCACAAGGGCCGTGTTTTTGGAGCCGGCCAGGCCCTCGGGCCGACGGTCGGCTTCCCTTCCCGGGTGCAGAGCCCTGAGGGTCTCTTGCGCTTGAGGAGGAAGGCCTGCACTCTGGTCCCTCAGGCGCAGGCGGAACGAAGCCCGGGAGCTCACCGTCTCCTTTGCTCCGCCTCCCCCCACCCGTAGTGGCCGTAGTGGCCGCAGCCCCGTTCCCTTGGCCTTTCAGCCTGGTGGCACCCCACAGAGCCTGCGTCTCCCGCCCAGGCGCACGTCGGGCCTCGCCACCCCTCTAGGTACCCAGTCATCACTAATTTCCGTCCCTCTTTTATCTTGTTTTAATCGAACAGGAAAGAGCCAGACTTCTCAGAGGTCAGTCTGTTCAGCAAGTGGGACCCCAGGGCCTTCTGTATGTTCAGCAAAGAGAGCTTGCAGCGGCCTCCCCGCAGGATGGTAGGTTAGGAAGCCGTGAATCGGGCATCACCCCCCGGGGCTACTGGATGTTTCATTTTCTCTCTTTTCCAACCAGGCTCCATCTCCATCCTGGGTTCTGATGATGCCACCACCTGTCACATTGTGGTCCTGAGGCACACAGGTACGGCGAGCGAGAGGAAGGGCAGCGTTGCGTCTCTGCCCGCGACATTCCTGGTGTCCTGCCCGCAGCCGGACCCTGCCCTCCCCCCTCCCCACCCCCCAATCTGCATGGCATCTCCCTGGTACCCGGGTCAGAAGGGTGGGCGGGGCAGCACAGATCCTTCTGGGTCTCCTTCCAGGGCATTGACAGAGGAGGCGTCTGAAGGGATGGGAGTAGATCTGGCTCGAGCACGGAGCCCTCACCCAGAGTAATGTGAGTCGTTCCCCCCTTTGCCTCAGGTAACGGGGCCACCTGCCTGACCCACTGTGACGGAAGTGACACCAAAGCGGAGGTCCCCCTGATCATGAGCTCCATCAAATCCTTCTCCGACCACGCTCCGTGTGGAAGGTGAGCGCCCCGTTTCCGTGTCCCGTGGTGCCGGGCCCCGCGCTCTGTCACATAGAGGGGACGGCCGTGGCCGCCGCATGGAAGGTCACTGCCACGGCGACCGGCTCGTTCGTTTGGAGCCGAGCCGGCACAGCGTCGGTCCCTCGCCGGTGGCCGTGGAGCGAGCAGACCGGGTGGCGGGTGCAGGCTGGCCTGTGGATGAAGCTTTGATTTGGAACCTCAGCTTGTGTTTCTGCTCCCGTACCGTGGGATGCTCGCTCACGCGTCAGCGAATCCCAGATGCCTTCTCTTCGTTCGTTCCGGTAGCTGCTTGTCGGGTGTTTTCTCCCAGGGGGAGCTTGTTACAGGTGTCGGGGCCATAGCCGTGGCCCGTAGACAGACACCTGCCCCCGAAGTGCCCTGAAGCAAGGAGGCCGGCAGGAAGCAAAACAGGGTGTTCAAGGGTGGGAAGGACCGTGGAGGCCAAGGCAGGGAGGAACCCACCGTGGCGGGAGGGGGGTGCGGGTGCATTTTCCCGCGGTGGCCCGTCAGGTGGCCGCCCCCTCCCAACAGCTGTCACCCTGGAACACAGGGGACCTGGTCCCACGGCTGGGGGAGAGGGGCCCCCCACACACACCTGTGCTCCCTCCTGCCCCTCGCTGGGGAGAAAGTCTGGGGTGGCCACAGAACGGACTAGTCTGGTCATCTACACGTTCTCAGAATCCTAGGGATTTAACAAAAATAATAATAAAGCCCTTCTTCCTGGTGTTACTAGTGTCACCTAGGCCGGGCCAGCAGTGTCATTTTGCGCTGGGCCCCCTGGTGTGGTGCTGAGACGTGGCAGGAGGGATCTTTGGTCTGTCCATGGAACGCACGTGGTCGTGCCTTCCCAAGACTGGGAAGGCAAACCCGTGGCCCCGTGTCGAGCAAAGCCGTGGTGACCGCGGCTCGTCTGGCCCATTCGTGTTTGTGTGGGGTCACGTGATGCTTGTCCTCATGCCAGTTCTGGCCGGTTCGGGTTCCTCCCTTGGGTTGTCCCAGGCTGTGGACGAGGGGGCTCGCAGACAAGGGGGCACAGAATACAGGCTCAAGCACAGGAGTTTGAGAGCTGTGCTGTGCTAGTGTGTGCAGTGACAGTCCCCAGAAGGGCCACCCCGGGGGAGTAGCAGGGTTCCCCAAACCTAGAAAAGCTGGTTTGGGGGGGGGGGTAAGCATGGCCTGTAGAAACCGACCTGGTTCCCTTCTTGAAATTGGGAGGTGACAGTCCCTGGCTCCGGGTTTGCTGGACAAGAGTGAGGTGAGCGGTCCGCCAGCCCCCCTTCCCGGCCCCGCACCCCGGTTCCCCTTAGGCTGAGATGCCAAAGAGGTTTCTCCAAGTGCGCCGCAGCCCTATTCTAACCGAGGGGAGCGTCTTAAGCTCCGCATCGGGGCCGCTCGTGTGCAGGCGCAGCTCCCGTCCGCCATCAGCGCCCCCGGCCGCGTCCCCAGCGGCTCGCGCGGCCCTGGCAGCCTCCCCCGTTTCTCCCAGTGCCACCCAGACGTGTCCTCCCCGTCGCGAGGCACTGAAGAGGCCCCGGGAGGAAGCGCCGCTGCGGAGCGCGGCTTCGTGGAGGTGGAGAACCGAGGTCCCGAGCAAAGCCAGGGCGCCCCGCGGCCGGAGTGCTGGCCTCTGACCACCGTCCCGTCTCTTTGCCAGGCTGGAAGTGCACCTCGTGGGAGGCTTCAGTGATGACAGGCAGTTGTCACAAAAACTTACTCATCAACTTCTTAGTAAGTTCACGGTTTCCCCAACTTTGATGAAAACTTGCTCCCGCTTTTGTTTGGATCAAAACGGTACTTAGTGCACAGCCTCTCGGGGCAGCTGCTGGGAGCAGCCTGACTGGCTCGGCTTGGACTCGGACGGAGGGACCGAGCTAGGATTCAGGGGCCAATGGGAGGGGGACGAGATTTTCCTGGAAACAGTAGTCGACACGGTCCAAGACGGTAAACACTAGCGGTGAATAAGATGGTGAGCAGCCCTCTGGGCAGTGATGTCCGTTTTAACCTGCAGGAAGGTAAAACGCCGACGATGCCACCTTTTCCCGTTAAATTAGCGAGGATTCAAAAAAAGACCTCGTTCTGTGTTAACCGCGGCGAGGCGGCCCTACGCACCCAGCACTGGAACATACGTTGCTGTAACCTGTCGGCAAAGCACTTTGGCCCCGTGGCCTAAGTCTTAACAAGGTTCCTCTCCTTTGCCCTGGTAATTCCCCTTCTGGGAATCTGTTCTAAGAAAATAATCTGCAGTGTGCATGGAGATTCATGCCCAAATGCGGGCGGAACATCCTTTACGTTAGCAGTCTGATGTCCGTCAGCAAAGAAATTGCTAAGTAGCCATTAAAAAGTACTTGGGAAGAGGTGAATCGCACGGGAAAGCACACGTGGCCGCAGAGTCAGGACGCAGTTGTCTACGAGGCGCGGGCTCGGCAGTACACGGACGGTAGGAAACAAACACGGACTGTTAACTGTTGGGGTTGTGGGCATCAGAAGCCTGTGTCCTTGTACTGTGAAAGACCCATGTACTTACACTTGCCTGTGTTTTCCACGGTTTTTTTTTTTTTTTTACAGTGATCAAGTTTTTAGAATGGCTGGTAAAAAGAAAAAAAAGTTATTTAAGTAAGGGGTAAACATTTTCAGGGTCCGCTGTCCCCACAAACCCCTGAGAAGGAAGAGACGAAGGGGCAGCTTTGGTCACAGTTTCCTTTGGGCTCGAGGCTAGGGACGTGCCCGTCACCCGGGTTCCCTGGCGTCAGTTCACCGGAATCTGGCTTCCGCGCGCGGGTCGGGTTGTGGCGGAAACGGGAGCGGGACGGAGAGGGCCCGGCCCCATCTCGACTTGCTCAGCGGGTTTCTGACGTCCACTTTGAAACTTTTCATCGTAGGTGAATTTGACAGACAAGAAGATGACATTCACTTAGTGACGTTGTGTGTGACAGGTAAGTTCTGCCGTCCTTCCCCCAACAGCCGGCACCCTCACCCTTAAAGCAAGACCTCGCGCATGAGCCCCTCAGCCACAGGAGAGCCCCCTCCGCCCTCTGCAGCCAGTGGCCCGCCCGCCCCCCAAGCCCAAATCCCGCTCGGCCTCCGATGACATCCCGACCCCCACCCCCTTCAGCGCGGGCCCTCTTTCCTTCCTCGGGATTTTCAGACGCTTCCTCTGCTCCTGGGAAGGAGCCACCCACCACCACGCGTGGCAGGTGGCTGGTGGCTGAGCGTGTAGGGAGCCGGGAGGCGCTGACTCGGGACGCGGCACTCGTTTTGGTGGAAACCTGACGGCTCCGGTGGGACCTGGCAGGGAAACAGGAACACGGTCCCTTACATGTCCTTTTTCCTCCTGTTGCAGTGTGGGCTCCCTGTTGGCCTCAGTTATAGAAAAGGAAAGAACTGTTCAGTTTTTCTTAAAAATCACTCCTTAAAAAGCATTTTTCTTCGTTTCGTTAGAACTAAATGACCGGGAAGAAAATGAAAAGCACTTTCCCATCATCTATGGCATCGGTAAGTAGTGCATTTCTCGGAGGCCCGGAGGCCGGGCCGCGCTCCCAGGGCCAGCTTGACCCTGGCTCCCGGAGCCCCACCGGGGGCCCCGGGCAAGCAGCTTGCCTTCTCTGACCGCTGCCCACAAAACAGAGACGTCCGCTCCCTACGGCCACCGGGGACAGACGAGGTGGCAGCCGGGAAGCGGGGCCGTCTGCTCGCCCTTCTCCAGCCAGTCTCCAGGGCTGGGGCCGGGCAGGGAGGGGGTCGCTCCCCTCACACAGCGGGGAGCCTGGTGGGGTCCGGCGGGGAATAAGGGTCCTGCTAAGGAGAGAGCAGGCCAAGGAAAGGCCGGAGCGCTCTCCCGCTGCAGCCCCGGATCCCCGGAGGGGGAGAGCCGGTGAAACTTCCGCCCGATGTGCGATGGCCGAGCGGGGCGCACAGGGGGTCACCGTACTACTGCCTGTAGCCTGGCAGAGGTGCGTGGCGGGAACGTGCCCCCACCACCACCAGACCCGGACAGCACCCCAGGCCCCGCTTCTGCCCCCGGCGCAGCCACGGCGCTGGCCAGGGAGGGTCGCCCGGTGCCGGCCTGAAGAGCTGGCGCTTCCCGGGGGAAGAGGTCGCCCCTTGGTCGGGCCGGGGCCCCTGCAGACACGGGCTTGGCCGTAAGGTGGCGCTTTCCGTCTGCACAAAGGGGAAGCCGCAGCTGCTCAGCGACAGCGGTCCAGCCATACCCCTCTTCCCCTTCTTGGGGCGACCGGCCACGTTCGGTCACCCGTGGCCGTAGACGTGGTGCGGCTGTGCCAACTTTCCACTTGTACCTTTAGTCCATGCGGAGGACCTCTTTGTCCCCACAGCGGTCAACATTAAAACTGCAGAGATTTACAGAGCCTCCTTCCCAGACCGAGGCCCGGAAGAGGAGCTGCGTGCCGCCCGAGCTCTGACAGGAGGCCCAGTGAGTGAGACCCTCTGTGCTAAGGGGAAAAAAGGGGCGTCCCGCTCCAGAGCCTCACGTTTTATAGGCGTCAGGAACGAAACGTTTGTTTCTTGCAAGCTAGACCCCACTTCTCCGCTTTGAAGGCAGAGGTGTGAAAAAAGAGAAGGCGCAGATTCCTCACTGATGGAACGTTGACATTTTCGTTGGAGAGTGTGTGCGTTCACGGTGATGTTTTGCCAAACCTTTAACGTTTGTCAGATGCCTTTGCTGTTTCTCGAGCAGGGTAATAGCCTTGATTTAGCTAATATTCAGAACTTGTTTTAGTCTCAGGAACCAAAAGCCAGGGTTGCTGGTTAAGCTGAAAACTACCATTGACAAATTGGGGAATTCAGGGAATTGATTGGCAAATAAACACTTTCCTTGTTCCTGATGGGGCAGCCGGCACTGCGGGCTTTTAAGTTGCAAGGTGATTAGTTGCTGGGGCATAAGTAATGAGGAGGTGTTTTATGTGGCATTGAGGACCGTGGACTTGAGCCACACACACCTGGGTTTCTGTCCCAGCTCTCATGCTTACCGGCAATGTCGCTGTGGGCAAAGTGCTTGTCCGTTCTGAGCATCAGGTTTCCGACCAAAGTAGGAAAAATGCCGTCTTCCCAGAGGACTTTTGTCGGGACTAAACAAAAGCACGTACGTTACTCCCAAAGTACAATAGCAGACACACTGGAAGGACTCCATAAGTAGCGGCTTTGGTTATTAGACCGTTTAAAGCAGCTCATCCCTCCACGTTAACGTGGGACTGCGCTGGAGCTTGCACTAATGGTGGGGTTCGAGAAGCAGAGAACGTTCCTTGAAATGTCCTCGAAATGTTCTTTTTCAGATGATTAGTATTTACGACGCAAAGACAGAACAACTTCGTATAGGACCGTACTCCTGGATGCCATTTCCACATGTGGATTTCTGGCTGCAGCAAGATGATAAGCAAATACTAGAGGTGAGAACTTACAGGCTGGGGCGGTCTTAAATCTCCGCACCCTGGTTTCTTCATCTAGAAGAAGACGAAGGGTTTAGGCGAGAGCACAGCAGCCTTTCCTTCGGTGGGTGGGATTTACTTTTAGGATGCCTTCAGCAGACCCCATTCAACCTCTAGATCAGCCGAGAATAAGTAAGGTCCGGGCCGGGCACTTGCATGGGTCGAAGGAGTACACAGCCGACTGCTTTTTCCTCGTTAACGCAGTACACCTCCCGTCTTCCGTAACGTTACGACTTCTGTGTACGTGGTGACCTGAGACCATCCGGACTGTTTAAGAACCCGGAGACACTTCGACAGCTTTGTCAAGAGGGTAACAGAGCCAGCTTATTCCTCTCTCAGACCCAGAATCTTGTTTTTCCAGAACCTCTCCACTTCACCTCTGGCTGAGCCACCCCACTTTGTCGAACATATTAGATCTACCTTGATGTTCTTAAAAAAACACCCATCTCCAACCAACGCACTGTTTCCCGGAAACAAGGCTCTCCTCTACAAAAAAAATGAAGATGGTTTATGGGAAAAGATCCCTTCTCCAGGAAGCTAAACACGGGCATCACCAAAGAGCAACTTTTGGCCTGAGAGACACCACCATGGGGACCGTGGGGCCTGGAAAGAATACGAACCAGAATCCGCATCCGCTGAATCCTAGGTCTCCTTCCTTACTGTCCTTCAAATGACTTTAAAAATAAAATCTTATTTTCGCGAAGGCATTTGTCGAGGTGTGCTTTCTGCTTTGCTGAAGGGGACGCCCGGCCTTGCCTTTCGGCACCGAGGGCCCAGGAGGAGCCGCCTGCCGCTTGATCCTGCAAGCCGCTGTTTCAGACTTGGGGTAAGTGGTTCTCTTCCTGCTAAATTAGGGAATCAAGGGAACATTATACATAAGCTTGTTTGAAAAATGGTATTTCAAATGCAGCAGAATTCCGTGAGAACGTATCCATCTCACAGAGGGGTTTTCTGGCCCCCAAATATTTCAGTAGCATGAATTCCAACTGCTACTCCACTTCCAGGTGAAGGAGATGAAAAGCCCAGAAGGAAAACCAGAATCTCATCAGACTGTTCTGCAACAGAAAACAATCTGAGACTCCATGTGAGAGTTACACGAAGCCATTGCGAAGTCTGCTGTAGGTGTGAGGTCATTAAAACGGCCACAGCGTGATGTCTGCAGCTTCAGACTTTCCGAGGCCTTTATTTCTCTGAAGTTGCTATCCTCGGGGGAATCGCTCTGCCTGATGACCATTCAGGAACTGAACCCACAGGTTAACAATTTCAAGAACCTTTATTGAAACCAACATTCAAATAGTATCTTAAGGGTGAAATTCTGTTTCAGCAAAACCAATTTAGCAATTCCAAATATATATAAAAACATTGAAAAATTAATCTTGTTAAAGGTGATAATGTCCCCTTTCCCCATTTTATCTGCTATACTTCATTGCACCAAATAAACAGGGAAGACTTTTAATCATCTGCACCGAAAAAAAAGTTGCATTTTGACAAGTGCCAAAAGTCAGAAATCACATCAAATCGGTGTCTAATTATAGGCTTAATGTGGTTTACCTAAGGCCTGCAACACGACAGTCCCCAGCCCAGTGTGAACCCCCACCGTCTTGAGGCGTCCCAAAGCTTGACTTTGCTGGACTAAAGGCTCAGGGACCTTTACCTAGGAAAACGAAGAGGTGCAGGACTTCTGGAAAAGTAGAAAGAGGCAGTAATTAAGAGCTCGCTTCCAGTATCTCAGCAGTGGTCTGGCTTCACCAGACCGAGGGCCCAGGTTGTCTCTGAGTTGGGCCCAAAGGGGTGAGCTGCTCGTGGGGAGAAGCCACACACACTCCCGTGTAAAACAGGTCAAAGGTATACTTATTTTAGGGTTGAAACGTAACTGGGTGCTCCACAGCAGAGTTAGTATCAGGTCAAGACTCGCGTCTGTCGGCTTTTCAGATATTAAACATAGAAACGAGCACAGTGTGTATCTGTGTGCCAATTTAAAAGCTTTACCAGTATTTAAAAATATACATATATATGGCCAAGAGTTTTACAGTTACTCTTAATAGATAATCCTTTAATTTGTCTACAAATAGTATATAAAGGGAGGAATGGACTCAGGGCAGAGGGAAGTCGCTTGCCCACGGCCCTGCCCCAGCCAGAGCACACGCTCCTTTCTACACCTCGGAAGCGGCGGCGGGGGCGGCTCGGGCTCAGGTCGGCATCACGCCGAACCCGAGCCCGCCGTACCCCGCGGCCTGCCCACACTGAATGCTGACCCAAACAGATGGCGGAGACAGCGCTGCCTCTCCGGTGCAGCAGCACAACAGAGGACCCGGAAGGTTCTAGAGCTGACTTAACGAAAAGTTGTATGTAACCTCGTCACGGCTTACGCTTAGGTTTTAAAAAAATAAGCGCGAGCGTTTCAAGTGGCGGGCACTTGAAATTCTAAGTGTTCTTCGTGAACAACGAGTGTTTATGGGAACGTGGGGGAGAAATGGTACCACCTACAAGGACGTGGGCAGGAACCCCAGCTGTCATGCTACAGACCCATCCAATGAGACCAATCAACTGCCCGTCTAAAAAGCCTGGCTTTCAGGCACAGATTTGTGCAAAAATCCCAGCGAAGGACAAACAACAGTCATTTTTCTTGTGTTAGCTGTGGCACGGCTCACATTTTCAGTACAGCTTCATCTTCCCTGAAACAACACCCGGTACAGTCTCAAAGCAAACACTGGATTTTATCTTAAGCTCTCCGGTTCTTCTACCTGTGGACGGTCATCTTCCGGGCGCTGGGCCCCGTTCTGGAAGGCCCCCGTCCGCTCGGCCTCCTGCGGAGGGGGAGCCCCGGGGTGCGGCTCGGGGCCGCTAGGCTCCAGGCCATCTGGCTCCGGCGCCCCGGACAGATGCTCCAGCTTTTCTAAGTCTTCAACGTGACTGACTGAGCTGGTCTCGCTCAGAGCATCGGAACCTCTCAGAGACCTCTTAAAAGGCTTCTGGCCTAGAGAAAGATGCACGGACAGTGCTGAAAGCCCTCCGTCCAACAAGTGGTTGCTTTATTTAATCGCAACTGCTTCCGGAGACACCCCCGCGCCCCCCAGCTCTGAGGCCCCAAAGTGATGAGGTGAGAAATGAGAACCAACAGGACACCGACACGGCTCCCAAGGTCACGGTCAGGAGAAGTTCAGGCGAGTAAACACCAGGTTAAACACGATGCCAGTTCTCAAGACCCGAACTTCCCCCTTGGGCTGCCACGGAGAAAGTTCTCCCAGGCTGAAGCCCCAGGCTACTGAAATGGTTACAGGGACGGCTGGTCCTCAGTGAGGAGGAACAGGACATGGGGTCAAAGCACCAAGAAAACGCAGGAACACAGGTAACACCCAACAGGACAAGCCTCCCAAGACGCAAGGGTCTGTGTTCCCAAGAGAACCAACGGTTCTCTTCAGCCTTAATCAACTCAGAAGACGCGCTGTACCTGGAAGTCTCTGCTTGGCGCGAGTGCCCGAGGGCGTCTGCGGCGGCGTGACCCCCGCGCCTTGCGCCTTGTAGACGTACGTGTGTTCCGTGGACTCCAGGGAGCCTGCGAGGAAGGGGAGAGAGCGGTGTGCAGAGGCCCCCGGCTCCGGCCGCCCTGAGAGCCGAACCCCCGCAGCCTCGTTCCCCGAGAAAGTCGCTCTGGCTGTTGGGCCTCGCAGGCGGGCAGGGCAGAGCCCCCGGCCGTCGGAAGCGCGCCGCGAAGCGGAGAAAGCCAACCTCGTGGCCGCGCTCGCGAGGCCCAGCCCTGCCCGGTGCGTTTCACCCTCACGTCCCCAGGTGTCCTGGGCACACTCAGCTCCGGCGTGGCCCATGCGTGCCTGGGGACCACGCCCCGGTGGGAACGGTACTGTAGCAGCAGGGACCAGACGGCCCTTGGCTGACGGCGGGCACTCGGAGCAACACGGATCCTCTGTCACACTCATGTGTGCTCACGGTTTCCTGGGGGGGGGGGGGGAGGGGGCACGTGCAGGGAACTGTCCCCCCAACACAGGGAAGAAGGGGACCTGGAGGCGCACGTCACCGTCCCCAAACCCCAGCAACCAGTCCTCCTTGCGGGGTGCCTGGTTCGAAATGAGCTGGTCCAGGGCTACAGACTGGACTACAATCTTATCACCTCCCGTTACCACAGCAGCCCCTTCCTGGGGCAAAGCACTCACAGGGACGGCAGGGAGTACTGACACCCAACACTGAACACGACGCCAGGGGCACTGGAGAGTCCCGACAGCTGAGTGGCCACGTTCAGACCGGCCCGCAGGAAGGGGGGTCTGCCGCGGATGGGGGGCAGGGCGGGAGGTGGGGGGGACCTGCTTCTGTGCTGCCGCGGCTGCTGCGGCGGAAGAGGGCAGACCCACCAGGCCTCCCGAGACAGACGCAGCCCCGGAGGAGCAGGAGCCGCGCGCGCGCACCAGGCTTCCTGGCTTGAGTGGGGGATCCCGGGAACCCGGTCACGACTCACAAGGTCAACGGGACCCGGGGCGGCGGCGGTCCTACCTGCCGTTAAGTTGAAGGTTCTTCCCTTTTGTGAAGCTTGTACCGGAGAAAACCAATTGAGTACGGATCCCACGACAGGGATCTGCCGCAGCACCCCCTGCAGAGCAGAAGCACCGCTCATGAGCGTCCCGCCGGCCTGCTCCCGGCCTGACGCCCCCGACGCCCCCTGCGAGTCTGCTGCCCAGCCTCACCTCTTCCAGCAGCCGCTCCTCGTTCGCCTTCTGCAGCTGAACCTGAGCTTCCTGAATCCCTTTCCGAACCACCTCCGTCATGTTTTCCAGAAGCTGTGGTAGGACCGAGAAAGGGATTACTTGTCTAAGCTTCCTGCCCGGGACCGAGAAGAACTATTAACACAGCACCGGGGACGCTTTTCAAAACTGTTAGTAAACGGAATTCTACACTTCTGGATGCCAGGGTACGAAGTAAAACCGGCGAGTGAACACAAGAGGACAAAATGCCCCGCTAAGGAGGAGACACCTTGGTGACCGGCCCCATCTGCCAGGAGAAGGAGGAGAGAAACCACCTGCCCGATGATCTCAATGTCACATCCACAGAAAAGAGACACACGCGTCACAGTCATGGAAATGGGATCAGAAGTGACACAGCGGGTTGGGAGAAACTTCAGGAAGCCCACCCAACGATAAAGCCGGCTCCTCGGCCTCATGGCAGACTTCCCGCTCTCCCCCTCCCTAGCAGCCACGGGCCACCACGCATGCCTGTCTCCTCAGACCCATCCCGCTGTCGTCCCTCCTCTGCTCCTGAGTGATTCCTAGTGACTCACATGTCTGGTCTGCAGAACGTCCACCAGCTAGGTCTCCATGCCTGCTGGCCAGCAGAAGCAGGTCTATCCCTGGCGGGAAGTCCTGTCATCCGAAACACGTGCCTCACGCAGCCCCGGGTCCAGCTGCGACTGCAGTCTTCCCTCACCTTGTCAGGCAGATGCCACTGCGTCTTCCCCAAATGCTCAGCTACGCCTAACTTCTCCACGGCATTAGCCACCCTACTTGGCTACATGGACCTCTTCCCCCGAGCCACGAGCCCACTGAGGGCAGGGACTGCATCAAATACTCGGGGGGTTCTGGATTCCTGGTACAATGCTTGGCTCATTGGAACCATTTCTGCACTTTTTGGGAACGAACACGTATTTCTGAGGGTAGCTTCCTCCTTCGTGACCCCAGCTGGCTGCCCAGAGAAGACCCAGGAGAGGAACGAGGCACAGATTAGTCTTACAGACCCTTGAGTTTTCCTCGATTTCTCGGGCTGTGACCGCAATGGTCTCCACCAGTTCAGAAATGTCCACGTCATCGCTTGCCATCCCAACGTAAATACAGCTCTTCATGCTTTTGTACTCCGGGCCTGTGGGAAGAGACCACCGCCTGCCTTGGCTCCCAAGTCCTCGGTCAGAAGGCTGCCTGGGGCCGCTCTCCTGTACAATGGCATGACCGCGCAAAGGCACCTCCCTTACGGGGTGAGGACAAGGATACTAATGAGGACGTGGGTGCCCCAAGAGGCTGCAGAAGGGGAAGGGAGCTAGCTCACTCTAGAAAGAACTCAACTATCATTTCTTCCGAGGAAACAGAGCCCAACGGCCTTTAAGCCAGTTAGGAAACACCCTTTGGAAGTTCATAGTGGACTTATAAAAGTAGTAGTTACCCATTTTAAATGTAAGGTCAGATTCCAGTTCATTTAACTTTTTCAGGAGTCCAGCATGGATTTTCTCCCCTTCCGGATCTAATTTCAAACTGCTCTTATCATCATTAGCATGTTCATACCTACAAACAATATCAAATAACAGTATTTCAGTCTAAAAGATCAAATGCCTCTTCAGACACAGGATTGCAGGTAGAGTATAAGCTACTGAAGTTTTCAAAGGTGAGTTTGACAAATGGGCACAGGAGCCACTCGGAGCGTCTCAAGGCAAGGAAGGTACAAGTCTCCAGTCCACGAAGCTCAGGCCGGATCTGGAAGCCTCATCGTTTATAATTGAATCACGGAGTCTTACGGCACCTGGGTGGCTGTCAGTTGAGCATCTGACTCTTTTGCTTTTGGCTCCGGTCACGATGCCAGGGTCAGGCTCTGCACTGAGCGTGGAGCCTGCTTAAGATTCATTCTCTCTTTCTCTCTCTCTCTCTCTCTGCCCTTCTCCCCTACTTGTGCTAGCTTGCTAGCTCTCTTAAAAAAAAAAAAAAAAAAAAAAAAAAGCCAAGCAATTAGGGGCCTTCCCTCCTGGAAGGAGAGGAAAGCAGGCACAGGGCTAAGGGTACACGCAGCACTCCAGGGGACCGAGCGGCGTGCCCCACCAGTGAGCTGGTTCTCGGTCTTAGGGAGCCGTGCTGCTCCGTACCCCACAGTAGTAACCGTCCGTCAGCTGTGCACTCGTACGGTCTCCCCAGTAACCTGCGAGCCGGCACAGAAAGTACAGCGACAACTATTTCATGAGTGCGAGGGGGGCCACGCCGCCACCGTGCTGGGCTTTTCCACGTGTCCAAAACATCTCGCTGCATTTCCAGGGGACACCGACACCGTGACCTCACATATTCACCTCCGATTTCCAAGCTGGTCCACAAAATGACCCGCCAACAGTCTTGACACGGCTAAGAAGAGTCAACCCCCGCCAGGAGGCTGAACCCGTACCTGACAACCCCTATTCCGGGCCAGTTGGGGTCATCGACGTATAAGAGGCCCGCGGTCCCTGTCACCTCCTGCTTGAACTCCTCCCGCAGCTGCAGCGTGCAGGTCAGGACCGGCAGCTTGCTCTGGATGCAGGCTACCAGCTGATCCACGTCCTCTCCCCGAGTTCCTAAAACTGAGAACGACCCCGGGTGTTAGCGAAGAGCGGGAGGAAGGGCTCCCGCTTCCGCGGTCAGAAAGGTCAGCGGCCGCCGGGCCTCCCGTGAGCTGGAGCAGAGGTGTAACCTAAAAGCCGCTAAGCCCATAGGGAGCATCGGTGTTAACGACTGAGGCAGGTGGCATCCGGGCGCAGACGCCGTTCTGTCTCGCACCGAAGATAAGACCAGCCCCTCCGTGTGACGCAAACTCTCAGTCTCGGCCCAGGACTCTGCCGGAGTCTACGCACAAGGCTCCTCGCGCAGGCTACGAAGAGGCACGCACGGTAGCATCCCGGAGAGAGAGGGATTCTGGCAGGCGTGTGTGCGGGGCAGCAGGAGGGCGGGGTGATGACAACAGCACCAAGGACAGCCCAAGAGCCCCTGGGGCTGCAGGGAGCCCACCTCGCTGCCCCTCGCTTGCGACTCAAATGTGGCAAGTGACTACATTAAGCCTCAGTACGTGATGCCCGGCCTGGGGGCTGCCGGACCCACTGGCATGTTCTTCGGCTCAGCGCCCGGTCCCACGGGAGGGATTTCTCTGGCCATGGGTCCCTGGAACCAGGGTGCCACTCTGGCCCACGGCACCTGGTCTCCCAGTGTCGGAAGTGGGATGACCCCGGGGGCGGCTGGCTTCTCCCCTGGTGCTGCTTCGGATGCCAGCGGCTTCAGCCCAGGCTACTCCCCAGCGTGGTCCCCCTTGCCGGGCTCCCAGGGCCCCTCGAGCCCCTACGTCCCCTTTGCCAGGTGGTGCCACATCTCCAGGCCACTCACCCACATCTCCTGCCTACGAGCCTCGCTCCCCCGGGGGCTACACACCCCAGAGCCCCTCCTACTCCCCGACCTCTCCGTCCTACTCTCCCACCAGTCCTAACTATAGTCCCATGTCACCCAGCTACTCCCCAACTTTGAGATCTGGATGCCACCGGCCATCTTCATGATGGGCTTTTCTTGGCAGGACAGTTACCCACATTTCCCTATACTGAGGTCTTTGAGTAAATATCTTTCCAAAAATGTTGAAAACATTCCATGAAAAAACGGCAGACATTTTTTGAAAATCTTCATCTTGGAAAAAAAGATAAGCAGATTTTTAATCTGATTTTTAAGACCTACTCCACTATGGCAAACACGAGTCCCCCTAAGACATTTCACACATGTGATCTGGTTTCAATCTTCACACGGCTACAGTGAGGCCGCGGGAACAGTCCTGGAGGAGAAGCTCGCTCAAGATCCCACACGCGTGAAGCGGCGACAGAAGTATATGCGCCCAAGACTTTCTGTCACACAAGCCCACGCACCTGCCGCTCTACCGCTTTCCCAAACACCTAAACGTGGAGGCCCTCAACCTTCTCTGGTCCGCCCTAATCACCAGGGGAGCTTTAAAAAATAGAGACGCGTGGGCTCCATGCCCCATGGACCAGAATCCCCGGGGTGGGGCCCGGCCGCCGGCAGCTGGCAAAGCTCCATGGGCGAGTCTCACGTGAGGTGTGGCCGGAGAACCACGGAAGGGAAGACAAAGGGCCACGGGACGCCAAAACATAGGAACTCCAGTGACTTTAGAAGTCTACTTCTGGGAAGTTCTGCTGGAAAGCTCGTCTACCCAAATTTAGCCCAAAGGCAAAGAAGAAGCCTCTTCAAAGAAAAAGAGTATCACAAGGGAAAGGAAACCAGGCCACAGCATGGACCTGAACGGACACGTCAGTGTCGCTCCCGGAACAAGGGAGGACAACCGTGGAGAATGGCTGGTTACCTGCTGCTGTCGTCAAGGGGCTGAACCGAATGCACACACCCTCCACTTCCAGGTCCATGACGGTGAGGCCGCTCGCAGGCACCAGCTGCTTCAGCTGCTCTCCCAGCTGCGGGGACACGGGCAGAGTGACGAGGGCCCGCACGGAGGGACTCCCGGCTCTCCCCACAGGCCCTCATGCGCTCAGCCCCAGACCCAAGAGACTCCCGGGGGTGAGGTTCCCCGAATCTTCTCATTCTCTTACTTACGGCAACTTTTTTTTTAAAGAGACTAAGTTTTATGTTTTTAATTACTAAAAAATATAAGTTCATTGTAGGCAAATCTAGGAAATATGGGTGAACCCAAAGAATAAGATAAAAATGACCCACAACGCACCAGTGAGAATACCCACTGTTGACACGTAATATACCCATCCCGTTCTGTCTCTGTATTTTTCGTCGCCACGAAACGTTTTGTTCGACATGCTGTGTGGTAACCTGCATTTTTTCCTATAATCTGCGATGACCATTTCCTTTCTGCCGTATACGTCCAGCTAAACAGTTTATTCCAGCTGTTTCGATATCACGGCACAAACGTATCCTAACTTCCTCATGAAGCCCGAGGCGGGGCAAGAGCCCGTTAGGCTAGGACCGACACAGCTGTGGTGGACTCCCTGACACAAAAACCCCGGAGGCACAATTTCAGTGTCCCGAGGCAGCCACAGCACAGTGCATTCGGTCCACACTGTCAGGCGCCCGGTGGTCAGGGGGCTCTGGCTCTCGGGCCTCCTGACATCGCTCCAGGCGCCCACCACAGCCGTGGTCCCCGTCGTGCGGGTAGTCTGCGGCTTTACTACGTAGCAG
This sequence comes from Leopardus geoffroyi, assembly GCF_018350155.1. Classification (NCBI taxonomy): domain Eukaryota; kingdom Metazoa; phylum Chordata; class Mammalia; order Carnivora; family Felidae; genus Leopardus; species Leopardus geoffroyi. The sequence continues at coordinate 29,563,043 of NC_059340.1, read as the reverse complement.
CAAGGAAATGGTCACCGAGGGAATGATTCTGCAAGGCCCTGCCGGAATTCGCGCGGCATGCCGAGCAGTGATGTGATCAGAAGCCCTGGAAGGAAGCCCAGTGCCTTTGCAGAAGCATCCTTCCTACGGGCCCGACTTCCCAGACACGTCCACGCATCACTCCATCTGGGATGCAGACGAGAGCACGTGGCCCCCGTTCTTACCCAGCGGTTCAGGGCATCACAGGAATGTCTCTCCCGGCCGACCGTTGAAGGTGCCATGTTAGGCACCGGGACAGTTGTCGGCACTGGATCTGACACCAAAACACAGAAAAGAGGGTTCACCTTCCGGAAACACAGCTCCACACACGCTCCTCAAAGCCCCTTTCACTGAGCTCCCAACACTAACCCGGGAGAAAAGCCTCAAATACTACAGAAATCAAGTGCTGACGTCACAGGGAATGGATAGAAAAAAATGAGTACGTACATACAGGTGTAGTGTTCTCCATCCTTAAAAAGGAAGGAAATTGTCCCGTGCTCAATACAGATGAAACATGAGGGCGTTACATCAAGTGAAATAAAGTTACACAAAGACTCACATGTATGATTCCACTTCTATGGGGACCCTAAGGTAGCCAGACTCAGAGACACAAAGTAGATGGTGGCTGCCAGGGGCTGGAGGGGAGTGTCTAAGGGGTGTGGAGTTTCAGTTTTGCAAGACGTACAAGTCCCGGAGGGCTGCTGAACAACCACGTGAATCTGTGCAGCATTACTTAACTGTACACATTTTACCACAAGAATTTTTGCATGTGTTTATCTTACAGAAGGGTTTTTTTAGCTTTATTTTTAGAGAGACAGAGTGTCACTAGGGGAGTGGCAGAGAGAGAGGGAGACACTGAATATGAAGCAGTCTCCAGGCTCCGTGCTGTCGGTACAGAGCCGGATGTGGGGCTCGAACTCATGAACCGGGAGATCATGACCTGAGCTGAAGTCGGATGCTTAACCGACTGAGCCACCCAGACGCCCACAGGAGGGGATTTAAGCTTCCACAGTTTTTTTCTCGGGGAAAATGTAACACCTGAGTACTGTCTCACAAATAGAATTCTTAGTCTCATTTGCGAAGTTTTTCTTTAAAGGAACTTACAGAGGAAATCAAAATGTAACACTGTAAGTTACCAGCTAGTCTATCAACCCCTATGCGAGGGAAGTCAGAGCACCTGAGAGCACCCCAAGCGGGCCTCACAACAGATTTCTCCTTTCAAATGGCCAGGGCGCCTACTCCTGCCAGGCGGTGTGCTGGGCACGCCAGATATAAGGAAGTGTCATCTAGCTGTTTACATTCTACTGAAGAAATACCATAAAGAAAAAACTGAAATCACCATATATTGTTGTTGGTGCCATGAAAGAAGGCGGGGACTCCGATACAGCATGATGGAGTTGCCTTAGCAGGGACAGGGAAGGCCTCTCGAAGGAGGTGCATCTAACGGAGACCGGAATGGTGATAGGGAGCCAGCCAGAAGAAGAGTGAAGGGAAATGTGCTCGAGGTAAAGGGAACAGCAAGTGCAAAGGTCTTGCTCTAGGAAAGGGCACAATATCCTAGAAACTCAGAGAGGACGAGTCTAAGTCACAATGATCGAGAGGAGAGGTGGCCTAAAAGGAAGTCAGAGAAGACGGCAAGGGCTGGACTCCATAGGCCTTACAAGGCCTGATACTGAACCTGGACCTTATTCACTAGAAATAGTAAGAAACTGAGGGTCTGGGCAGCGGAAGGGCGCGAATGGATTCCCACATGTACTGCCCAGTCTGACCGCGTGCAGAGAATGGTCTGGAATGGGGTATGTGCAGTACACAGAAGTGACAGATCAGTCGAGCGGGGACCGCGGCTGTCCGGGTGAGAAGTAACGGTGCCCCGGACTAGGCTGGTGGCGCTGGGGGCACCCTGTAAAAATAGAGATTCCTGGATCCAACCTCATGAATCAAAGTATCTAGGAAGTAGAGCCCCCAAATCTCTATTTTCTTTCCTTTCTTTTTTATGCTTAATATAGTTTCCGTTTTAAATAATTTAAAATACGGTGTAAACATACATTAAAAACACGATGGCAAATGAGCGTGAAAACATGAGGTTATTTGTGTGTGTGTGTGCGTACCCGCGCACGCATCCTGGTCTCTCTTCGCTCATTCTAGCACTAGGTCTAGGGACTGGCATTTGGAAACCACTGGTTTGATCACAGGAAACTATCACTAAAATGCTATTAAGGCACTTAGGACCAGAATTCTTGTGAAAATCATTAACATTTTCTGAAAAAATGATGACTGCAGATTTTAGCAGTCAAAATATTTTGGACTATCTATGTAACTTGAAATGGTTTAAAATCCAAAGCCCTTAGACACAAATCCAAAAATTATGCTTTTTAAAGTCACCTACCTGAGCCTGGTAATTCCTGGAAAAATCTGAACACTACTACTGGAGAGCTGAGCTCATCTTCCACCTGAAAAATACAATCTGATGTTACCAATTAACATTACATCCAACACCTGCAAAATGAAACCGTGAGTTTGAAAAGCAGGCTACGGATCGCATAGGTTCTTCGTAAACACGTAAAATTCAAAGGTTAATTTCAATTGCTACAGAAATAGAAATCAAGGGTTTAGTAAAATTCCTAGAAATAATTATAAGCCGGTTCCGAGAACACATTCCTGGATATGACATCTGACAGAGGTATACTGAAATTAAGGCAGGAGCAAACTGTAATAATAATAAACAGAGGCCTGCCATTAAAGATCAAAGAAGAGGAAAAAGAATAACCAGAATCAGTGCTGGGAGAGTGGAAGCTTTCAACAACCTAGAAATTATGCTAACTTAAGCAGGACTGAAACTTTAAGAGAAAAAAAATTTTTTTTAATGCTTATTTATTTTTGAGACAGAGACAGAGTGTGAGCAGGGGAGGGGCAGAGACAGAGGGAGACACAGAATCCGAAGCAGGCTCCAGGCTCTGAGCTGTCAGCACAGAGCCCCACGCGGGGCTCAAACCCACAAACCGTGAGATCATGACCTGAGCCGAAGTCAGACGCTTAACCGACGGAGCCACCCAGGCGCCCCTGAAACTTTTTATACAGTCACAAACAAAAAGAGGAAAGCTCCTTTCTTCTCACTTTGTAAAACTCTCAGAACAGGATGTAAGTCCTGCTGGTAATGAAGATAAACAGTCTAGAGCTGAGTCTAAGTATTTCCTAAATCACTGAAGTGGTACTTATGTTCAGGACAGGCGTCCTTCATTAACTTCACTAATGACTAACTTCATTAGCAGATTTCATCACAGACGAAAATGTTCACTGCGTTAAGCCAAGCCAGCACTAAGTTCACGGACGCCATCGAACAGTGGAGCGGCTCATCAGCTCCACTACGGGGTCAGAATACAAAGGGAACAGCAATGTTCTTGACAGAATATGGCACACAGGGACAGATGTGTAAGCACTCAACAGTTCTAGTTATAAAGCCTATTTTCCAAGGCTCTGCATGTGATGTCTCCATAGTGGAAACGCTAACTTGCAAAGCCAGGAGGAGCTGGCCCAAGGTCTGCGCTGTTAACCTGTCAACGGAACACAGGGATGTGATTTAGGCCAAGCAAGATGTGTATCAAATTTGCCACCTTATTAAGCTGATTGCTGTGTTAACCTATCATCTCCTTTAACTTTCACGTAAACATAAATCTATTAATGCTTTTTTTTTTTCTCTTAGTACTTTTAACACTTGGAGAGCCTTAATATCTAAATAGAATGGAGTAAATCCAAGAAGGAAATAGAAACAAAAGCAACAAAATTCTATGCCCATTCCCCCAACCTCAGTCAGGATGAATGAAGCAGGATGATTTGAGTAACCAGACTTCTATATATAGTCTAATACAGTCTTGGTTTCTTATTTCTTTGAGCTCAGTGGACTCAAGTGTCAGTGCATGAGAAATACTGTACATGGTTATAAACAGAGAATTCTGGCTCTAGCAACATGGCAGACTGAAATGCTGGATTACATATACCAAAACCAAAAAAAAAAACCCCAAAAAACCAAAAAACCCAACATAACCACTGCTAAGCTCACAAAAACAGTGAATCGAGAAAGAAAACAAAGAATATCGTCAGCGGAACGGGGGCTGGCGAGCGGGAGCAGGGAGGGGAACCCGCTGTAACACCCAGGGTCTTCGGGCCCGTGTGCAGATGGTGAGCGCACGTCATGCCAGGACCCCTAAAGGAGAAGAGGGGCAGAAAAGCTCAATCTGCCGACCAGCAAGAGGGCTTCCTGCGGCCTGAGGCTCCGTCTACACAGGGAGTAAAATGCATCAAAGAGCGAAACGTCAGGTATGCACTGCCATGGGCCGTACATGCCATTTGGTGTGGGAGTCCTGAAGCTGTGGAACTGACAGACGGACCTTCGCCCGTCACACACGAGAAAAACATGCAGCTCATAATGAAAAGTGAAGCACACACCCGGCAGCAGACGCAACAAGGGACAATCTGTGCTCCAAAAGGAAACATATTCTGATGACCGTGCTTAGAGAAATGAGGACCAGGAAGCATAAAAACAAAAGCAAAAACAAAAACAAAAAAGGAAAGAAAAAGAAAAAAGGATGTCCAAAAAGGGAACAATGACTTAACAAGAGCTCAAGGGAACACGCTGGAAGGAGGCAGGTATCACTGAAAGTGAAAACACGGCCGACACAGATGAGAGGCTGCTCAGGTGCCAGGACAGGAGGCAGAGGCGGGAAGGAGGAGAGGGACTGAAGGAAGAGGGACCCGTGACAATGTTCACTATGCTGGTGAGATCGGAGAAGGAGGTCATATATGAAAACGCAAACTGCACAGAATTTAAAAAAAAAAAAAAAGACTCCTCAGCTTACATGAGCACAAGTCCCAACCAAGCAGGATCTACACAGTCCTCACTCGGACACACCATGGCCACGGTCAAAGTAGCAGAAGCTGGAGAGCCTCAAGGACAGCAGAGACGTAAGTGCCGCACGGGGCTGAGACTTGCAGGTGTGAGGGTGAAATACCCTATTTCCCCCTTAAGCGCGAGTGTGGGACGCAGCCCACGTGCCGCCGAGCTAGCACAACAGCAGCCTCAGTGGCGGCTGCGGACAAGACCTACACGGACACACGGACAGAGGGGCTCCCCGCGGCCTCCCTGCGCCCCGGAGGCGGCCCCGGGCCCTGGTGAGCTGGGGAAGCGGGTCGGCGCTTCGGGCCTGAGAGGCTCCCCCAGGGCCGGCCGCCTATGTGGGCAAGAAGACCCCCGGGGAGCTTGCAGAAGGAGCCACTGTGCACAGACGCGGCTAATGTCACACACCCCGGGGTCAAGTCCTGGCTGTGCCACATACCATCATGTGGCTCAGGACCCGATCACACCGCCACACAGAGACGGAAATAACACTGCTCTACCACAGTGACGTCTCGAGAACCCGAGGACGCGGTATCTATGTAAGCACTACACAGATATTGTGGCGACAAAAGATATTTAATACTGACCTGAATTTTAGGGTGCCTTACAATTTTCATGTTGCTTTCTCATACGTTATCTGATATGCCCTTCGTCACGAGCCACTGAAGGAGGACAAGTGCTAACTTCTGTAAACTGACCGGACACAGACTGGTCCCCCGGTTAAGAACACGGGCCTCGGAGTGTGAATCACAGCTCTATCCCATCCTAGCTGTGTGGCAGGAGCAAGTCACTTAACTTCCCTGTGCCTTAGTTTCCTCGCCAGTAAAGATGCGGCAGCCGCTGCAACCAATTCCCAGATCAGACTGACTTAGGCTCCAGGATCTATGCCAAGTACCCGGCACAGTACACAAAACTGTGAAACAAAAACAAGACAAAAGTCCCTGCCTCTACAAAGCTTTGACAAAGAAAAATAGACAATGAACAAATATACGACTTCAGGTAGTAATAACTGCCACGAACAACAAAACCCAGGGGACATTGTGAGGGGCGGTGGTAGGCCTGCTTTAGGGGGGATGGCCAGGGAAGACCTCTCTGAAGAGGGGGTACTTGAACGAACACCTCAAGGGTAAGAAAGCAGGTATGAAAAGAATTGAAGGGAACAGTGTTTCCAGGTAGAAGGAAGAGCAAATACGAAGGCGGCTGCTGTCAGGGTTAAATGAAGGAACGTGTGTGCTGGGCGCCACGCGTGGTACACATGGTACACAGCGTGCATTTCACGACAGCTGCTGTGATGACAATTATTACTGGAGTCACAGTGCCTGACGGTGTTTGCCAGTTACTGTGTATCTACGGAGACGAGCATCCACGGGAAGGAGGGGTGGAGCAGGGCTCAGGCCCGGACCGTTTACCGCCTTCCAAAGATGCTCCAAACCCACTGGTGATTAACTAGCACCAGCACAATCTCCCTGCCTGGAGGAGGACAGGGGGGCAGAGGGGACGTGAGGAGGAGCCCAAGTGGGCTCAGTGAGGGAGGGGAACAAGGTCCACAGGCCCAGCCCCGCCTTGATTCCTGCCATCTTGCTCATGCTAGTCCAGTTTGGGCTTCTCTGTTTACAACCAAAGGAGTCCAACCGACATACCTTCGCCAACAACTGAGCTCACAGGCTTAGGCAGCAAAGAAAATGACTCAATGTCATAGGGCGTCAGTGGTACAGCTGAAATTAGAACCCAAGTCTCCTGACTTACATTCATCCCTCTGCTTCTCCAATGGGCCACTCTCCTCTTCCAAGCTAGAACCTGGGTCATCTCAGGTCAACTGAAAAGGCTCCAAGCTCCTACTCAGAAGGCAACGCACAGCAGCGCCCCCCTCAGGCACTTAAAGCAAACCGTGCACTAAAATGGAATCAACTGTATCAACTCGAACCCCAGAAAAACTTAAGTACTAGTTTTAAACTTAACTGCATCTTGCAGGATCGTCAAAGTAACACTCAGTGGCCTTATTTAAATTAGAATCTGATTGGGGCGCCTGGGTGGCGCAGTCGGTTGAGCGTCCGACTTCAGCCAGGTCACGATCTCGCGGTCCGTGAGTTCGAGCCCCACGTCAGGCTCTGGGCTGACGGCTCAGAGCCTGGAGCCTGTTTCTGATTCTGTGTCTCCCTCTCTGTCTGCCCCTCCCCCGTTCATGCTCTGTCTCTCTCTGTCCCAAAAATAAATAAACGTTAAATTAGAATCTGACCTCTATTTCCTGAAATTCTAAAATATAATGAGGCAAAACATGAGAACATTCAAACCTGAACTGATACTTCGTTATTAGCCCTGCTAAATCCTCACGTCCTGGGTCTAATAACTGCCCTTAAGCAGCAATGTCTGATAGATTCTGGCATATTTTAGGAGGATACTGGGGGAATAAAAAACAAGGCCACTTGATCTCTTCCTTATTCCCCAATCTGTGCAAATGAAAACTCTGGTGTCAGAAGGTTTCAGAAAAAGTTGCCCCAAACACTATGAGAGACAAAATGACTTTTCATTTCAGTAATGTGAATGTTCTAAAATCACTGGGCAGAGGAAGTCAATAGGGTTTGTTAGATTTTTGTGCAATTCTAAATTTTAACAGAACAAAACTACACACGATTGTATGAAAAGCACCACAGGGGTTCAGCATATGGTACAAATCTCTAGATTTGTGCTCTCTGTAGAGTTAGGTCATTGGTGCGTGAATCTGTTCTGAAGAATGTGGTTTTACTGGAGCTGTCACAATTCCACTCAGATGCACCCAATCTGGAGATCATTCCAAGTCACTGACGTTAAGTTATTAACTTCAAAAATGGATCAAATCATATATACTGTACCAAGATTTTGATGTGGTTCACTTTCTTCAAACTCTCTTGTAACCGTTGACTCTGCAAAAAAGACAAAAAATAGCTTCTAATTTTTATAATTTCATTAGATTATATGTATTTATTTAATAATTACTTAGGTTATAACTTCATTAGATTAATGATATCCATTAGATTGATACAACATATCGAAACATGGTTTCCATGATGGTTTTTGCAGGCCTGCAGACAAAAGAACTCAGGCTGATAAAGCCATCTGTCACTCGATGGCTCCTGACTTAGGGTGCCAATTCTTGCTTTTCCAGAACCGCAAATATTCCCTGATGATTTCAGTTGAAAGTTACATTTGGGGCTTCCAGAAAAGCGGTTTCTTTCTTTTTTTTTTAATTTTTTTTTTTTAACGTTTATTTATTTTTGAGACAGAGACAGACAGAGCATGAATGCGGGAGGGTCAGAGAGAGAGAGGGAGACACAGAATCTGACACAGGCTCCAGGCTCTGCACTGTCAGCACAGAGCCCGACGTGGGGCTCGAACTCACGGAGGTGAGATCATGACCTGGGCCAAAGTCGGACGCCTAACCGACTGAGCCACCCAGGCGCCCCCAGAAAAGCGGTTTCTAATGAGACGTATGTGAATTTGTCATACTAGCAACATAAGCCATTCTCTCGTTCAAAAACTGAGTAACTGGCAACAAAAGCAAAAAGAAACCAGTGGGACCACATCAAACTGAAAAGGTTCTGCACGGCAAAGGAAGCTATCAACAAAATGAAAAGGCAGCCTACTGAATGGGAGGACAAATTTGCAGACAATTTATCTGATAAGGGGATTAATATCCAAAATATATATAATGCAAGCAAAAAAACCCAAAATCTGATTTAAAAAATGGGCAGAAGACACGAACAGACTTTTCTCCAAAGAAGACATCCAGATGGCCAACAGGTACATGAAAAGATGCTCAACATCACTCATCATCAGGGAAACACAAATCAATCACACAATGAGATATCACCTCACACCTGTGAGAATGGCTGAAAAGAAATAACAAATGTTGGTGAGGATGTGGAGAAAAGGGAACCCTTGTACCCTGTTGGTAGGAATGCAAACTGGTGCAGCCACTATGGAAAACCAGTATGGAGGCTCCCCCCAAAATTAAAAATAGAACTACCCTATGATTCAGCAATTCTACTTCTGGGTATTCATCCAAAGAAAGCAAAAACACCAATCTGAAAAGTTATCTGCACCCTCACCATCATGACAGCATTTTTTTTTACAAGTGCCAAGATAAACAAACAACCTAAGTGTCCATCAATGGCTGAATAAAAGAAAATATACAGCATGTAACATACATACACAATGAAATAATATTCACCATAAAAAAGGAATAAAATCTTGCCATCTGTGACAATGGTATGATTTCTCTTACATGTGGGATCTAAAAACAAAACAAAACAAAACAAAACAAAACAAAACAAAAAACAAAACAAAACAAAACATGCAACTCATAAATACACAGAGCAGATTGGTGGTTGCCAGAGGCAGGGGTTGGGAGCTGGGAGAAATGGGTAATAAAGGTGATTTAAATTTTTGTTTAATGTTGTTTATTTTTAGAAGGCGAGAGAGAGAGGCAGAGAGAGAAAGAGCGCAAGTGGGGAGGGGCAGAGAAAGAGGGACACAGAGAATCCAAAGCAGGCTCCAGGCTCTGAGCTGTCAGCACAGAGCCTGACGTGGGACTTGAATCCACGAACCGTGAGATCATGACCTGAGCTGAAGTCCAACGCTCAACCGACCAACCCAGGCGCCCCAAGGTGGTTTAAAGATACAAATTTCCAGGGGCACCTGGCTGCCTCAGTTGGTAGAGTGTGCGACTCAATCTCAGGGTTGTGACTTCAAACCCCACACTGGGTGTGGAGCCTACTTAAAATAAAAAATTATGTAATGATGTATACTGATGTGTGTTAACTAGACTCGTACTTGTGGCAATCATTTCCCAATATATGCAAATATTGAATCATTATGCTGTATACCTGAAACTAATATGTTAATTATAGCTCAAAAAACCCCACCCAAACTACTGAGTGCACATGTGTGCCAGGCACAGTACCTGATTCTGGGGAAGGAAAAGAAAAGGTAAGTGAGAGAACACAGCATTATTACGACTATTTGGAACACGAGGTCTGGAATAACCAAACCGGAGTTCAATACCCCACTTGTAGGACGATGAGTTAAGTTCATCTGCCACTTACTAGCTATGACCTTGGACAAGTCATTTAGCCTCTCTGGGCTTCAGGTCCCTCAGTTATAAGACGGGGAGGGCAGCAGCTATCTGACAGGCTGGTTATGGCAAGCGCCGGGAAGGGGTCTCTGGAGGGCAGCATGCACGTGAGGACTCCCGTCCTCACCGTTCTAGAAGCGTCCCAGCCCCAGACCTCTCATCACTGCCACGGGGATAAAAGAACGTGTACTTCAGGGGTTCGGGGTTCATCCCTCCAACGCTTACTGAGTGTGGGACGCTGGAAAACCCCTCATGAACACTACTTGTTGGTGTGTTATCAGTGGACTTTCCACCCCGGTGAGGTTCAAATGAGGCGGTGCGTGCGCAGGGCACCGAGGTGGCTGCAGAGAAAATGAGTCCTGATGGCCTCCCCGGAGGATGAAGACGACGACGATGATGATGATGAAGGGAGGAAGCGGAGGAGGAAGAGGAGGAAGAGGAAGAGGAAGAGGAGGAAGAGGAGGAGGAGGAGCCTGACTTCCGCCCCCAGGGAACCCGGCACCTGGTGACAGCCGCACGGGCTACGTTTCCCTGCAGTTCCCACTACAGGGTCAGCGACAGGATGTCACTGAGGTCCTCGGCAGGACTGCGAACCGCTCCGTGTGCCTGCAGGCAGACAGAGCTGCAGCGGCCTTGGGGGTTGGCCAGAGAATGTCTCATTATCTCCCTGCCCTCCGGAGGCCAAAGGGAATTGAAGGGCTCTCCCCCGAGGGCCCGAACCTTCCCCAAAGTGACTAAGTTACCGGGGCAATAAAGGCCTCTCCTTCCGAACAACCAAACTTCAACATGGGAGCCGACGACCCAGTGAGGAAACTTTTCAGAAATGTGCTTTGGAAACATAATGACACAGACCTCAACATTACTTCATGTGACAATGAAACTACTTCCTTCAGAATGTCCCTATTGCATCAGAAACTAGCGTCAGGAGGAACCATCCTGACATGATGAACCAAAAGGCAGCTGCCACAGCAACACAAAAACACGGATTTTTCCTCACTATAAAAATGACACTTGAGGAGGTACCGATTCCACAGAACACGTTGCAGACCAAGGTTTATTCTTAAACCCATCCGCATGTGACCAGGCAACACTCCAAGAGCTTCGCATGCACAAGCTCATGAAGGCCTAACCTTCTTTCACATCACCCCCGTCTCCCAGGTAAGCGAACGGACTTACAGAGAGGCGACGCCATGCTCTCAGACTCAGGTAGGACGCAGCTCGCAAACTGCATAAACGTGACCTCTTTTTTGCTTTCTAAACTGTAGCATAATTATATATATACTTTCACAATTAGAACACCTCATACAGAAGGAGAGTTAGAACCATCTCTAGAGCCTTGCCATTTGGGAGCCCAAGACAGCTGGTATTAAACATATGCAGGCAATCCATCACCACCCCTAAGGCCGCCATATTTCCTTCCCCCTTCAAGAGACAGCCGGCTGGGGGCCATGTTAACTACCCCCCTCCGCCCCCCTTTTGCTCCTTCTCCGCTCCTTGGCTCTCATCCTATCACTTCTTTCCTCATCCTACAATGACACGAGCATTCATCTCATCTGATTTCATCCGGCCACTAACGATGGGACACCCCAGCAGTCTCCCCCAGAACTTCCAATGGCAAATGTGCACTTCAGGTCTGCTTGCTTGGGAGATGCGAAATCCAGACAACACGGTATTGGATGATGAGTAAGGCAACGAGGCAGTTTTCTGTCTCTGCCTTCGCCATGGAGTATCTGTGACTCATTTAAACTGCAGGTTTCTACTCACCAGCTGGCAGGCGTGCTTAATCCTCTCCACAATCCCATCAAGCCCCACGTACTGTAAAGACAACCACAGCGGCAGGGCACGGAGCTTGTCTGCTGGCTTGTTTGATGTAAGACCGGCAACTAAAGTCTGAAAAAGCCAATATGGGTTTATTAACCGAAGCCGATGAAGTCACACAGCTGACGTAACTGGTTGGCATATTCCCATGCACTTTGTATGCGTCAGATGCTACGCCAGGCACTTGGCTTACACTAAACATCCGTCTAACAGTCTTGTGAGGGGAGTATTCTAGGCAGCCTAGCACCGAGACCTGGCTTTCAAGGGCTCATGGCTAAGGTGTGGCAAAGCCAGGAGGAGAATCCAGATGGGCCAGAGCTCTCAGGCCCCCAAGAGGTAGCCCCTTCCACGGCTGTTCTGAGTGTCCTCAAACACCTGGCCGTTATCGGCCTAGGAAGACGTTAACTGTTTTAGTAAGAATCACTGAACTGATCCACTATCAAGAACCACTTAAAAAAAATATGTATTAAAACCTTCTAGACAATGGGGATCAAGAGCTTTAACTACTCTCAATACTAACGGCGCTTCAGGGAGCCTATTCCAAGGAAGTAATTTGAAATACAGAATGATGCTCACTATGTTAGTAACAAAGTTTAGAAACAAAGGGAGATTAAATTGTAGTATTTAAAAGGCAGAATATTACAGAGTCATAAAAGGTCATAAAAAGTTCTTTGTACACACGGAGGCAAAGAGAGAGAACAGAATAAGTGTATTCAGTACAGTTCCACTTGTGTTAAAAACAGGGTTTTTTTGATAAAAAAAAGTCACAGAAATAGCATCAAGGATATTTCTACTTTTTCTGTATTTTGCTCCCAGACTCCATGCTATTAGCCTCTCCCCACTCCCTCCCAGTGAGAGTGAGCTTACCAAGGCAGGATCGTCGTGTTTATAAAGGGTGACTGCAGGGACGGCTGGCAAACCCAGCCACGGGCCCGGAGTCAATGTCATGCTGTCACACTTGGTTGCAGCCTAACGAAGAAAACAAGGTTTTGTTACAGACCATCAGAGTACACGAAAGCCAGCACCCCCCTCAATTCATAAAAATCATGGGAAGTCATCAGGGATTAGGTCATTGTAATTCCTTCTTAAAAACACAGTATTTAGTAAATCATAACATACCAACACTGACGAGGAGACATAACCTAGGGCCAATGTTGCCAGATTCACACTGGAAGAAAAAACCACAACACTAATTATTTATTGCTGCTTATTCCCTAAGTACACTTAAACAAAAAAAAAAAAAAAGAAAAAAGAAAAAAAAAGGAGGTGCTGTTCCAATCTGACATTTAAGTGTCTTTCAGCTGGGTGATCAGCTTTTAAAACAACAAGAGAAAATGTGGTGTGCACAAATTTCGGCAAAACCTTGAAAATGCACTTTACGTGTCTTATGTCTCGTTTTATAGCTTTCGTAGCTATTATTTTCCTGTCATTACTCTTTGCCAGAGAGATCAAGCGAAAACCCGGCCCGCATGGCCTGCTGAGTACGGACCACCGTGGCTGCCGGGTATCCTCCCCTAGGTCCTTCTGGGGAACCACCCCAATCTCCTCTATCACACCACAGCCTCGGGTGGACGAGACGCCACCATCTGCTCCAGGGGTGGGCAAATGACCCGAACCGCAGGCCAGTTACAATTCCCTGGCCACGGCAACTGGCTCAGTAGGAGGCGTTTGTCGGGACTTATGACCCTCAGAACACAAACTGGAAAGCAAACTGGAGCCACTGCAACTATTCTGTACCAAAATAGGAAAATGTTATCTATAGATGGAGGCAACATGGAGAAAATCAGGCCAAGTGGGGGTGGGGGGGAGGGGGAGGGGGGAGACGGTGGCTCACTGTTATGGGAGCCAATACAATCTCTTCTCGCTGACACCACTTTGGGGTGTTTTGTTATCTTTACTAAGCAACCCAAAGAGCCCTCCGCGATAATGATAATCGTTACAACAAAGTAAGAGCCTGGACAGACGGCCACTCTTTCACAAGCACTGGTGCAGGCCCAACATGGAGCCACCCTCGCTCTGCACTCACCCCTCCACGTGCAGCCATATGCCATACTGCTGGCAGAGTTCTTTCAAACGCCCAATCTTATCTGTGTGCCCTACTGCCGCGGTTCCTAGGATAAAACACACAAAAAACGATACTGAAAGGAATACTTTGAGCCCTTACGGCAGGATAAAAGCTTATAAATACGTCATCTAAGAAGGAAGTAACACTGTATCTGTTTTATTGAGATTGTATACGTGAGCTGGCTTAAAATCAACTGTTACAAGTTGATCTTTCAAGGTCTGAAGCCTGCATGTTCTCCATTTTATGTATCTATAAAATCAGGCTTGTTAATTTTGTTACTTAAAATCTCCATATACTTGTTTTCCATCCACTTAATGTTGTTTCTGGGGAAACATATTAAAGTCTCTCACCAAGACTGTGGGTTTGTCAATTTATACTTGGAGCCTATCTATTTTTCCTTTAGTCTTCCTTTATACATTTCAGATATGTTCATAAGCTTTCTTAATTACTGTGCCTTAGCGGATTACACGAATTTTAATTAGCGTGGAGTCTACCTTATCTCACACTAACAACACTATAGTACTTTCATTCTGTCACCATTTGCCCAAGATACCCTTTTCCATGTTTACTTTTTTTCATTTCTGGGTTATTAATGTTTTTTATTTAAAAAAATGTTTTTAACGTTTATTTATTTTTGACAGAGAGAGAGAGAGAGAGAGTGACAGAGTGAGAGTGAATGAGCGCGAGCAGGGGAGGTGCAGAGAGAGGGAGAAACAGAATCTGAAGCAGGCTCAAGGCTCCGAGCTGTCAGCACAAAGACTTCCACGGGGCTCAAACCCACGAACCGTGAGATCGCAACCTGAGCCGTAAGTCAGATGCTTAACCAACTGAGCCATCCAGGGGCCCCACTGGGTTGTTAATTTTTTAATTAACCACCATTAAAAAAAAATGTTTATTTTTGAGACAGCGTGAGTCAGAGAGCCGGGGAGGGGCAGAGAGAGGGAGACAGGATCCCAAGCAGGATTCCAAGCAGGCTCCGTGCTGACAGCAGAGAGACTGGTATGGGGCCCACACTCACAAACCTTGAGATCCTGACCTGAGCCTAAGTTGACGCTTAATCGACTGGGCCACCCAGGTACCCCTGGGTTATTTTAATTTAGGTGTGTCCATTATACACAGAGATAAATTTGTGGGTTTTTTTTAAACCTAGTATGAAAAGTCCTTTGTTTTAAAACAGAACATGCATTTTGAAGTTGGTTTAAACATACTGAACACTTTAACCCACCCTTTGTTAAGTATGTATACACTACAGGTTGGGTAGGGAAGTCCCTCTTCACAGAGCATGAGTAAAACCTGAACTCGTGCATTCTCCTGTCTTAAACTTCCAGTTAGCAGAACCCCACCCAGTAAGCTTCCAAATCCCAACCAACTGCCTCAACAGACCCAACTGATGCAAGTGGTCCTTTTGCAGGGTTTGGGTCTATAAACCATTTATAGCTGATTTTTGTATAGACAGTGAGGGAAGAGTTAAGGTTCGGTTTTTGTTTTTTGTTGTTTTTTTTTTTCCATATGGGTATTTACTTGTTCCAAGACCACTGGTGGAAAAGACCCACCTTTTTCCCTTGAAATAACTTGGCATCTCTGTAAAAAGCCAAGTGACCATATACATGTAAGTCTATTTTTTTTTTAATTTTTATTTTTTAACATTTATTTATTTTTGAGAGACAGAGCACAAGCAGAGCAGGGGCAGACAGAGGGGGACACACAGAATCCGAAGCAGGATCCAGACTCTGAGCTGTCAGCATAGAGCTTGATGCAGGGCTTGAACCCACAAACTATGATGTGAGATGACGACCTGAGCTGAAGTCGGATGCTCAAGTGACTGAGCCACCCAGATGCCCCCATGTGAGTCTATTTCTAAACTCTATTCTCTTCAATTATTCCCACACTTTCCTGGTTATCTGTAGCTTTATAGTAAGTCTAAAAATCAGAGAGCCTATGTCTTCGAATTTTATTTTTTCAAAATTATTTTGGCTATTCTCACATCCTCTGTATTTCCACATAAATTTTAGAATCCGCTAATCAACTTCTATAAGAAATTGTAGCCTGCCGAGATTTTGATAGGGATTGATCTATAGAATCTATAGACTGGAGAAATTAGACTTTCTAATATTGAGTCTTCCAACATAAGCATATGGCATACCACTCCATTTATTTGGGTTTTCTTGAATTTCTCTTAGCATTATTTTGTAGTTTTCAGCGTACAGATCTTGCATATACTTTGGGTTTGTTTTTTTTTTAATGTTTATTTATTTTTGAGAGAGAGACACACACACACAAACAGAGTGCTAGCAGGGGAGGGGCAGAGACAGCAGGAGACACAAAATCTGAAGCAGGCTCCAGGCTCCGAACTGTCAGCACAGAACCTGATGTGGGGTTCGAACTCACGAACCGCCCCAAGTGACTGAGCCCAAGTCGGACACCTAACCTACTGAGCCACCCAGGTGCCCCTCGCATATACTTTGTTCAATTTAACCATAAAGTTTTCACTTTTTTGATGCTATTATGACTGGCATTTTTAAAAAAAAAAATTTTTTTTAACGTTTATTTATTTTTGAGACAGAGAGAAACAGAGCATGAACGGGAGAGGGTCTGAGAGAGAGGGAGACACAGAATCTGAAACAGGCTCCAGGCTCTGAGCTGTCAGCACAGAACCCGACGCGGGGCTCGAACCCACAGACCACGAGATCATGACCTGAGCCAAAGTCGGACGCCCAACCGACTGAGCCACCCAGGCGCCCCTGTGACTGGCATTTTTAATTCAATTTCAATTGTACATTGCTGGTACACAGAAATCCTGCACTCCAGATCAATTTGCCTTTCTTTAGTTTCCTTAGGACTTTCTATCTGTATAACCATGCCGTCTCCAAGTAAAAACGGTTTATTCTTTCTAATAGGTGTTGTCACTTAATGATTTTTCTTCCCTGATGCACTGCCTCAAACTTCAAGTATAATGCTGAATTCGATAATGGGAAGCTGAGCAGAAAGTGGGAGCTGAACTGCTGCATGCGAGGTGGACCTTCAAGCGTGACATTTTAAGATGCGATTCAGAAAGGAAGCACACGCAAGACAAGTACTTACAACCTAAATGAAAAAGCGTACACACCAACAGAGTAAATCCCCAACAAACCAACAACTGAAGGGGATGCGAGGAGCCGAGTGCCGTGTTCTAATTCTCACCACGATGCTGACACAAACTACCTTAAACACGAGGCAGACAAACATTTCTCAAAACTCAGGGTTTTTTTTTTTTTTTTTTTTTTTTAAGGCTAAGTACCCTGTCTTTCTCTTGTACATCCAAATGGCAGATTCCGTTCACGATACCTACCGGCATTCGCTACAAGCAAAAGGGGCAGTTTTCCTCGTTCTAGATCCTCTTTAATCAGTTTCTCCAAGAAGGCAACATCCTAGATTGAAAGGCAAATCACAGTAACATGAAGCAATGGGCATAAAGCTGTACAATAAGAACTTATAACTTTCAACAAAAACAAAGGACTCTCAAAATAACCATACAAATAAAATTCTTATTCTTGACCATTTTTCCATTTTATCTAATCTGGGAGATGAAAATCAAATAGTTTCCCTTGAAGACTAACTACAAAAAACAGTTAAATGAGATTAAAGTCAAAAACTGTATACATACAGGATGAATGTTTCTCTAGTTTTAAACACTAAGGTTTAAACAAAATGTTCTCTCAAGTCCCCATATGTACCCAAAAATCTATCTTTGATATTACTCACTGATGTATCTGAACCAGATAATCAAGGTAACTTGGAAAAAGAAACACAGGACCCTAAAACCTGTCCTTTTTGCTTCTGTCTTCAGCATGGGAAGGCCTAAAAATACGCAGAATCCAATTCCAATCCCACATTACAATAAAGAACCTTATTTTCTAAATCTGCCCATTCACAAATCCAGGCAACAGTGACAACCTTTAAAAGGATGAACTTCAGAAGAAATTTATGGCGCTCATCTGGACTCCCATGTTTCTACTTAAATCAGGTGATACAGTAATGACAAGATTCCTGAGGAGGCAGGTGCTCCTGACCTATATGCCATCCAGCCCTCGCGGACTTTCAAACCCAGAAGCATGGATTAAGCAATGGGAAGATACAAGCAATAAACAAATAAACTAATAATTATGTGGAGGCCAGCAAACACAACCTCAGTTGAAAGGAAGAAGACACCGTTTCAAAACACAATTCTGTATTATCTTACAAACCAAAGAGAGAACTCACCATCTGGTGCTGGGATCCAAACATAGTGTTACAGGGCACGCGGCACAGGCAGGGGAAGGGCAAGCCGAGCTGCCAGAAGAAACACACAATTCTGTAATCAAGATCCTTGTCACCATCCACTTATGTCCCCTAAAGACTGTGGCACCAAGACAAGTCACAATTACTCTTTTTAAACAATCTCGCTTGTCAGGAATTCCTGATATTATAAATATGTGTTAAAGTATTATCTAGAAAGTCAAGCTAAAATTTCTAGCAGCTGAGGTTCTTATAAGAAGACACAGACAATGTAAAATTCTGAGTCAGCTAAATGGGTAACTATCTTTGTTATATTCTAGAATATAACAAAAAATAAAATCACTTTTCCAAACTAAGGAACAACCAAGCTTTGAGCATTTTGGGAGATAATTTAGGATCCTTCCTCTGAGCATTAGTGGTAAATAACACCAGCTAAAGGCATTCAAAGAACAGTATCTTATTTATGGATCCACCCACTCTTAACAAGCAACAAATATGGATTAGCAGATGTACACGTCTTAAAAGGAGTGAAGTCAGTGTTATGAATGGAGATAGTAACTGTCAAATACATTTTATATTCTTTATTTTCAGCTTTGAGGAATTGAGGAATTTTGAGGAATTTTGAGGAATTTTTCAGGAATTTTTAAACAGTTGCAGCATATTGTTCTGTAACTAAGACTTGGTAGCACCATTTAGAGACCAAACATTTAACGTAACACTTTATGCCCACCTTCTCCCTCCTTAAAAATTCTTCTTTTAAATTATGAGGAAAGGAAACCCGAGTAAAACACACATTAAAAAAAAAAAGAAATTAAAAGTGAAAATGCCCTCCCACCCCGTAAGCCAACAATTAGCTGTTAGTATAAAACGTTCTAAACATTTTCTAAGTATTCGTATATATTTTTTTAGGAATGAAAAATATACATTTTTTAAAAAAGTAAGCTTTATGGGGTGCCTGGGTGGCTCAGTCGATTAAGCGTCCAACTTTGGCTCAAGTCATGATCTCACGGTTTGTGAGTTTGAGCCCCACGTCGGGTTCTGTGCTGACAGCTCGGAGGCTGGAGCCTGTTTTGGATTCTGTGTCTCCCTCGCTCTCTGCCCCTCCCCCACTCGCACTCTGTCTCTCTCTCTCTCAAAAATAAATAAACATTAAAAAAAAGTAAAAATAAAAAGTAAAGTAAGCTCAATGCCCAACATGCGGCTCGAACTCACAACCTCAAGATGAAAAGTCAGTTGCATGCCCTTCTGACTGAGTCAGCCAGGCACACCCCTGCCCCCCATACAGCTTTTGAAGACGGGACTGCTGGGACAAGGCAGCTGTGGGTCTAGAAGAACCTGGCCTGTAGTAGGTACTCAGTAAGTAATTTGTTCCAGGTTTCTGTAAGGACACCGTAAATCTCTCATTCTGTACACACTCAAAAAGAGGACGTCATTTCCTGCTGCCAGTGACCACAGCTCAAAATCAGCTGAAGTCCCCGAGTTTCCCCCACCGATCTCCACAGGACTCCTTCATCTTACAAAAGATAAACCCTCACAGGGCCCCTGGCGGCTCAGTTGGTTAAGCGTCTGACCCTTGTTTTCCGCTCAGGTCACGATCTTATGGTCCGTGGGTTTGAGCCCTGGTTGGGCTCCATGCTGACAGCGCTGAGCCTGCTTTGAATTCTCTCTCTCACCCTCTCTCTCTGCCCTTCCTCCGCTTACCCTGTCCTGTGCTCGCTCTCTCTCTCTCTCTCTCAATAAAAGAACAAAACAAAAAACACCCAAAAACAAAACTAAAACATTCTCGGCCAAGAGGCTGAATGTTTTTTTTTATAGCCCCCTAATTGGGCTACATGTCAATGAGCGTAATGACGTCCCATGAGCATCAAAAATGGTAATGCTCTTTGATCTAGTAATTCTAGACAGACTCTGAAAATCTATCTAAGGAATATAATCTAGAAAGTACTTTCTAAATATAGAAATTTCTAAATAAAGAAAAAGCTATATGCATAAAAAAGTCCCTAACACTATGCAAAGAGCACTTCCTGAAAATGGTCACAGAAAACTAAAGAATGCAAATGCTCTAACTGTCCAAAAGGGAAACAGTTGGCTAAAACACTATACAGTGACTTGAATGACTATTATGAAGATATTAAAAATAAACTGTACTTTGAAGAACTGTTAAAACAGGATATGCACCTGTTATAACACTAAGTGAAAAAAGCCAAACATAACCTTGTAAAAACACATACATACTCTCTGATTAAAATCTGGGGAAGAAAAATGTTAACTGTGGTTGCCTTTGGGCAACTAAGCAATACACACCTCTGAAAATTCATTAATATCTATTTACATATTTTCTTATATTGCCAAACAAGCATATTGTTTCTTTTCAAATGAAAAGAACCACGGCTAAAGAAATGGCCCTATGCACTTTATAAAGTTCCAGAACAGAGAGGAACACCATTTCTTTCACATGTCCACCTCATCCCCTATTACCTGATTGCAAAGGTACTGGCCCAGGCCAGGCCTAGCAGCAGCACTAAGGTATATAACAGGCTTCTTGTTATACAGCACGTTGAAGCCGTCCACTACGAAGTCTTCGTAACAAGAGTGAAGAGCAAGCCTACAGATCTTTGCCAGTCCTTCTCTTTCCTCTTCGTGGAAATAAGCGCAGCCGTTTTCATACCTGTGAAGAGACAGCCATCTCTCGGTGTGTTCTTGTCTCTGATAAGAGACAGTTTTACATCCTCGTTTTAGTCTTGGGAGTAATTCTTTTCTTAATCTAGGAATTTTCACCTAGAGCACCCAAAGGAGATAGGGATCGGCCTCATCCTAGATGGCTGACCACACCTTAACAGCTGGAGGTTACAAAGAATGGAGGCAATCACCCTCTGTCCATACTCCAAAAAGAGCAGAAACTATGAAAAAAAGCTGCAGAGAATAGGAGTCCCTTTGATACAAAAAGGCCAGAGATCACGGTTTCAGCTTACTCTACAAGAAGGCCAGCGCTGGATAACGCAGGCAAAGCCCTCAGCAGTTTCAGTCCAAAAACATTCCAAGTAAAGAAAAAGGTGAAAGCTGCTAGTCAGCCTAACTTTTGCTTTTACTATTGTCTGCCTGGGGCAAATTATTCTTCTCCATCTTCCAGGAAAGTAAGAAGAGAGAATTTCAATTACGGGTGGCAGATTTTTATTAGAAGAAAATCTCTCCTTTGCGATTCAGTTAGGCAAACTTAAACTCTTGCTTGGCCAAGCTGTTTTCCAACATCTGAAAGGGAGTCTGTCAAGTTAAATTTTCCAGTGTTAGGCAAACATTCCTTTTCCTTAAAAGCAACAGCATAGTGGCACCTGGGTGGCTCAGTCGGTTAAGCACCCGACTTCGGCTCAGGTCGTGATCTCGCGGCTTGTGAGGTTCAAGCCCCACTTTGGATCCTCTGTCTCCCTCTTTCTGCCCGTTCCCCCTCTCCCTTCTCCCCTCCAAAAATAAACAAACATTAAAAAAAAAAAGTAACAGCATAAGCCCCAAAATACCACTGGTCCTGTGTCTTCTACTGAATCCTTATGTGCTATAACTCCTTAATAATGCCAACATTATCACAGCATACAGCGTGATATTTCGCACAGCACAAAGCGTTCAATTTCATAACACATACTCAACTTCCTTATGGCAGCATTTTCCTTCTACTAAAGGAGAAGCTAATCCTTTGATTAAAAATACCTGCGACCACTTTCCTGCTCTTCCATAGACAAGTGTCAAGTAGGAATCCTAAAAATAAGTAACTGCTGACATTATCCAAAATGTATGTGCTTATGTTCTCGGCTTTTGACATAAGCTAGTTCTTTCACTCATTTATTCCTCCTAACTATGCCATGAAACAGATACTGACGTTACCCCCATTGAACAGCTGGGGAAACTGAGGCACATAGATTTTTTTTTTTTTTTTTTTTTTTTTAAATGCAAGCCTTCCAAGAGGGAGGGGAAAAGGCCTACATGAACTCAGGCAGCAGAGCTCCAGGAAACAGTCTGTACCCAACTCATATACGTCCTTACCTGAAAATCCTGCACAGCCACAAAGTAGTGTCTGATAGTATCCTAGTTGTGAGTTTTCTGAGCTTCTCTTTGTCCAGAGTTGAAATATAAGCTCCCAGACTATGCCCCAACAAAGCTATATGACCTTGTTCTCCAATATTCTGAATTCTGTTAATCAAAATCAATTACATTAAAAAGTATTAGTCAAAATACGAATAAAGGAGTAAGACAAAACCTAGAGATATGGCATTTCTACAGAAATCTGTCAGACTTGAAATCCACCTAATGGCCTAGAAGGCAGAAATCCAGGTAAGTTTAGAAAATTCAATGCGTAAAAAGTAACAATGATCTAAGGAAGATTTTACTGAATATCTACTACATATACAAACTGTGAACAGTTTTGTCCCCCATTTTTAAAAAAATCAAATGCCTGCTATAAGAACTATGGCGTGTAGAGCTGAGACAAAATGGGCAGAAATTAATTTTTTTAAAGAATCATTAGATGAAGTCAATTTCCTGCATTCAACAGCTACTTATAACAGTACAGCAAATTCAAAGGAACCAGGTATGTTTTATGTATCATTAAAATGGATGGAATACCGTCCCTTATAAAAAGTAACTGTAAATCAGTAAGAAAAAGACCAAAAAAATTAGACAGGATACTGGGCAAAGGAGACAGTTCATAGCAAAGGAAATATAAATGGTTTTTAAAACATATAAAAAAGCCACTTAACCTCATTCATGAGAAAAATGCAAACTCAAATTATGCTGAAATACCATTTCTCACCTTGCAGACTGGCAATGGTCCTTAAGTCTACAAACAGCCTTGCAGGCGAAGGTGTGGGGAAAGAGCTATTCTCACGTACTGCTGGTGGGACTGTAACCTGGCCTAATTCCATGGAGGGACACTCGGCAGGAGCTATCCAAATTACAGACACACAGCCTACCTGGCCCAGAAATCCCACTTTCAGGACTTTCATCTCCAGAAACACTTGCTGGTATGAGAAAGGACACACGTACAAAGTCACCGGCTGCAGCAATGTTTGCAACAGGGAACGTGAACAGGCGACTAGTTAAATAAAACACCGTTTACTCATCCAAAGTAAAACGAAGCAGCTCTTCCAGGAGAGTGCTCCTTGTGCACTGATATACAGTGAACCCCAAGACATAGATGACGAAAGCAAGGTGCACAACACCAAACGGCGTTTACGTCCTGGAGGGAGTGCAGACACTCGGCTTGTGTATACGTACACACAGAGTATCTCTGAAGAGTACACAAGAAGCTGGCAACGCCGCTGTCTCTAAGGAGAACAAGAAGCCGGGGAGGAAGAGTACGAAGGAAATACCCCCTTTTCATTCAAGGTCACTGTCATTTTAGAATCTACATCAACTCTGGATTCGGCTAATACGTGCCGTCACATCGCTGACTGAAAACTGCCTTTCTGTACTCTTTGTAGTGTCTGATATTTGAAAAAGGAGAATGACTTACTCCAAAAAAATTAAATTTAAAACAATTAAACATGAAACTAAATAGGGAGCTAAGCTAGATGAAAAAAAATAAACGGAGGTTTCACAGACAACAGGGCCCTGCCACCAACAGATTGAGCTGTGGCACCTGTTAGCGGTCAGAAGCCGCAGCACATCAGCAGAAGCAACTGGAAGCAGACACGCACACAGCAGTTATTCTCTGGTCCCTCCGCCAGCCCCTCTCTGAGAAACGATGCCATATAAGCTACAGGATTTCGTTTTCCTAAATGCCTTCCTTTTACGAAATATATTACCCAACATATATTAAATGTCTCGCTGAGAAGAGAAAAAACGGACATTGTTTTAATATCATGTGTAACTGTGAATGAAGCACAGCTATTTCAGCAACTGGTCAGAATGCAGTCACTATCAAAGTCAAGGTCACAAATACTTTCAGAGAGAAGCTGCCAGCTGGTGTCCATTACCGGGGGCTCTGGGACTCCTCCTCTTCCTCTCCGTGCATCAGATTCTGAACTAGCTGGAGGATGCTCACCATATCTTGTCCACTGCAGAATCAAAAGAGAGTTGACAGACAGGTGGAAACAGCTCACATCCCCACCACTCTATTTCCTTCACTTAAACAAGCTGTGGTAAGTTGTGTTTTCTGTTTTGTTTTTTAATTGAGTAGCTAGAGGAGAAAGAACGTGTTTGAGATACAGGATACAGCTTTTAAAAACAAACCTCATATTAACTGAATTCTCAATATAACCAGGTATTTAAATCTTCTATCCAAATAGGAGACTGAGTTCTGAAAATTTCACCAGGATTACATTAGCAATATTTGTCTACCTGTTCATTCGAATCCAAGAAGAGTATTTAAAAAGCATGTTATAGGAACCAAAATAGTCCTTTTGAGATGCTGGAAGGTCACAAAAGCAGCAACCATACTCCAATGCCACTGGTATGGCTAGTTTTCTTCCACGCAGGAGTCCTGTCTGTTCTAACCAACTGAAACATGTAACGCAAACATCATTTATTACCTCTTCCTCAAGCAGAGAAACTAGAGATCTGAGATCTGCTTACGGTATAAACAGGTTTACTTCCCAGATATGACATTAAGTGCTTATTACGTGACTGTCTGAAAACGAATGCGAAGAACGTCAATGGCTAAAGCAGTAAAGCAATGGCAAGGAGACTTGCAGTAACTCTAATGAAAAGACATTATCATTCCATTAATGGGACTGGACCAAGCAGTGAGAACTAATACCAAGTTCTCTTTTTCAAAAGCACTGCCAAAACAAGGCCAAAACCAATCCTCCCCAAGGTGCTGACCCTCATGTGACAGGGGCTCTGGTCCTTGGACACTGTGTGGGGAGTGGGGGCCCACCAAGTGACCTTGAGCAAGCCGTTGAACTCCCTCAGACCCTACATTACGGAACTGTGAGGATGCAATCAGTGCACGAAAAACGTTTAATGCTGTGCCTAGCCAAGCGCTATCTCAGACGTTGGCATTATTATATTAAGTGTGAAAGCTCCTGACCTGTGGCTTTAATGCCCTCCCATTTGGAGCATTACAGATGTTCTTGGTAGTATCTCTTCTAGGGAAACTTCTGTGGGCTTAATAGAACACTTTCATTCCCATCCACAGCTCTGGGTGGAGAGGACTGACACGATTTGGCTCCCACTCTCAGCTGCAGAACCTACCTTACAGCTAGAGGGCTTCAAATCGGCACCATTCAGGCAACCCACAGGAGCGCCTGTCTCAAAATATTAGTACCTGGGTGTGTCAGATATGACACCTAATGACACATTGTGTCTTTCCTCCAAACTTTCCTTTTGCAACCTCGTATATATTCATACTCAGGTCAAAGGACAATTTAAGGGAGTTGTACTGTTTACCTATGTGCAGTTTCCTGGTTATAAAACAACAGAAGAAACAAGCTTGTTTGAGGGAAGCGGTGCTGGGACTTTAAGTCCACACTGAGTGCTAACATCCTGTGAAAATTCTAGTTACACGGCTACTTATTTTTCCTGTTATTTTCCCTGCTAGCTTAAACCACACACGCTTGACAGATTGGTTTTAGTTGCCAAAAAAAGAAATCACTCTGCCAACAAATGATCAAAGTTGACATTTTCATTTTACTTTATTATACAAATAATAAATCTTATCAAATTAAAGTATCTCTCACCACAGAGCTCAGTCTACTGAATAGATAATGGGCTTCAAGGAGGAACTAAGTATGATAGTCGAGTTATAGTTACAAACTTGTGCATTCACTTTTGAGTCATGAGGTTGTTAATTTTGAATGGGAAATTAAATTAAATTAGATCCTGAATGGGAAAGGGGAAGAAGCAGGTAGATTTCTCACCAACCAACCAATGGCAGTGTGTTTTCCTGGTGTTACACTGCACAGGACTCTCAATTTGCTCTGTGCTTATCACAACTAAAATTATAAACCAACAATGGTTTGTAAAATCTTGGTTTAAAGAAAACACATACCCTAACTAAAAGTAGGCACCTTCACTGCCACCTACCTGCCTTGGAGTGGCCCTGGAATATCTCCTGATACCAGCTTCTTTCCATTTTCCTCCTCTGTTCTTCTAATTTAAAGGAAATAAAAAACGATGTCACCAAATTGCTAACATCTGAACAGGCCAACAGGTGACAATGCTGCCTGTAACCTCTTGGTAACTGATACAGGATTTGAAACACACTTAACACATCTCTTCTCCTACCCCTATCACCCTAGCCCCCAGTTGGGGGTACAGGCTGAATCTCAGGAAAAGAACATGAAAAAAAATGACACTTTTTAACCCATTTCTTGGTTAGCCGATGCCCTCTAGGATATAAATATACAGTAAAAAGTATTTATAGATTCAAATCAATATATTAAGTAAACGAAACTCTTAAGAGGCAGAACTGAAAATGCTAAGTCCTGCCCCTCAATTTCAAAATCCTTTCATTACAAAGTACCTTCTACCCAAGACGAACACTGTCTTTCCAGTCAGGTGAAGCTCAACTACGCGTGACATTCTGAAACCGAGAGGAGTTTTTACCGGCAGGAAACCAGTGCCACCAGCTTCACAACAGGCTGAGCACGTTTCCTAGGGTCACTGACGCCCCACGCTCACCTCTGACTGTGCTCCAACATCTTCATGGCCTCCTTCAAGTTCTTCCCCATCTCAGCCAGTGTAGGGTCTGCTATCTGGCGAAGTCAAAAAAAGGTTAAAACCGGGATAATCCTGTATTATTTCTGCAACATAATCCATGCAGAAAAATTAAATTCAAGTCCATTTTCTTCTGGATTTAATATAAAACACACAGATTTACTGTAAAGTACATGTGATTAAAAAATTCCAAAGTACGGGGCGCCTGGGTGGCTCAGTCGGTGAAGCATCCGACTCTTGATTTTGGCTCAGGTCATGATCTCACAGTTCATGGGTTCTAGCCCTGCTTGGGATCCTCTCGCTCTGCCCCCCCCCCCCCCCAAAATAAATAAAACAAACCTTAAAAAAAATAAATTCCAAAGTACAAACATAACATTAAAAAGTCCACTCCCTAAGGGATGCCACTCAAGTTTGACATGTATCTTTCCAAGTTCTCACCTAACTCATATGCACTGCTGCAACTTGCTTTTACTTTACAGCGAATATGGTTCCATATCAGTGGTATATCCACCTCATTCCTAGTAATAACGCCATATTCCACTCTATGGATTACAATCACTTAACTGGTAGTGAATTAACGTTAGGTTATTCCAGTTTTACACTTAGAAGCGAGGTCCAGAAAAGTCTGTACAGTATGCTACTTGTTTTACTGTTGTAGTAGGCTGAAAAATGCCCCCCCCCCCCGAAGATATTCACATTGTAATCCCTGGGACTTGTGAATGTTACCTTATGTGGCAGAGTCTTTACAGAAGTGATTAAGTTGAGGATCCTGAGATAGTAAGATTACCCAGTATTTGTCCAGGTGAGCTCTAAATGCAGTCACATATACGCAGACGAGAGAAGTAGAGGGAGACTACATAACACACACACGCACACACGCACGCACGCACGCAGGCTGTGTGAAGACAGAGCAGAGGGAGATTTGAGGTGCTGGCCTCAAAAAGTGGAGTGATGGGGCCACAAACCAAGGAATCAGGGCTGGCTGGCAACATACTGGCTCAAGAAGGGGAGGGACTCTCCCCAAGGACCTCTGGAGGGAGTGCAGCCTTTGCCAACACCTTGATTTCAGCCCAGTGATACGGCTTTCAAACTTCTGGCCTCCAGGACTGTGGGAAAATACATTTCTGTTGTCCTAAGCCACCCGATTTGTGCTAATTTGTCAGAGTAGCCACAGGAAATAAATACTCTCAGAAATCTGGGAGTGATTCCATACACTCTGGAAGCTTACCCAGCTGGTCATAGTGACTGCCTCCAGAGAAGGGAGCTTCTGGAAGGACAGCCATCATCAAATCAGGAGTCTTTTCAGCTCATTTCCTTTTGATTTTTTGAAATAACATTTTTTAAATGTTCATTTATTTTGAGAGAGAGAGAGAGAGAGAGAGAGAGGCAGGGAGAGAGGCAGAGAGAGAATCCCAAGCAGGCTCCACACTGTCAGTGTAGAGCTCAATGTGGGGCTTGATCCCACGAACCTGTGAGATCATCTCACGGGTTCATGGGATCATGACCTGAGCCAAAATCAACAGTAGGGTGCCCCTTTATGTTCTTTTTGGATTTATTACCAAGTGTCCTACTATCTCACATTCAAAAAATAAACTTAAAAATATTTTTCAATTCTTTTAAGGTTTAGTTTTGAGAGAGACAGAGACAGAACATGAGCAGGTCAGGGGCAGAGAGAGAGAGGAAAACACAGAATCGGAAGCAGGCTCCAGGCTCCGAGCTGTCAGCGCAGAGTCCAATGTGGGGCTTGAACCCACGAGCCATGAGATCATGCCCTGAGCCGAAGCTGGATGCTCAACCGAGCGACCGAGGCACCTCTAAACAAAAAATTTCTTAAATCTTACAAAATTAAACACACCAACTCATTTTTTCTTTTTTCTTAATCTCCCTAGCAATCTTAAAGCAGACAAATTCGTTGTCTTGGATGTCTGTATGAGTTGGGTTATAAACAGTTACAGAGGCTCTCTTCTGTTCCCCTCTTACTCAAGTGTATGCCAAGTGTATTTATGCTCTGTTCTCTTCATATTTCCTACTGCACCTAATATTATATGGAGTAAATAGGAGTAAATATGGAGTAAATGTACAATAGGTTGTATTACAGTTAGTGTTGCAGTATCTCCTCAAAATTGTTTTTAAGAAATTCTACTCAGGGGCACCTGGGTGGCTCAGTTGGTTGAGCGTCTGACTTCAGCTCAGGTCATGACCTCACAGTCTGTGGGTTCGAGCCCCACATCAGGCTCTGTGCTGACAGCTCAGAGCCTGGAGCCTGCCTCGGATTCTGTCTCCTCTCTCTGCGCCTCCCCCACTCATGCTCTGTGTCTCAAAATAAACATTAAAAAATATATTAAAAAAAAGAAATTATACTCAGTCTATCAATGTAAGAATAGAAACTGTTCATTCTAGAAGAGACCTTAGGGATGTGGTCCAGGGATTCTTCACTTGTGTTCTTCTGAGTCTTAGGACTCTTGGGAAGAACTCTGGAAAAGTGCAGATGGGTAGGCAGGTGGGGCTTTCAGCTCCCAACCCTCCATTAAGGAGATCAGATCCGTTTCATAACAATAAGAAGAAAATTAATGAAAAGAAAGCAAAGAATGTATAACATGTAAAGGTCCGGTCTGCCATTTTATAAGCGAGGACTAAGACTCAGAGAGGTGAAGCGAGTGGCCTAAGGTCACAGAGCTAACAGATGGTGGAGTGGTGCCAGACCCCGGGTTTCCTGGCTCCTTTTCTATTACATCACAGTGACTCCCAAGAGGGATTACAAAAATAAGCATTTTTGTAGCCATGTCCAATATGATTTTTACACAAGACAGAAAAATCATTCTAAAAATGGTGTTTACAACCAACTCCACAATTTAAATGTAACCATGAGATGGGTTAGAATGCCATCTAAAATGGTCTCAGTGTTCTCAGTTAATGATCATGAGTGGGATACGAGGAACAGATAATGGTCTAGAGAATTTATCTTAACTCCTCAGTCTACGGCCACGTTCCTGATTATTCTCACCTCCTGTGACACTCCAGTGTGTCCCCAATCATTTGGCCAAAGGAAAAGACAAACAGTTTTGCTTGATCAACCACACCTTGATGTTTCATGCTTTTAACACTTGCCATGTCTGAAATGCCTTTCTGCCTTTTCTCTCTCCAGCTATTAAATCACAATTCAGTACTTCCAAGAAACTTTTATGGATAAAGCCATTTCACTCTCTCATATTCTCTTTAGAGATATCAATACGGGGCACCTGGGTGGCTCAGTCAATTGAGTGTCTGACTCTTGATTTCTGCTCAGGTCAATCCCAGGGTCATGGGACTGAGCCCCACATCAGGGTCCATGCTGAGCATGGAGGCTGCTTGGGATTCTCTCTCTTCCTCCCTTTGCCTCCTCCCCTGCTTGTGCATGCTTTCTTAAAAAAAAAAAAAAAGATATCAATCCCATTTTTTTTAGGCCAAATAATCTGAACCTGTTGCTTGACAAACACAATTGTATTTATTTATGGGGACAATGGAACACAACCCTTGAAACTGGGGCCATTCTAACATGCAATTGCTGCTTATGATTCCTTACATCCTCTACTGCGACTTGTTTTAGAGATGATCCTTCCAGTACACATATTTTCTCCAATTAGATGATAAGCTTCCTGAAGGCAGTGATTCGGACTCTTACTAATTTTGATTGCTTTTGTAGGACAAAAGGTCTCCAGTCAGCTTCATTCTCGGACTGTCATGTTACCTCTGAAACCCCTTAGGAAGCCACAGCATAAAGGGCATCAACATACAGGCTCTAAGGGCAACACAGCTAATGTTCCTATAGGATTGGAACACATTTTTCAGTTAAGAGTAGACAAAATAGTTGACTTAGTTTAGAATTCACTACTTATGAACAATATTTATTTTAAACACAGAAATCACATGTGATAGTGAGATGTTTACACGGTGAAAGGTAGGGGGAAATGCAGCTTCACGCTCTCCCGTGTGAGTCTTTCTCTGCACAGAGCACCTGCTCATTGAGAGGAATGGCTTGCATTTATTTATTTATTTTAATATAATTTCTTGTCATTGGTTTCCATACAACGCCCAGGGCTCATCCCAACAGGTGCCCTCCCCGATGTGCATCACCCACTTTCCCCTCTCCCCCACCCCCATCATCCCTCAGTTTGTTCTCAGTATTTAAGAGTCTCTTATGGTTTGTTTCCTACCCTCTCTGTAACTTTTTTTTCCCCTTCCCCTCCCCGTTGGTCTTCTGTTAAGTTTCTCCAGATCCACATATGAGTGAAAACATATGGTATCTGTCTTTCTCTGCCTGGCTTATTTCACTCAGCATAATACCCTCCAGTTCCATCCATGTTGCTGCAAATGGCAGGATTGCATTCTTTCTCATTGCCAAGTAGTATTCCATTGAATATATAAACCACATCTTCTTTTTTTTTTTTTTTTTTTAATTTTTTTTTTTCAACGTTTATTTATTTTTGGGACAGAGAGAGACAGAGCATGAACGGGGGAGGGGCAGAGAGAGAGGGAGACACAGAATCGGAAACAGGCTCCAGGCTCTGAGCCATCAGCCCAGAGCCCGACGCGGGGCTCGAACTCACGGACCGCGAGATCGGGACCTGGCTGAAGTCGGACGCTTAACCGACTGTGCCACCCAGGCGCCCCTAAACCACATCTTCTGTATCCATTCGTCAGTTGATGGGACATTTAGGCTCTTTCCATAATCTGGCTATTGTTGAAAGTGCTGCTATAAACATTGGGGCGCATGTGCCCCTATGCATCAGCACTCCTGTATCCCTTGGAAAATTCCTAGTAGTGCCATTGCTGGGTCGTAGGGTAGTTCTATTTTTAATTTTTTGAGGAATCTCCATGCTGTTTTCCAGAGCAGCTGTACCAGTTTGCATTGCCACCAACAGTGCAAGAGGGTTCCTGTTTCTCCACACCCTCGCCAACATCTATAGTCCCGATTTGTTCATTTTAGCCACTCTGACATGCGTGAGGTGGCTATCTCAGTGTGGTTTTGATTTGTAGTCCCCTGATGAGGGCGACGTTGAGCATCTTTTCATGTGTCTGTTGGCCATCTAGATGTCTTCTTTGGCAAAGCATCTATTCATGTTTTCTGCCCATTTCTTCACTGGATTATTTGTTTTTCGGGTGTGGAGTTTGGTGAGCTCTTTATAGATTTTGGATACTAGCCCTTTATCCGATATGTCACTCACAAATATCTTTTCCCATTCCGTCGGTTGCCTTTTAGTTTTGTTCATTGTTTCCTTTGCAATGCAGAAGCTTTCTACCTTGATGAGGTCCCAATAGTTCATTTTTGCTCTTAATTCCCTTGAAGCATGGCTTACATTTAAATTGTTCTGGCTTCTCCTCTCTTTTAGGAAGTGAAGTTGGGGGTGGAGGAGGTGGCGAGAAGTGGGTGGGTCAAAAACATAGTAATGCTCCAGTAAATTAAATGTGAATATGTGACCCCAATTCCACAAACCCTCATGTGCTTGTTGTGTTAACTAGATAACCCAAAACACAAAATGTTAGCCAGATGCAGGATAATATTACGCTCTGTCAGGCAAGGAATGCTCTGAGAAAAACATGTATTTGTTAACTGGTCCCTTAAAACTAAAAACCATGCCTCCATACGCTTCCAGTGAGAGCAGCCATGGTTATCTTACTAACATTTCACACCCTCAAGACCTATTACAGTGCCAGACGCGGCAGTTGGGTGGTAAATGTTAATAAACAACAGCAAGGCATCAGACAGACACAAACCTACGTGAGAGAAACACTGAGTTGTATAAAAATATTTATTATTTGGCATCTGGATGGAGATTGTTTCAGGATCTGGAGAGAGGGAAAAGACAGCATTCTGTGTAAAGTTCCTAGGAAGAATGTCCTTTTTTTTTTTTTTTTTTTTTTAAATTCCTTAGCCCCAAGCACAGGGTCTAGCACAGAAAAAGGGCTCAATAAGATCTGTGATCCTTAATAATTACTAACAGTTACAGACTGCTTACTATATTCCAGGCATTATGCTAACTTACCACTCTAAATGCATCACTTCTTGACTAACCCAAAGGCACAGATCATATGCTTTAGGGCCTGTACTATCCCAGAACCTGCGCTCTTAACCACTAGGCAATACTACCTCTCAATTTTATCAAATAAGTAAACAAACCAACTCACACTTGGAGAAAGCCTTGAACTCAAAAGTCATAATTAGAGCTAAGGCCTCTTAAGGCATCTTAAAGATGATCCTTGTGTGATTAATGTTTTCACCTAGATAAAAAGTGTATCAGAAGGCTCTCCCTATTGGTAAGATTTCACAGTCTCAACGACATGACCCAAAACTCAGCATCCAAACCAGGGCATTTTCAAGAGTGAAAGGAAGCACTATTAGCAATTAAGCCATGACAACAGGTATGATGAGCTGAGACAGTCCGGGCAAACCAGGCCTTCACTAAAACGTTCACCAAAACGCTCACACCATCGCTCCACATAGTGGAGCCCACGCAAATGTTTGTGGCCATGGCTGTTTGAGTTATAAGGTAAAATCAAAGACAACATATAATTTGCAAGTAGTGCCCCTGAAGTGCAGGTATTGGGACAAGAGGTTTCTTTGCCTGCCTCTAAACACACCTGAATACATTCTCCCTCATTTAAATCTTGGGTCAAGTGACTTGACTAAAAATCTTTTCCCAGAAACAACTGGAAAAAGGTCCCTCTTAATAAAATCACCAAGAGATTCCAATCATCCCCCTTTTGAGGCCAGGGGTCTTTAGTCTGCTTCCTTTCCATTGTCTTTCCTTCTGACCTTAAAAGACAGTCCAGGTAACAGCACATATGAATGTAGTGTTTTAAGATGCTTTTCCAGGGACGCCTGGGTGGCTCAGTCGGTTGAGTGTCCAACTTCGGCTCAGGTCATGATCTCACGGTCTGTGGGTTCGAGCCCCGGGTCGGGCTCTGTACTGACGGCTCAGAGCCTGGAGCCTGCTTCGGATGCTGTGTCTCCCTCTCTCTCACTTTGTCTCACTCTGTCTCTCAAATATAAATGTAAAAAAAAAAAAATGCTCTTCTAGGAAAGGGAGTGGTGGCCAACTCAGACATCTGAGCTTGGACTCGTACAGTCTCCTTTCACCCTGGGTCGCTCAGCCTTAGACGCTCGCAGCAGTCCTACTATTAAAAAAGCAAACCAAAACAGAGCAACGAAGCATTTACACAGCATGCATACCTAATCATGAAACCTAAATACTCATTACTGAGGATTCAGAGACAGCTATTAGACTGCTAGTCAGTAGCCTGTACATTTATGAATTACATTTCTGCTACGGCTGATTCTGCTGTGTAATGAAGTGGGTTCATTATTTTTGCTTCAATTATATCGAATCTAGATGCGTGGTAGGGCTTAATGCAATTTCAAGGCTCCTAAGAAGAACCACTCAATTGTTTGTATGGTGACTGTCACGGAACTGAAACAGCTCATTGTGTAAAACGGGACCCACCGTTCATCATTTTAGAAGCATTTTTGAGAGCCATTTTTATACTAGGTGATTTTCATCACTTTCAGTCAGTGTGAAGTATTAAAATATCCTGTCGCTATCAGAAGAAGAAATAACGCACTTGTAATGTTCACAAATATCACCAATTGAAGCTCTCACAACTTAAACGTTAAAGGAAAAAAGTCAAGAGTCAAATGCAAGAGAAAACAGTAAAGGGAGTCGGGGAGTAATTCTTGAGTTTTCAAAAAGCTAGTAGGAAATTCTAAATCCATCTGGAATAGGGCTGCACGTATTAATGAAAAAAAATCACTTATTTTTGCTTTTGGCTAGAATTCTATCAAGTCAGTATGAAGTAGCACTGGTACTATTCCTACCGTTATTTGGAATACATTCTATTTATCATTTTGTTCGATTTCATTGTTCAACAACTTGTGGTCATGACCAGAGACACTGATTTGACACCCCACCTGCAGGAGGCAACGTGCTGTATGGATGTTGGCAATTATAAACAATCAGGTAAACAATCGTTTGTTAATAAAGATTACTTACTATAAAGTTGTTTATAACAACCTTCCGAAAGTAGAAACTGCAGTAGAAAAATCATAATCTTAGGGCATAAAATTTGGGAACGATTGCTCTACAGTCACTTTTAAAATGTTCTCAGCTTTCAGGGTTCTTGGGTGGCTCAGTTGGTTAAGCTTCCGACTCTTGGTTTTGGTCCAGGTCATGATCTCACAGTTTAGTGAGTTTGAGCCCCGCACTGGGCTCTGAGCTGGCAGTGCAGAGCCGGCTTGGGATTCTCTCTCTCTCCCTCTCTCTCTGCCCCATCCCCTACTCATGTCTCTCTCAAAATAAATAAATAGACTTAAAAAAATTTTTTTAATGTTCTCAGCTTTCAAGCATGCTTAAACAAGCTCTTGTATACACTTCCTTTAGTTGAACCAAGTGTGACACCAAAATTATATCTTTATTTTCATGTGAATTAGGGGAAAAAATAAGACCTCAAACTGAATTCATAGACCCCACTGCTTAGCAAAATCTAAGTTAAAAATAAAGTGGGGACAGATTATGCGAACAAAAAACAGATCTGGGATCCACTGTAAAGAGGCACAAGGGAACTTCTCAGGGAGATGCAAATGTCCTGTATCTTGATGATGCTGATGGTTCCATCTCGGTGTATAACTGCCAAAACTCAAACTGTAGCATTAAAGTGGGTAATTTTACTGCATGTAAACTGTCCTTCAATTTAAAAAAGGTAGGTGAGTGGATTTAAACTCAACTTAAAAGAAATAGTAAGCAAATAATAGTGTGAGTGGTACAGTGCAGCGGCAAAATTCAAAAATGGCATATGAATAACTGCTATTTGGGAAACACAGAGCAGCCCCCATAAAGAGGGAAAAAGGCAGTCTAACATATTTTAAAACGTATACATCACAACATTCATCAAGTAAACGATACTGTAGTTTCAATAATTTTTTCAGGGGAGGAACATTCATAATCAGAGTTATTAACAAAGAAAAACTGAGGCACACGAGAGCACCAGCTGCTCATACTGGACAGAAGACTGTGGCGTCGTCAAATGCCGATTTACAACACACGCGTTAGACATAAAAATCACCACGTTTCTCCAACAGATCACAGCGATCAGAGAAACCTTCAAAATGCTGTGTTTCTTACATACCAACTACTGTGGCCTTCCACATCTTCCTAAACAATGTTAATCCCAGAGAGTGATAATCGTGCAACTGTCAGCTCTCTCAAAATCATTGATTTTCCTCCCCGGTGAAAACAGAAACAGTGCCTGCTACCCAGCACCAGTTCCTCAAGGACCCCAAATGCAACACATCTCTGAGAAGCACCCAGAACACAGCAGCACCTGCTCCTCTCAGGTCAATGTCAAGAGAAAATGACAGGGAACTTCTGGGAAGTTGATAGAGTGCCCCGCAAACCTCAATTTCTACATCTGTAAATGCTTGTGCCTGATTTTTAAAGAAAAGCTTTTCATTAAGAACTAGGCACTACCGTCTGTCTTCTAAGAACTGGATACCCCTGGAAAATCTTATTTTTAACTATCTCGGACTCTCTGCTTGAGTGTGTGTGGGAGCACATGAAGATACACTGTAATTACTGGCTCATGAAGTAGCATAATATTCCTGGTTGAAGAAGGACATGCAAATATTGCATAGGGCATTAATACTTAATCTTACCAATTCATCAAGAAGAGAAGCAGAAGAGAACATATGGGAAGAAGAAGGGGCAAAAATACACGACCGAGGGGTGCCTGGGTGGCGCAGTCGGTTAAGCATCCGACTTCAGCCAGGTCACGATCTCGCGGTCCGTGAGTTCGAGCCCCGCGTCGGGCTCTGGGCTGATGGCTCAGAGCCTGGAGCCTGTTTCCGATTCTGTGTCTCCCTCCCTCTCTGCCCCTCCCCCGTTCATGCTCTGTCTCTGTCCCCAAAAAAATAAACGTTGAAAAAAAAAAAAAATTAAAAAAAAAAAAAAATACACGACCGAGAGGTAAAAACCTGGTGGAGACAAGGAGGCAGCCTTAGTAACTTCAGATCAAACCTGTCACAGAAGTATGCAATATGAGGGTTAAAACACAGAAACAAAAACAGAGCATTCAGATCACTCGCCGGAAGATCTATGCTGGGAATGGTAGGGGTCCAAGTCTAAGTTTCAAAAACTGTATTCCCAGAGACCACTACTCTGAAGAATCAATTCACTCAGACTTTGTATCATGAATAAATACTTCCTAACAACTACACAGATGGAAGAACACCGCATACCAGCCAAGCTCTATTTCTGTAACGTTTACTAGTTTATCTGGAATCACACACTTATTCTAGAACACAAGAAAACTGCTTAAAGAAAAGCATGC
This sequence comes from Leopardus geoffroyi, assembly GCF_018350155.1. NCBI lineage: Eukaryota > Metazoa > Chordata > Mammalia > Carnivora > Felidae > Leopardus > Leopardus geoffroyi. The sequence goes on along the minus strand of NC_059340.1, from coordinate 29,525,882 downwards.
TATAGTCACTGGAAAATGTAAATCTTTCACTGAGATATGCTTCTTATTGGGAGTCTTTCCTAGGACTTGTTGGGGACGGAATCAGAAAGATAAAGGTACCCATTATCCTCATCAATGTCACTCTGTCCTACACTGAATTGGAAGTTTGTAGAATTAATGTTGCTGGCCTTAAGGAACCCATCAATTCTGAAGCCTTTGTATCTATGTGTCTTTGGACTTTCCAGGTTGAACTGTGTGAAACTGCCAACATTCAACTGGTTTTTAAATATATTAATTAATTTAATTTATTTGAGAGAGGGCGCAAGTGAGCAAGGATTGGGGGGAGAGAGAGAGAATCCCATGAGGGCAGAGATAAAGAGGGAGGGAAAGAGGGAGGAGGGATGGAGAGAAGAGGAGAGAGAGAGAGAGAGAGAGAGAGGGAGGGAGGGGAAGGGAGAGGGAGGGAGAGAGAGAAAGAGAGAGGGAGGGAGGGGGAGGGAGGGGGAGAGAGAAGAGGGGGCTCACCCAAAGTGGGGCTCACCCTAAGCAGGGCATGAGCTCACCTGACGCAGGACTCAAACTCACCCACTGTGAGATCATGACCTGAGCTCAAGTCAGATGCTTAACTAAATGAGCCACCCAGGTGCCCCCCTTTCTTTTTTTTTTTTTTTTTAATGTTTATTTATTTAGTTTGAGTGAGAGAGAGCACAAGCAGGGGAGGGGTAGGGAGAGGGGGAGAGAAAGAATCCTAACTCTGCCAGTGCAGAGCCGAACGTGGGGCTTGATCTCATGAACCATGAGGTCATGACCTGACTGAGGCACCCAGTCACTCCTCAACTGTTTTTCATGTACAAAATTACATTCATAGGACTGCACCTACTATAATGTCCGGTCTCACTAGGCTCCTGAGAAGCTCACTGTAGCTAAATGTTCAGGTGTCATGGAGTTGCATTTTAAAGTGAAGGCTTTATTTTGCTGTTTCTGCTTTTCTGCATATAGGAAGAAGATTGTGTTGGAAAAGCATACTCTTCCCTCAGTCATTTGAAACTCAGAATGCATTTTCCACAGAAATAAAATGTGGATGGGATCCCAGGCTAGACCTCAAGGACTATCCAACTTTAAGGCAACTAAATACTTAACATTTAAGAAAGCAAAAACGACTGCAAGAACAAAAATTAAATAATAAATTAAAAATAATATTTTAATTTTGAATATTGCTTAGAAAAGAGCGATTTCAGATTGTGGACATTTTCAAAGTGATTGGAAGCATATTTTTGATGTCTAACTTCAAAATATGAAGCAGATTTCCTTTCCCTTAATTTATGTTCTACCAGGAGTAATATGAGGCACAATCATATAATAAAGTAAGCATCCACATTTTATTTACATTTTTAAAACACTCTAGAAAAGCCAGGATTCTGAACTAAATATTCTACCTAAAGAATCTCTTCCACAGAAATCTTTCTTGGTCACTCAAGTTCATGCAGTCCCCATTTTTTCCTTGATACTTTTTAACCCCTCCTTGTTATACAAGGACTTGTGTAAACATGTATGCCCCTACCAGAACATAACCTCTTGCGAGGATCGTGTCTTATTTACCTTGTGTTTCTCTCAGCACTGGGCTCTGACCATAGTTGGCCTTCAATAAAAAATTATAAATCAAACCAGGTTACTGCTTTAGTAAAAACAGCTAAAATTGTACTCAAGCAACTCCTATCTATAATTATAACTCATCATCCTAGATATGGTGGAGCCCACACTGGAATGGGGACCCTCTACAGCTCTGCACTGACGACCTCCACGATCCTAAATAAATCCAAAATCACCGGGACCGTAAATTTTTAGGATCAGGAACTCTGTACCATGTTTTCCCTGACACCCAACGTTTGATAATCAGTTACCACTTTAGCCATCATGCACCTGTATGCATAACCCTCACATGATGATACAGGGATCAGCTTTAAATGAGTACTAAAATTACAGGCTATCCTCCTCTCCTGTCGCCTTTTCTATTTAAGATCTACAAAATCAGACCACAGAAAATGGTTATTTCAAACGTGGCTAACAGGGATTCCTTAGTGAGATTTTAAAATGAAAAACAGGGGGCGCCTGGGTGGCGCAGTCGGTTAAGCGTCCGACTTCAGCCAGGTCACGATCTCGCGGTCCGTGAGTTCGAGCCCCGCGTCGGGCTCTGGGCTGATGGCTCAGAGCCTGGAGCCTGCTTCCGATTCGGTGTCTCCCTCTCTCTCTGCCCCTCCCCCGTTCATGCTCTGTCCCAAAAATAAATAAATGTTGAAAAAAAATAAAATGAAAAACAGAATAGAAATTCTGGTAGTATTTATCACTAATAACCAGGAATGTTCCAGTCATGCTCCTACTGCTCCTTGTAAACTTACAAACAGTACGATGAAAGAATTTTCCAAAATCAGGTCCAAGGGGGAGGGGGCGACTTTTGCTCAGAATGAGTACAAGAAAAAGTAATGGGCTGGGTTTTTAATTATTTAGATCAGACCCAGGGTCAAAGTTGCCTCTTTTAGAGACAAGCATTAGACCTACGAGAAGTAAACGAGCCCCTCTCTAGAGCGCTGTCCAACACAACGGTCTGTGGTCATGGAAATGTTCTACATCGACAGGTAGTGCAGCCACAAGCCACACTGTGACTGAGCACTTCAAATGTGCCGACTGAGGAACTGAATTTTAGCTTTTATTTTATTTTAATTAATCTAAATTTAAGTAGGCCAACGTGACTAGTGGCTACCGTACTGGACATACAGCTCCAGACTCTCCAAGTCAGTGGTTCTCAACCAGAGGCAGTTCCCCCAACCCCCAGGGAACAACTGCTTCATCTGGAGACTTCGGCTGCCACACTGTGGGACGTGCTACTGGTAGAGGCCAGGGATGCTGTCAAAATAAACATTCTACAGGACAGCCTCTCACAACAGAGAATGAGCCCAGAATGCTAGTAGTGCTGAGTTTGAGACACCCTGCTTTCAGTTTACTCAAGGTGGGAATTAAAGTAAACGCAAATAAAACGCAGCACACTTTGTCTAAACATAATACCCAGGAAGAATGAGCTTTTCCAAGCAACAGAAAAAGGTCCGGGCTGTGGGACAAGTTAAAAGTAGCAAGTTTTTGCTAAAAAAATGTATGTAGGTGTGTTAACTTAGTAAGACCTACAGCATCAGAATAATTGCTTCCTGTCGCATTTTTTTTTTTTAAACTTGACTATTAACCGAAGTAAACTCTGTGCGACTATGCAAAGGGCCTTGTTCCTTATGAGCTGGACATACGGTATTGGGGGGCTGAGGCTCCCCTACCTACTCTTCCAGTTTAAACTCCTTGTCCCTTCAACTGACCTATCTGGTTTCTTGAGACCTCACTAATTTCAGAGACAACAGACAGTACTGAGAGAGAAAAGCAAGCAAGAACACAGCCCTGTTGTCGCAGGTCTCCCATCTACATATTATCTAAAGAAAAAGCAAGCGTACAGAATCATACCTGGACCAAAGGGAATGCAGTGTCTGATTCTCCTAAATGATGATAGCACACTACATTCTAGAGAGAGCGATTACTTGAAATGAGAGAATGGGAATCAAATAACGTTGTGGTTTCTGCAGCCAGTATAAATTATGCAAGGATCGGTTTAAATGGGATCATTCAGAACTGCTCAAAGAGTTCTCATTTTTATATTAGCAACGTAGAATTTCACCCAAAATAGTCTAGTCCTCAAAGAAACAGGAATAATGGATGCAATTCAATGTTTCTACTTTGATTCGAACTATTTTTCTCAACATAAAATCCTCAACATTCATACTATAGGAATTCTTTTTCTTTTCTGCTCTCTTAGCACGAACAGAAATTGTTCATTACGTATGAGGCCCTCCACTGTTTCAGGGAATATAAAAATAAGACATAGTCCTAGTTCTGAAACACTTACATTCAGAATTTCCATACTGGCCTAAGGCAGGCAGAAACTTCCGGCCCACACATTCTGAATTCCTCAAAGATCACTGCCATTTTTGCGAATGCTCCAGCCTTAAGCACTCTGGAGTTGCAGTACCTTTTCCGATCTTCATTTGGAGAGGTTAAGGTCTTTTATCAGCCATTAAGGTTTACAGGGAGAAACCAGCGTAATCTACTAATCAAATGCCAGAAAAGTAGTATTTCAAGCAGGATTCCGACCCACTCTTTTTTGCAGATTTGCCCATAAAAAACTATTCTTGGAGGAAGGATCACTCCAGTTTCTAGGTTTCTAACTGAAAAGACACAGAGCCATCCTGTCTTATGAAACTGGACAGGAAACAACACTGAAGAGATAATCTTAGCATCATTTTATATTCAGCTATGGGTGTCACACATATGATCTAGAGCAGGAATTCTCAGGCTCAGCACTACTAACATTTAAAGCAGAGAATTCTCTGCCGTGGAGGCTGTCCTGTGCACTCCAGGATGTTTAGCAGCGTCCCTGGCCTCTACCCAGTAGGCACCAGTCGCACCTGCCTACCCACTAGTTGTGACAATCAGAAACGTCTCCAGACAAGCTGCCGAATGTCCCATGGGGAGCAAAACTGCACCGTGCTTGAGAATCACTGATCTGGCCTGGAACTCGCAGTACCACAAGGTAGACACTGTACTAATCAAAAGCCTGGAAAGACTTCATTCCTCCCCAATAAACATGTAACGCTCAACACATACAATCTTTTTCTCTTCTTGACTGCCTTCCGCCCAATTTATGAGAAATGACCCGGGGTGTCGTTACTGTGCGCCCATGAAGACACCATCATCCCTTCAACTTTCCAGTGACAAGGGAACAAATCTACAGGGACTGCCGCACTGAAAAATGACCAAGTGTTATTGCTACCGGTTCAAAATTAAAATAAAGCAGTCTTAAAACCCTAGCATTGCTCCAGAATTCTACATGTGCAAAAAAAATTGGATCTGCACAGGCAGACTCCCAAGCTTGAAGAGGGAGAAGGACTTTGAGGGCGGGCAAAATGTCAGGTTCTGCAGATAGGTATCCAAAGAGGGATCCAAGCAATGGTTCTCATTTACGAGCCCTAAATCCGGGACAATTAGAATCCATTTCCCTTGCCAGAGCAATCGGCCAGGTGCATCATCACGCTGCTTGCTTCCCCAAGACAAACTAGAGGAAAGGGCTGCTACCAGTGGATTTCAGATCGCCGCGAGCGTCTCCCCCGGGCACGAAAAGGGGGGAGTCACAAGTTGCGGAAGGGCAGCAATCCCCCAAAGCAATTCACGATCCGCAGAAGGCCCACCCCTTCCTGACCTCAGGGGTCTTCACAAACTACAGCACCAGAATCACGTGGGGGAACTTGTTAAACAAGCAGATCCCCGTCCCGCCCCCACGAGGTTCCCCACCCGAGGGCCGAAAATGTGGGTGTTTACCAAGGGCCCCAGGTGATTCCTAGTCACGCTGAAGTTGGAAAACCCACTGCTTCAACAATCCCCCCCGCCCTAACTTGGAGACCACAGGAAACCCACAGGCTTGCAGTCGGCTCTGAAACAACCGGGGCTGCTGTCCAGGCTCTTCTGGGGCCGCAAGTCGTTAGCTCCGTCAGCCGAAAGGGTGAGCCGAGCTCAGGCAGGCCCCAAGGTCGGGCCCGCGGCCCCCGCAATGGGCTCCCGGCAGAACCGGCCCAGTCCCTCTCGGCCCACGGACACCCGAAGGATTCCCGGCCCCGTGACGTGACCAGGCCTCAGCAGCGAGCGCCCGGCCGGACGCCCTCGCGGCCAGGCCCCCTCGGTCAGGGCCAGTTAGCCCCCGGGCCCCTCCCCGGTCACAATGGCAGCTCGCGACCGGGAAACAGTCGCCTCGGAGGCGGAGGCCTCTTGCCGCAGGGCCGCCCCCCAGCCCGAGTACAGACCTTCTCCAGGGACGCGTCCATGGCTGAGGCGGCCGGCGGAGCCCAATAAAGGCCCCGCGGTCCGGGCGCTACTTCCGCCTCCCGCGCCGCGCCGCGGTTTCCACGCTGGCAGCGCTGACGTCCCCCGCGGCCGCGGCCGGCGGGGCGGAGACGGGGAGGAGCAGCCAGGCGTCGCCGCGGGGTGGGAAATCTGCGGGTCTCAGGGAGGCGGGGCGGGGCCCCTCGGAGTGGGCGGGGCCCTCTAGGCTTCCGTACCTGGCCGTCCCGCCGGCCAGCCCTAACGTGCCCAGGTGAGGGGGGGGGGGGGGAGGCACGGCGCAGCCGCTGCAAACTTTCACAAGCCCGTCGCAGGCGTCGGGGTAAACATATAATAACCACAAGTGACCACTCTTGCACTGAGAGGCTGGAAATACTGCTCACGCACCTGTACTTCCCTGTCCTAGTCTTCCAAGTTTTCCGCACCGTCAACATCCCTCAGGAATGGAACAGGCCATGCACCACAGAGGGGCGGGGCTAGCGAGCACCCCCGCACATGCGCAGGATGGCCAGTTTACTAGGTGCCGAGGGGTTTGCGGGGGTTCAGGTAAGAGGTTCCCAAGTGATCGCGGGTGTTTAAAAGCGGTGCTGATGCGAGCTGGGGTATTTGTTTCACCGCGGAATTCCAGATGGAAAAGACTTTGAAACAACCGGTCCGGCTTCTTTCATTATGTCAAGCCATAATTATGATTTGGCAGGTGATAATAATAGGTCAGCTGCTGCTGTTCCACTTTATGGCACAACAGCTCTATGATGGAGAGATGGTTATCCATATCCCGGTGCCAGTCTAGGTAGGATCCAGACCCAAGCACCGTGACCGCAGCGCCTGTCCACCACACACACTGCCTCCGTAACCGCTTCCAGCCCTGCTGTAGAATCATGTGTTTCTAAGGAATGGGAGAGGGCATACATTTGCTTATTCTTCTACTGAGGAATACTGAAATAGACTAGTGTACCACGTTTGCAGTCAGAGAACACTTCAGCAAAGACCAAAATGACGTTACAACCACAAAACCATTCCTTTTATCTCCTCTTTTGTGCGCATCTCTTCTGAAATCTGCGTAAATGACTGGGTCACATTTTCAGCGCGGTAATTACATGTTTTGCGCTCTCTAACTTGTATTTGGTAAATTGCCCAGGTATGTTAATAAAATTGTTTTCTACCAAAAGAACCTTTGCGTGCCAGTTCAGAGTGTACCCCGGGAACTATTCAGATTCCCCAGAGTTCTGCAAACAGAAGAAAGACTTATGTCTATTTATGCCTTACAAGATCTAACATTGAATGTACCTCTGCTTAAGCAAATCACTTTTTCCGACTTGTGAAAAATTTCAAACATTTAGAAAAAGTTGAAAGTGAAATGGACACCCACATGCCCACTTTCTAGATTTTACAATGAACAATTCCCTATATTTGCTCTATTACATAAGCATCTGTCTGTTCACCAATATGTCTTCTGTTTTGATACATTTCAAAATTGCAGACATCGATATATTTCACCCCTGAACATATCAGCAAGGATATCATTAAATATTCATATTTTTTGAAAGATATTTTATTTGTAAGTAATCTCTATACCAAAGTGTGACTCGATCTCAGGACCCCTAGATCAAGAGTCACACGCTCCACTAACTGAGCCAGCCAGGCTCCCCGCAAAATCTTACTTTTTAAAACCACCTCCAAGTATCTTTGGATTATGTCACAAAGTAGATTCTACCAAACAAAAACTAGACAGATGAAATTAACCTCTTCTATTTTATTTAAGATTTTATTTTCAAGTAATTTCCAAACCCAATGTGGGGCTGGAACTTACGACCCCAAGATCAAGAGGCACATGCCCTACCAACTGAGCCAGCCAGGTGCCCCTAACCTCTTCTACTTTAAAAGTAAACATGGGGCGCCTGGGTGGCGCAGTCGGTTAAGCGTCCGACTTCAGCCAGGTCACGATCTCGCGGTCCGTGAGTTCGAGCCCCGCGTCAGGCTCTGGGCTGATGGCTCAGAGCCTGGAGCCTGTTTCCGATTCTGTGTCTCCCTCTCTCTCTGCCCCTCCCCCGTTCATGCTCTGTCTCTCTCTGTCCCAAAAATAAATAAAACGTTGAAAAAAAAATAAAAGTAAACTTAAAACATGAAAATTATTCCCTCATGAAAAACTGGGAATAATTGGTTCATTTAATATTTATCCAAATATATGTATTGGCTGCCATCTTGGACAGTCAGATGCTAGAAATACAAAAATAAGACCAGATCCCTGCCTTTAAGGATACATTGTTTAGAACAGAGGTTTTTACTTTGTGACCCAGGGGGAGGCCCGTAAAACTCCTGAAACTATATCCAAAATTTTGTATTATGAGTACATTTGGGGAAAATGTTCATAGCTTTCATTTTATACTCATCTGTCACACACACACACACACACACACACACACACAGCAAAATAAGTGAAAACCATTTTGCTTGTGGATGGACAGCTATGTAAATGTAGCATTCTATGAGCTAGTACAGACATCTGAGAAAAATATTGTAGGAAAACAAAACATGAAACCACTCATTGTGAGAACATTTGGCTTATATGTGCCAATACAGACCTTTTCTTGAAATAGGCAAAAAGCAAACCAAATAAAAGAAGTTTGTGGTTATTTTTCCCCTTTGAGTCTATTCACATGATTTTTGTTGTGTCCCGATTGATATTTACATAAACGTATTGTATATGTTGCTTTTAACCTTTAGCTTTTTTTTTCCCCAAGCCAAACTGTATCCAGCTTTATTAAAGATACCCTTCATAAACAATCATGCTATTTCAGGCAGGACATGGGCAGACAATCGTTATCAGTATACAACAACTTTCAAACTCCCTTGTTCAATGGACTACCAAAATCAGAAAGCCGCTATAACCCAATGAATTCTTCATTTGATGCTCTGAACAGGGAAAGTTTAGAGTGAGGATTGACATTTCACATTTAGCATGTTGTTTAACAACTTTTCACAAGCCGACCCTGAATTTCAGGAAATGAAATGAGAATAGCAGAATTATCAATCTGAAACACCACGAGCTAAAAAAGGAACTCTTTTGAGGGATGCCATTTCCATGGTGACACTGTAAAGTAACCTTTAACTTTTTGAATGAACCAAGGGATATATATGGAAGATGTATTTATCATTCACCAGGGTGACGGAAAATTAGTAAATTACCAAAAAGTGGGAGGGAAGAGGCAAGGTGAGTAGGAATGTAAGTGGAATCACCAATGTCCTCAACTTCATTTCACACTAAGTAAAGACTCTCTGAAATGGCAAAGTCAAGATTCAAAGTTTTAAGTGTAATATTTTAAGGCATAAAGGGTGTTCGCTTTTATTTCTAGAAGAAATAAAATTAAGTAACAAAAATCAGGAAGTGGAGAGGATAGGAGAGCTGGTGCAAATGGCAATAAATTTATCATTTTTTTAGAGTAAGGAAACAATAGGTTCTTTCTAAATTAAGGAACAGACACAACGATATTTTTTACAAAGTAGAAGGTAAAAGCTTCTACAGAATGGGAGTAGGGGGGTTACAGACGAGGGAAAAGAAATTGGCAATATCCCATTTTCTATTCTTCTACACTCTCTGGATATTTGCCATTTGCGTGCATTTCTCTCATGAATTGAAGTTAAGTCAATTACCTGGAAAAAAACAAAAATTGATTTCAATCATTTTTTAAATCTCACCCGGCAATTTCGGAGAGAAGTCTGCGGTTCCTCAAGGAGACTTAAGGTGGCAACACTGAGACGATTTGTAACCTACCTTGTTTCATTAGTTTCACTAAGTTCACCAACGTAGCTCAAAACAAAATGAAACAAAAGCAGCAAAGACAAATTTTGTTGTGAAAATATAGGAAACAGCTTAAATGAATTGTCCCCAACTAACACCCTATCATCACCATCCCCTCCATGAGAGGAACCTTCTCAGACATCCCATAAGCCCTGCCCCAAACAATCCCAGCTCCCTCACCCCAAGAAAAAATAACCACTTTCTGATCTTTACAGTAATCATGTCCTAATCATTCCTTTGCGGTTTTATCACCCAAACATGCATCCATAAACACTATAAAAATATATCTAGGGGCTCCTGGGTGGCTCAGTCGGTTAAGCATCTGACCTCGGCTCAGGTCACGATCTCCTGGTTCGTGAGTTCGAGCCCCGTGTCCAGCACAGAGCTCTCCTTGGATCCTCTGTCTCCCTCTCTCTGCCCCTCCCCCTCTCAAAAATAAACAATATATATAGTCTCTTAATATACAGTCTCTCTCTCTCTCTCTCTCTATACACACACACACACACACACACACACACACACACACACACACACGTATTCTCTTTTAATCTATAGGTATTCCTATATCTTTTTTTCCTTTACAATTGATCTGTTGAAGACATCATGTTACTGTTGTAGAATTTTCCTTAGTCTGAATTTCCCTCTGTTTTCTATATTTCCTGCAAATTGGCGGTTGGATCTAGGCTTAATCAGGTTTAGGTCTGAAGTTCTGGGGACTTATTCAGAGATGATTGTTGTTCTCTTCGTCAAAAGGCACATGGTACCTGGTTTTCTTTTTTTTTTGTGTTGTTAGCAGACACTAACATTCTTGACTTTACATTAATTCTGACCTAAATGAGAAAAGCTGTGAATTTTCCTATGCCACATATATTTTTATATCCAAGGAAGTTTGCCAAGATACGATTTCTTACCACCCTCTCGTTTTTCTTTTTGTTTTGACATAATTTCAGAATTGTAGGAAAGTTGCAAGAAAAGGATAAAGAATTCTCTCAAACTCTTCCCGATTCCCTGTATGTTAATATTTCACCACATTTGCTATATTGTTCTCTCTAAGTGAATAAATAAATATGAACACACATAGTTTGCCCCTGAATCATTTTGCAATTTGTTGCAGATGATGTCCTTTCGTCTCTAAATAACTTGATGGTATGACTTTCTAATCAATAGACTCTATTCATATTTTGACACTTTTTCCCAGATAAGTCTTGATAGAAATTCTAGAATAGTGTGCTCTTGAATAGTTCTTCCAACAGAAGGACTATTTGTGTGTCTCACAACAGATATGAGTACAGGACAGATACTTTATAGAATGTCCATCAATGTGGGTTTTCTATTTATTTTTAGAAGATCCTAATGTTGATATTTTGTAGGTTAGTGATTTTCCTCCATAAACATGTTGTATGGACCAGAGCCCCACCTGATTTAAAAGCAGATGGATTTCTTGCTGTTCACAAATCTCAGATCATGAATAATCACGTTTTCCTCCCAAGAAGCCTACCAAAGACTTTATTTTTTTAATATGAAATTTATTGTCAAATTGGTTTCCATACAACACCCAGTGCTCATCCCAAAAGGTGCCCTCCTCAATACCCATCACCCACCCACCCCTCCCTCCCAACCCCCTTCAACCCTCAGTTTGTTCTTAGTTTTTAAGAGTCTCTTATGCTTTGGCTCTCTCCCACTCTAACCTCTTTTTTTCCCCCCTCCCCCATAGCCTTCTGTTAAGTTTCTCAGGATCCATATAAGAGTGAAAACATATGGTATCTGTCTTTCTCTGTATGGCTTATTTCACTTAGCATCACACTCTCCAGTTCCATCCATGTTGCTACAAAGGGCCATATTTCATTCTTTCTCATTACCACGTAGTATTCCATTGTATATATAAACCACAATTTCTTTATCCATTTGTCAGTGGATGGACATTTAGGCTCTTTCCATAATTTGGCTATTGTTGAGAGTGCTGCTATAAACATTGGGGTACAAGTGTCCCTATGCATCAGCACTCCTGTATCCCTTGGGTTAATTCCTAGCAGTGCTATTGCTGGGTCATAGGGTAGGTCTATTTTTAATTTTTTGAGGAACCTCCACACTGTTTTCCAGAGCAGCTGCACCAGTTTGCATTCTCACCAACAATGCAAGAGGGTTCCTGTTTCTCTACATCCTCTCCAGCATCTATAGTCTCCTGATTTGTTCATTTTAGGCACTCTGACTGGCGTGAGGTGATCTCTGAGTATGGTTTTGATCCACAAAAGTATGGCCAACTAATCTTTGACAAAGCAGGAAAGAATATCCAATGGAAAAAAGACAGTCTCTTTAACAAATGGTGCTGGGAGAACTGGACAACAACATGCAGAAGGATGAAACTAGACCACTTTCTTACACCATTCGCAAAAACAAACTCAAAATGGATAAAGGACCTGAATGTGAGATAGGAAACTGTCAAAACCCTAGAGGAGAAAGCAGGAAAAAACCTCTCTGACCTCAGCCGCAGCAATTTCTTACTTGACACATCCCCAAGGGCAATGGAATTAAAAGCAAAAATGAACTATTGGGACCTCATGAAGATAAAAAGCTTCTGCACAGCAAAGGAAACAATCAACAAAACTAAAAGGCAGCCAATGGAATGGGAAAAGATATTTGCAACTGACATATTGGACAAAGGGCTAGTATCCAAAATCTATAAAGAGCTCACCAAAGTCCACACCTGAAAAAACAAATAATCCAGTGAAGAAATGGGCAGGAAACATGAATAGACACTTCTCTAAAGAAGACATCCAGATGGCCAACAGGCACATGAAAAGATGCCCAACGCCTACCAAAGACTTTAAAAGTATTCCTTCAACTGCAGACTTGTAAATCACAGGTACAACTGTTGGATTACCCATGGGCTAGCTTTTTCTTGGTTTTTAGAATAGCACACTGTCAGAGCTCAGATTGTAGATCCAAGTAAATCTGAGCTCTTCAAACTGAAAAGCTACTTGGGCCAGTTGCTTGACTTTGCGCTGTTTTAGTTTACTCATCTGTAAAATTCAGGTTATACTTGCCTTTTAGTGTTCTTTAAACACTCTTGTGGTTTTCACATAAAAAAAAAAAAAAAAAAAAAAAAAAAAAAAGCACACCCAAACCAGGCAGACAAAGACTCCTCAGTGGAGCCCATCCATAGCTCCCTCCAGTTACACTTATGGTCTCAATTTTCATCACGCACATTCCACCGACTCATCTCAATGTGGTTTCAGTGCCTTCATTCCACCCAAACAAATCTCACTAAAGTCATCTCCATCCAGCTTACATGATGTCTCAGCTGCATTAGATCCAGATAATCACTTCTTTTTTTTGTTTTAATTTTTTTTAACGTTTATTTATTTTTGAGACAGAGAGAGACAGAGCATGAAGGGGGGAGGGGCAGAGAGAGAAGGAGACACAGAATCGGAAGCAGGCTCCAGGCTCTGAGCCATCAGCCCAGAGCCCGACGCGGGGCTCGAACTAACGGACCGCAAGATCGTGACCTGAGCTGAAGTCGGACGCTTAACCGACTGCGCCACCCAGGCGCCCCAATCACTTCTTTTTTGAAATCGACACTTCCCTTGCTTCCCGAGATCAAAGTCTCTTGGCTGTGTTCTCTGTCTGACTGTCTCTTCTTCATCCTTCTTCCTCTATCCTATGTTTAATTGCTGGATTTCCTCAGCACTCAGCCCTAATGCTCTTTTCTTCCACCTTGTATCCTCCATTTTTTTCTTTAACATCTATACCAGTGTGGTTGTTAAACTGACAGTCAAAACCACTGATGAGTTGTGAAATCAGCCTAGCGGGTGGTGGCTAGCAATTTTGAAAACCTGAACTGGATAGAAAAGATGAGAGCAGCTCTTTCTGCCCATGGGTCCTGTCTTTGTGCTTTAATAAAATCACCTTTTTTTGCACTAAAAGAGAGAGCGAGAGAGACAGAGAGAGCAATAAAGAAAAGAAAAAGAAAACACCAGAGCATATTATATGGAGTAAAGGTAACTAAGAAACAATCCAAATGTCCATCAACAGGCAAAAAGAAAAATATTTGTTGCCTATCTATACTACACAGGCATGAAAAAGAACAAACGACTTACACGTGGAACACCATAAAAGTTGGCATTTTCTATAAAGGCCCAAGTGGTAAATATTTTAGGTTTTGGGGGCCATTCAATCTGTGTCACAACTACTTAATTCTGTATAGCATGAGTCATTGTCAATATGTAAACAAATGAGTCAATGCTATGTTCCAATAAAACTTTATTCATGGACACTGAATTTTGAATTTAATACAATTTCCACATCATAAAATGTTCTTTTCCAGTGTTTTCCCAACCATTTGAAAATAGAAAGCCATTCTTAGCTCTTGGACCTTTCTATAAGTAGGTAGTGGGGGCGCCTGGGTGGCTCAGTGGGTTGAACATCCAACTCTTGATTTCAGCTTAGGTCATGGTTCGTGAGTTTGAGACCCGTGCCGGGTTCTTTGCTGACAGCATGGATCCTGCTTGGGATTTTCTCTCCCTCCCTCTCTCTCTGCTCCTTTACCCACTCTCATGAACGCTCTCTCTCAAAATAAATAAATATTTAAAAAATTTTTTAAAAATAGGCCATAGTGTGGACTGCTGTCATAGATGAATCTCAGAAACATTATGCTGACTCAAAGAAGTCACATATAAATGAATGTGTATGCTGTGTAATTCCAATTATGTGAAATTCTGGACAGTGCAGACTCATCCAAAAACCTGTGGCCAGGGATGAAGGGTAATTAACCGCACATGGGTGATGGGGAATTTTTGGAGGTGATAGAAATTTTAATTTGAATTGCAGTGGTATGCAGAGGTATATACATTTATCACAAGTCATTAAACTAAACATGTAATATGGATATACTTTACTATATGTAAAATACCCTTCCATCATGTTGATTTAAAAGATATCAGATTGCATCACACGCAGTAAAGGGTAACCGTGTTTCTGAAACTTGGTTTCCAGTCATGTACATTCATAGATGGGCATTGAACTCATCCTCCAAAACGAGGGTCTCCTTGACATTCCTCCCAGTAAAGGTACCATCACCCACCCTGTGGCTCAAGCCAGGAACCCTGGTATGTGTCTCACACACTTCTCCTTCCCCAGGCCCTTCCAATCAGTGTTGTCAGTGTAGCATGTCAACCTCCTCAGTATCTCTCGAAGCTGTCCTCACTTCCAGCTCCACACAGGGACCCTGCCATACCTACGTAGTCTGTTAAACAGAGAAGTCCGATCCTCTGCTTGGAAGCCTTGGCTTATCCACGGAGCCAAGCAGGCATCCTTCACGTGGTCCACACAACGGTGTGGCCCCCTTCTACCTCCTTGGGTCTGAGATGTCATTTCTTCCTTGTTCTTATAATACAGCAGACTCCTTCCTGAGAAGTGGTTTTCTTTAACTGCATTGTTCTTGCCTTCCTTCCCCCTGTTAAACTTCTAACCTCTTTGGTAGAAGTTTAAGTATCATTTTCTCAGGAAACATCATAAGTGCACCTTGCGCTTCTCTCCTGCTCTTGGCACGGTTGTAATTATTATTTAATGTCTGTCTCTCTGGATAGACTAGAAACGCCATTTCCACAGAGACAGAGTCTGTCTTTGATATTATTTTGTCCCCAGTAACAAGCAGGTAGACTCTGAAAACGGTTGTGAAATGAATGGATGGATGGATAATGAATTTACACACTGGCACAACATGCAGATTTTATTTCCAAACATTCCCATTGTTTTCAATCTGGGTTTAATGAGTATCACATGTTGGGGCATCTGGGTGGCTCAGTCAGTGAAGCGTCCGATTTGGGCTTAGGTCATGATCTCAGAGCCCCATGTCAGGCTCTGTGCTGACAGCTCAGAGCCTGGAGCCTGCTTCAGATTCTGGATCTCCTTCTCTCTCTGCCCCTCCCCTGCTTGTGCTCTGTCTTTGTCTCTCTCAAAAATAAATAAACATTTAAAAAAAATGAGTATCACATGTTAAAGACACTCTGTGAGCCGAGCAAGCAATTTTACATCCCAAGTCTTGATAGCCCAGTGTCTGGGATGCAGTGAGGGTTCAGTGAATGATTACTGAATGCATGCATCCAACAAATATTTTCTGAGAGTCCACTATATGCTAGGAATCAGAGATACAATTATTAAGAGTTTCTGCATTTATGGATCTTACATTCCATTGGAACGGAGAGATAACAAATAGCTATATAATATTAATTAGTTGTGAGTACCAACAGGAAAATAGAGCAGGATAAGAGAATAGAGAGTAAATTATGAATGAATCCATCCCTCAGGCTGTAAATTTGAAATCTCTGTTCCAAAACATTGAAAATATTTGTTCACTGATAATCAGCTGGAAACAGAAGAAAATTAAGCAAGACCAACCACTACCATGGACAATTTATCATTGATTTTCAAAACCTTGAGGAAGACATCCCCATTGATTTTGCTATTACTCAAAGGACGTTTCTTTGCTGTTGGAGTAGTTCTGGCAATTCACAGACCTATCATCATCCAAATATCATGGAATCAGGGTTAGGCATGAAATCTTGGAAAATCTGAAGCAGGTATGTTAAGATTGAGGCAGCCATATGAAAAAGAATTTTGTTACTCGCATTAAAAACAATTTTTTTAATGTTTATTTACTTTTGAGAGAAAGAGAGAGAGAGAGAGAGCGCGCTGGGGAAGGGGCAGAGAGAGGGAGACACAGAATCGAAGCAGGCTCCAGGCTCTGAGCTGTCAGCACAGAGCCCAACGCGGGGCTCGAACTCACGGACCGTGAGATCATGACCTGAGCCGAAGTCAGCCACTTAACCGACTGAGTCACCCAGGCGCCCCTTTTATCTTGCATTTTAAGCTAATTTTTACTTATGTTTCAGAGTCTTCTTTCCCTAAAGTAAAATTTTAGATGATAGTGATTATTTTAGGTGACATTGCAAAAAGATAAAATAGTATAAAAAGGTAAATTCTACTTTTCATTCGTTTCAGGTTTATTTATATTTTATGAAATAATTCAGCCTTCTCTAAAACTTTGTGCTCGAAAGAATAATGAACAAGAACATTAATGTAAATATTTAAAAAGGAAAAGATGTGCAAATGGTCAATAAACACACACACACACAAACATTGTTAGTGACCAAACGTGTAAAAATCAAAGGAGATACCATTCTTGTTTATCAAATCAACGTGGGTTTTTTTTTGTTTTTAATAATATCTACTGTTAAAGTAGAAGAAAACACTCTTTTGCATTACTGATAGAATTTCAAACTATTATTAAATCTTCTATAAGTTTCAGTTATACTGAACTGAATGTAATTTGGCATTCAGTAACAACAAAAAACTTAGAATATACGTATCTTTTCTCCCCCAAATTCTACTACCAGACATGTAAGATAATGAAGTTAAAGACTTAACTGTGAGAATGTCAACAGCAACAGTGTATATAATGGTAAAAATGTTAAAACAACCTATATATTCAACAATATAAGAAATTGATTAAATTATAGTAAAATTGGTTAATACACACCTTTAAAAATAGTGATGTGGATGGGGCGCCTGGGTGGCGCAGTCGGTTAAGCGTCCGACTTCAGCCAGGTCACGATCTCGCGGTCTGTGAGTTCGAGCCCCGCGTCGGGCTCTGAGCTGATGGCTCAGAGCCTGGAGCCTGTTTCCGATTCTGTGTCTCCCTCTCTCTCTGCCCCTCCCCTGTTCATGCTCTGTCTCTCTCTGTCCCAAAAATAAAATAAACGTTAAAAAAAAAAAATAGTGATGTGGAAACCTTCCTATTGACATGGGATGATGACATGCTGTTAATTCAAAAAGGAAAGAAAATGGCATGTGTAATATAAGCTTTACTTTTTTTTTTTTTTAAGTTTATTTATTTATTTTGAAACAGAAGGTGGAGGGGAGAGGCAGAGAGAGAGAATGCTGGGATTGTCTCTCTCTCCCTCTCTTTCTGCCCCTCCCCTGCTTGTACTCTCTCTCTCTTTTTCAAAATAATCAAATAAACTCTAAAAAAAAAAAAAAAAAAAGGATATAAGGCAAAATGGAAGAGAAGAATAGGGCGAGGTAGGGGGAAAGGATGTGGAGCTTCAGGGCTCTCTGAGGGCCCACTCTCTACAAATCTCCACTTATTCACCACCCCAGAAGCTCTCTGAACTCATCTTTTTTTTTTTTTTTTTTCTTTTTTTTAATGGAGGCTTCCTTACACAGAAATGATTCATTGTATCACTGGTCACTGGTGATTGAACTCAGGCTCCACCCCCTGTCCCTTCCCTGGAGGTAGGCGGCTAGGGGTGGAGCTGAAACATCCCACCCTTTCACCTGATTGGTTCTGCTGGAAATAGCCCCCGCCCCTCCCGCCACGCCTCCTTAAAGGCTTTCAAGAGTCACTTCATTCACACAAACGCAAACTCGGGTGTAGTTGAAAGGGGCTTGGGACGAATACTAAGACACTCCTTTCAGCTTTAAGGCTCTGGAGCTATTTCAGGAGCTGAGTACAAAAAAAAAATCAAATTCTATAACAAAAAATGCTCTCTGCTTAGGAAATTCCAAGGGTTTTAGGAGCTCTCAGCCAGAAACAGAATGATCAAATATATATCTCTTATTATAAATCATGATATCCCCTGTTGGCACCCTGTCTCTAGTGGTTTTGTAACAGAGGACCTCTAATGAGACACTGCCCCATAACAGCTTACCCCAGAGGGCAGATTTCCAGCAAATGCCAGCAGCTAGCAGGCCTTTCTAGCCACTGACTTTGCCATTCAGTAAGCCGCGGCTGTGTCCTCCCAAAAAGATCAGGATCTCAGCCCTGGGAGTGTGAAGAGTTCTTCCTTGGGTGTTTCATCTCAGTCCCAGGAGGAGGGACAGCAGCTGTCCCTTTGTATACTCTTCAGAGTTCTCTTGTTTTCCAACCCCTCATTATTCCAATTCCCCATCAGCAATTCCGTATGGAGTCAATCC